>NC_050449.1:47004454-47360949 GCF_903995425.1 Onychomys torridus
AAGTGTTTCTGAACTTGTAATCTTAAAATAAACCACAAATTTAAAAATACAGTATTAGATATAAAGAATGCTCTGTACTCTGGAATTAACTCTGGAAGAAGTTCATGCACATATGACGAAATAAAAATTCAGCAGAGTTAAAACTGGACTGCTCTAGGGTAACTTTTAAAACTAGCTCAAGATGACTGCAGAGCTATGATAACCAACATTACAAACAAACAGGCTAAGCTACTCCTAAAGACACGTAAGATATCTCCTCCTACTCCACCCAAGGGAGCAACACACAAGAAGAAAGAAAAGTCTGGCAAACAAACATATGACTTAGAACATAGGTAGATAGCTGACCATGTCAGTAGTAGAGCGCTTGCGTAACAAACCCAAGGTTTGATTCCCAGTACTGAAGTGGGGTGTGGGGACAAGACTCAGAACATGACTAGATTCTAGATTCACAGAAAAACTGGTGTGGACCATGTGGTGACCATTGCTGCTTGACAAAGTTTCAACTTTGTGGATCACAATTCTCCAGCACCCTGTTTCTTTCATTTTTAATGATTCTCACTATTATGCCATTCCCTTTGGGAAATTTTGTGTAGGCTTTGGTGAAGGATGAAAATGTATAAAATAGCAGCCTCCACAAAATTCTTTGGAAAAAATCCCCACCACCACGGAACCATATAGGGCACTAACTCTATCTATTCCCACCACAAGTTAACACCACGCTGCTAAAAAATTTAGATAAGTAACAAATGCTTGATAAATAAGGTATATTTGATAATCAAGATTTATAAATTCCTACAGTCTACTCAGGTTCACACTAATATTTGTCTAGCTTTGCTTTGATCACTTTAAGCTGTTGCTATTTAGATAAACTAAGCCATACAAAAACTGCAATATTCTGGGCTGGAGAGATGGCTCAGAGGTGAAGAGCAGTAACTGCTCTTCCAGAGGTCCTGAGTTCAATCCCCAGCAACCACATGGTGGCTCACAACCATCTGTAATGAGATCTGGTGCCCTCTTCTGGTGTGCAGGAATACATGCAAGCAGAACACTGTGAACATAATAAATAAATAAAACCAAAAATAACAACAACAAAAAAAAGAAAGGCTGGAGAGATGGTTCAGAGGTTAAGAGCACTGGCTATTCTTCCAAAGGTCCTGAGTTCAATTCCCAGCAACCACATGGTGGCTCACAACAATCTGTAATGAGATCTGGTGCCCTCTTCTGGCCTGCAGGGATACATGCAAACAGAACACTGTATACATAATAAATAAATCTTTACAAAAACTGCAATATTCTATAATGGAGTGTTTGATTGTCTGAAAGTCTTTTTCCCAAAGTCAGAAAATAAGACAAAAGTCCCCATTCCCTCAGGAGCTTGAAGAAAGTTCCTGCTTGCTAAAAGGGGAATCATTTTTATCTCTGGCAAGAGGAACTTGTGGCCCTTCATTAACATATGACTGGTGCCTATTAACTTGTCAAGGTCAATGCTAGCTTCCTCAATCCCTGATCACAAGCCACATCCCAGCTCACATGCCCCTCTTTTCCCATCTAATTCTATGTGCAATTACAGCGTATAAAAGGTGTACCCTTTTGTCAATAAATAAGCAGCCATCCCAACTCACCCTCAGATCATGTCAGTCTCCTTTTCTTCACCTACTCCAAACCTCCTCTTTAGGACCTAAACCCCATTGGAGCTGAACTCCAGCAAAAATGATGTTCTGGCCTGCAGTGGTGGCGCATGCCTTTAATCCCAGCACTCAGGTGGCAGAGCCAGGCAGATCTCTGTGAGTTGGAGGCCAGCCTGGACTACCAAGTGAGTTCCAGGAAAAGGCACAAAGCTACACAGAGAAACCCTGTCTCGAAAAGCCAAAAAAAAGATGTTCTGAACAAGGGTCTTTACTGATTAAGGTTTTTCAGACTCCAGACTAGCAGAAAACATTTTTGCTGGTAGACATTGGTTAGACAACTTTACAGGGTTATTTAAGAATCAAATATCATCATGTTTTGTTCCAATCCTATAAGAAACAACATTCTAAGAGGAAAAAAAAATAGATGACTAAATTACTTTAGAACAAAATTAGCTACAGCTGTGATAGCGAAGTCCATCAATAAACGGCAATGACAGAAGAAACAGACACACTGCCCCTACTTGGTTTTTTGGTCATTTTCCTTGGCTGCTTATTTCACTCCTTTGGGAAGTTTACAAATTTTCTTTAATTATGTCTTTTACATAACGCAAGACTTTGTGGAAGGTATAAAGATTAATAAACTATTATGCCCTTAAAGCAAATTATAGCAAAAGTTGAGATATATAAACATATAATAAATACCCACGATACAAAGAAGATACTAACTAAGTATCCTTAAAATTATAATACTAACTACTGTGATTTTTTTGTTGTGGTTTTTCTTTTTCTTTTTTATTTCCTTCATGACAGAGTTTCTCTGTGTAGCCCTAGACATCCTGGAACTTGTTCTGTAGCCCAGGCTAGCCTCAAACTCTGAGATTCACCTGCCTCTGCCTTCCAAGTGCTGGAATTAAAGGCATGCACCACCACACCCAGCTGGTTTTTTTTTTGTTTGTTTGTTTGTTTTTGTTTTTTTTCCAGAGAGGGTTTCCCTGGCTGTCCTGGAACTAGCTTTTGGACCACACTGCCTTGAACTCAGAAATCCACCTATCTCTGCTTCCCAAGTGCTGGGATCAAAGGTATGCTCCGCTACACCCAAATACTTATACTCACAGGTCAAAAAACTAGTGTGGCTAAGTTCGAATAAGGCGTTACAACAAATGTAACATGTGGCCATCAAAACACATGGAACAGGAAAGATATTCACTATACACAAGAAGAAATGGTGTTTTTCAAGAGAATAGTATGTATGAATTTGTGATGTTACAAAGATAAAAGAAATCCTTATGTGACCTCTAATACCTGGACAACTACTAGTCAGTCCATTCCATACCTTTTAAAATCATTCCACTTGCTTCAAATGTAACAAATCTACCAGGTTTTTCTTTTTTTGTGACTAAAATGTCCTTCCTTTGTACCAATATGTTCATTCTGTCCTGGAATTCTTAAGACTCATACCAGCACTATTTCCCAGTAACCTACCCAAAGAACTCTTGTCTACGGAATTCCTGAGACAAACTATCTCAAGATTATTTTCCTTCCTCCATGCTAATTTTCTCTGCTTTTTCGGGATGGGCCAGCACTTCACTTAAAACCAGGCTTCTCATCTTTTGTGACTTTCACTCCCCCATTTCTCCTTCCTAACAGTCTATGAAAGTTCAAGAATAGACCCCAATTCTTTTTTTTAAAGAAATCTCACCTCAGATGAGTAATTATTGAGAATCTGTTCTGATAATCCCAGAAGATAATGATCCAATGATTCCTTGAGATTCTGGTGGACAGAAAAGCCAACACTAGGCTGAAATTTTTCTACAGCACATTCTTTCACAGTGGTTAAAAAATCCATCTTGTCAAAAGTTGTCTGAAGAAATAGTTCTTCTACTTCTGAAAATGAAGGTTCTTCTTTATCTTGGCAGTGTTGTTCACTTCAAAAGTGAGATTTACTTATTAATAACCACAATCTAATACTTTTTCAACTTATTTGCAATGTATTGCATATAAAAACATCAAGAAAGCATTTACATCATTCAAAGACTGCTCATATAATTTGTGAACTATCCTGTCAAATGCTTCTTTGTCTTCTTTGGGCTCTTATAGCAAATCGAATTCAGGTTGGAAAATGTCATTATTCCATAGGAAATTTTACTCACAAAAACATAGACACTACAATTTAAAAGGCAAGTTCAGAGAATCATTTAGACACTAACACTCAATAACTGAATGTGACTACCAAAACACTGCCTTCTTTTCACCTTTTACTTCCAAAATGTATGATTTTTCTTTCACTTAATGCCTTTGAGAGAGAGACTGGGTATCTTCACATCACTGAGTTATGTTCAGTCACAGTGACAAACTTAAGTCTTTGAGTCAATCAACTAAAAACAAGGTTTTGGCTATTTTTACTCTGATTGTAAATTGGGTTTGATTGATTCTAGTTACACTGCTTAGGATGGTCTCAAACGTCCGATTTCAAGATACTCTTGTCTCAGCCTCAGTGTTGGGACCACAGGACATCATTATATCCGACTCTTATGAGGTTTTTTTTTCCTCCCCGCCATCCATATAGCTAGTTAGGTTGAATGTGTGTGAGAGGAGGGGAAGGAGTGGACACACGTGTGCCACAGATGCACACGGGAAGCCAAATGAGGACTTGCCAGACTCAGTTCTTACTTCCAGCGTGTAAGTCATCAGGTTTGAAAGGTGCCTTTACCTGCTGAGCTGTCTCCCTGGCCTACATTTAAACCTAATAAATTTTACTCAACCAACAAAAAAATGGGTCCCTACTAAAAACTCACTTCCCATAAATTTTTATGTTCTCAATTTCCCATCACAACTGTTTAGTTTTCCTCTACTGACACTTGTTATAGATGTTATAATATACAGCAATGAAACTATAACCTTCATCTAAAGTTACAGAGCATAAATTATAATCACTGATAAGAAACTTCCCTCCCTGCTTTTTTTTTCTTTTTTTTTTTTTAATTTTCAAATTCAATTCTTTCTTTCTTTCTTTCTTTCTTTCTTTTTTTTTTTTTAAAAGATTTATTTATTATGTATACAGTATTCTGCCTGCAGCCAGAAGAGGGCACCAGATCTCATTACAAGTGGTTGTGAGCCACCATGTGGTTGCTGGGAATTGAACTCAGGATCTCTAAAAGAGCAGTAGGTGCTCTTAACCACTGAGCTATCTCTCCAGCCCGCTTTTTTTTCTTTAGTCAGATCAATTTAGATCATAATTACTAGTAAGATGAGCTCCCACCCAGCTAGAATTATCTGTCTAATTAATACTATACCTTAAAACAACATATATTTTCTTATATAACATACCATTCTGGCATACTTTGAAAAAACTTCATTGCAGCTCTCGAGTTTTTCATAGTGAGACTTACAAGAATCTTCTCTAGTACAAGATGAGGAAAATTACTAAAAAAGAAAAATGAAAAGTTTTATTTAAAAGACCAAGTCATTAGAAAAGAAATTCTTTAACAGCCATGTATATATAGCTACAAATTATGACCCTGAAAACTCAGATCCCAAACTAAAAACGCTTTCACCTGTCCTAAATCACTTAGTATTTGAAAGAATTCATTAAAGTGGCTGGAACAATGCTACTATAGTTTCCAACACTACTTAGAATAAGTTATATGTAATTTTAAAAGTAGAATTTCTTTTTAAAAAATATTTAATATTTTTATTTTTATGTGTATGGGTGCTTTTCTTGCATCAATGTCTTGCACTGTGTGTGTGCCTGGTGTCCACAAAGGCCAGAAGAAGGTATGAAATGCCGTGGGACTGAAGTTACAGACAGTTGTGAGCTTCTGTGTGGGTGCTAAGAATCAAACCCTGGTCCTCTGAAGAACATCCACGTGCTTTTAGTTGCTTGAGTCATGTTTCCAGCCCCCCTCCCCCAATAACATTTCTGAGATTAAAGATTATAAACTAAAGGAAAAGCACGATGCTCTATCCTCTGGAAAAAGGAGAGGTAAACTGGGCCCTTCCATCCTAGGGCTTAAGTCCTACTTTGCTTTTCTTATCATTCATGAAACAAATTTCACCCAGAAGATACCCATTACGATTATTAAGATAAGAGACTTGCTCTCAGACAAGAGACTTGCTCACAGAAAAAAACACCCCAGAGCAGGTGTTGTGACACATGCCTTTAATCCTAGCACTCAGGAGGCAGAGGCAGGAGAATCCCTATAAGAGGCTAGCATTGTCTATATACTGAGCTCCAAGCCAGACTAGCTAGAGTTACATGGTGAGACACTGTCTCAAAAAACAAAACAAAAACAAAAACAAGCAGCCAAAACAAACAAACAAAAAACCAGGTGTAATTTATGATGGGAGAAAGACACTCTGATGGCATACAATGGAATGGGTGATCATAATAATTTACTGTGTATTTAAATAAGTCAATGTGTTCCTAGTAAGTAAATTACAATTATTTAAAAAGATAATATGTTTACCCTGATTTAAAGATTTTACAATGTATGCATGTATCAAAATATTACATGGTATACCACAAATATGAACAATCTTTAAAAATACACTAAATTTTTTAAAAAGAATTATGTGTCTATCCTTCATGAACATCTCCCATATCCTACAGTGAGATAATCTCTATTTTAGAAATGATCCAGCACAAAGATACAGATAACTTTAAAATTTTAGACATAACTTCAGGAAATTCTGCATTATGAGTATAAAATGAAGCTATCTGACATTGTAGTAATATTAAAATTAAACAAGTAAACATGTACAGACAAAAGAAAGCAAGAACCCAGGAGTACACCAGTAAACTACAATTACCTCTGAAGAACCGGAGGCGGGTCTGCGCTGTCTTCTAAGTCATCCTCTAACTGGTAGAATAAGAGCCATCTCATTATTGACTCCTTTAGAGAAAAAGTTCTATTTACTTCACACACACTCTGCTCTGTTCCCATATTCACTGTATCAGGAACCACGCAGACGCTGAGTGCCAAAGTCAAACAGCACACTGAAGAGCTGTAAGGCAATGCAAGACGGCTGTCAGAAGCCAGCTCTTCGAGGGGCAGACCTCACCTACCCTACTTACCACTGAGCCCGCCACACTCAAGGCAATACAAGAGACATTTGGTTAACAAAGTAGTAAAAGGAGGGTTACATTTGAGAAAATGCTTGATTTTTTTTTTCGGACTACAAAAATACTTCTGAATAGTAAATAATTATAATTATAGGTAAAAGAAATTTAAACTTTATAATCCTTCAAAGAAAACTGGCCTTAAAAAAATAAAAAGGCAGAACATGGTGGCTCACATCTTTAATCCCAGTACTTGGGAAGCAGAGGCAGGTAAATCTCTTTAAGTTCAAGACCAGCCGATTCCAGAGAAGGAGACTAGCCAGAGTTACACAGTAAAACCCTATCTCCAAAAAACAACAAAAACACTCTGTATTATTAAGCATTTTGGGCCAAACAACAAAAGCATCCAAAACAAAATTTAATACATCTTTTACTGAAGTAACAAACTACAAAAATGAACAGGAACATACACTTGTTTGCATATGTAAAAGTAAATAAAATGCAACCTACCTTGAAGGTTTACAGGCTGAGCCAGTAAATAACTTCCAGAATTCTCTATCAAGTTCAATTAAACTACCTTGAATAATGGCCCCAAGTAAACCAAAGTTTTCAGTCTGTGTATGTTCAGAACTTATACCACGAAAGGCAATAGACCAAATTTTAATCCATAGTTTCAATAAATCTGACTTCTGAGAGCTTTCTAGGTTTGATTTCTTGCCTTGACATAAGGCAACTTCCATAAGGCATCTCAACACATGTGGGGTGCGTTCTCCACGCCGCTGTTGAGGCAGAAGCTGGTACAGTATCAGTAGTAATGGAGATAGCTCACAATTAGGTAAACTGGAAGGATACTTTGATATTAATTGGGTTGTAATCTGTAACCTGAAAGGAAAAAAAAAAGAACTAATCTGAAATTTTTTCAATCCCATTAACAACCTAAAAGAAAACAAATACACAAATTATATACCTTTATGTATCCTAACTAAAGTATCATCTTCACTCTTTTCCATAGTTTTTTCAAAATAAAATAACTGCTGGAACCTCCAGCTTACTCCTGCTGATCCAGAAAGCCCCATTCCGCCCTCTCTCCTTCTCTCCCTCCCGCCATCCCTCTCTCAGTCACCCTCTTAGAGAATCTCCAACTAAGGAAAGACACCAAAAAGTCCAGTTCTGCATTCTTGGCTGCTACAGCAGCTCCTCCCCTGAAGTTGCGACTGTCCAAGTCCCCACCTAAGCACCCAGCTTTTGACCATACTTGGGCACAACCCAGCCTGTAGCAGACACATCATCACCCCTTGTCTACAACCTATATAAGCTCCCTACTTTAGTTCTGCATGTGACTTCTCCTGCCTAGATCTCTGGGGCTGGAGAACTCACCAGGAGTTGCTTTGCTCAAATAAACCTGTTTTTTTTACTTTTTCATTTCTGCTTGATCTGGCTTACTGCACCGTCGGAGAAACCTAATATTGGGGTACAGAAAACCTATTACTGGCTAGCTAGGCATTTACATAAGCATCCCCCAAAAACCTCAATTTCTAATATTTTACCACCAAAATTATTCTATGTTAGAAAAATAAAACCTGGGGCTGGAAAGATGGCTCAGAGGTGAAGAGCAGTAACTGCTCTTCCAGAGGTCCTGAGTTCAATCCCCAGCAACCACATGGTGGCTCACAACCATCTGTAATGAGATCTGGTGCCCTCTTCCGGCCTGTAGACATACACACAGGCAGAACATGGTATACATAATAAATAAAAAAAAAAGAAAAAAAGAAAAAGAAAACCTAAACATTTGTTCTTTGATACCAACTTCTTATTCAACACAATGTATTGAGAATTCTCTAGAACAGTAGTGTTCAACCTGGGAGTTGTACAACCCTTTCACGGGGTCAAATATCAGATATCCTGCATATCAGGTATTTATATTATGATTCATAACAGTAGCACAATTACAGTTATGAGGTAGCAACTAAAGTAATTTTATGGTTGGGGTCACACCATGAGGAACTGTACTAATGGGCTGCAGCATTAGGAAGGTGGAGAACTGCTGATCTAGAAGGAGCGCTACTCAAAACCAGAAATCCTGTGTTAGTCATTGCTGCATATCTACAGTATGGCACGTAAAAGTCAGTGATTCTTTTTTTTGTTTGTTTTTGTTGTTCAAGACAGGGTTTCTCTGTGCAGCCCTGACTGTCCTGGAACTCACTCTGTAGACTAGGCTGGCCTGGAACTCAAAAGATCTGCCTGCTTCTGCCAAGTACTGGGATTAAATGTGTGTACCACCACCACAGAGCTAGTAATTCTTGACTAAATAAAGAATCTAAAGTAGAACTGTCAACTATATAAAATAAATATAAGCTTAAGCAATAAGTAACAACTTAATTACATCTAAATATTCTAGTAACATGGTGAAAACAGCAACAACAACAACAAAAAAAACCCTGTAAATTTCTAAGTGTCTTTAGGCACTCAGCTTAAAATTTCTAGAGTTGGTCCTGTTGTGTGCTATTTTGTTTGTGTTCTGATAAATAAAGCTTGCCTGAAGATCAGAGGGTGAGCTAGCCACTAGCTAACCATAGAAGCTGGATGGTGGTGGCTCACACCTTTAATCCTAGCACTAGGGAGGCTCATGCCTTTAATCCCGCATTCAGGAGGTGGAGAGAGGAAGTGAGAAGGTGGAATGGAGACAGGATCTCAGCCCTTTTGTAGGATTCGGAGAGGTAGGAAGTCACTGGTGGCTGCTCCTCTGCTTCTCTGATCTGAAAGTTAGATTCACACTGCATGTTCGCTTTCAGTAAAGGGAACAGGCCTGAGTAGATATAGTCTAATGATCCTTATCAGAACTAATCCATGATTCTAAAATTGTGCACATTTAAACATGCATGAATGGAAATAAAAAGAAGAAAAAAAAAAAAAACCGAAATCAAACCCTACTATCATGACAAAGATCAAAATTACCCTGTGATTCCTGGATGTTCTTTAATTCCCTGCTAATCCAATTCTACATGAAGGTACTTTGCACTGGAAATAAAATCTCTTCTTAATGAGGTTTACAACTCAATGAATCCCTGGAGGCAAAAAGTACAGACTGCCTAGCACAGCCAGGCCCTTCTTCCTTACTTTGTCGACATGTCTAAAAAGGTAGTCTTGTCTAGTACAGCAGCTGAACCTTCAGTGGTTATCTCAATATGCTGTAACAATCACACTTTGCTACTACTAGCTGGTCTGGGAGCAGACAAATGACAGCTCTGGTCAGCGGGGGCCATGTGGGGAAAAATATAATTAAATGACATTGAATAAGAAAAATAACTATTTTACCAAGGCACAAGATCAAAATCATTCTGTGACTTCTGAAGATGATCTTTTATCACCTCCCAGCCTACTTCTATTTTCCTCTTTTTGCAAGGCACACTGTAATCAGTGGATTCTCTTTGTGTAGTGTAAGACTGAGAAATCTCCACGGATCTGGTATCTTCATTAAAAAGCTGCAAAATTAAAAAACAAATTTTTATTACTATAATTTTCTAATAAATCATTAGGGGGAAATCCTTCTCAAATGAAGATACAGGAACTCATAATGATTAACAAGTTACAGAAATATATAAACATATTAAGAGAAATTCTTTGCATAGCAATAATAACAATCTTAGAAAATATTTGCATGTAGGGCACTAACTTTATTTCCTGGGGACATTTACCAAAACTGCAAATAGTATATTTTCAACAGGATGAAAATTCAAATTTACTGAGCTGGAGAGATGGTTCAGCAGTTAAGAGCATTGACTGCTCTTCCAGAGGACCAGGGTTCAATTCCCAACACCCACATGGCAGCTAACAACTGTCTGTAACTCTGAGATCTGACACCCTCACAGTGACATACATGCAGGCAAAATATCAATGCAAATAAAATGGAAATAAATTTTAAAAGAAATTAAATTTACCATTAACATTTAAGAGAGCAAAATTACCACCAGGATGTCAACCAAATCTGTGGGGAAAAGAGTTTTACTTAACACACACATACACACACACACAGAGTAGGGCCAGGTGGTGGTGGCGCACGCCTTTAATCCCAGCACTTGGGAGGCAGAGCCAGGAGGATCTCTGTGAGTTCAAGGCCAGCCTGGTCTACAAAGCGAGATCCAGGACAGGCACCAAAATTACACAAAGAAACCCTGTCTCAGGGGGAAAAAAAAGACACGCAGTAGGATATCAACTGATGAATGGGTAAGCAAAGAGTACTATATCCATATGATTATTACTCCATTATAAGAAGGTATAAAATACTGATTTATAGCATGTAATGGAAAATATTACACTATATGAAGGAAGCCAGACACAAAAGCCCACATCTATGTGATTCTATTTCTATGAAATATCCAAACAGATAAACCATTCATAGACATTAGAAGTAGATTAGTGGCTAAGAGAAACAAATAAATGTAACTGAAAGCTAGGAGGTCTGAAGTTTCTTTTGAGATAGATTTTCATGATAGTTTTAGAACAAACTAATAATAATTTCTATTTTAAATATCAGTGAATTTAATGCTACATGAATTCTAACTTAACTTTTTAATTAGGGTACATTCACCTTCCCTGGATATGATGGTCATCACTAGCTCTAGACATAGGTTCAAAAGAGTTATCTTTTCAATTAAAAGGGTTAATTTCAAATACACATAATTTGAAAATAATCGTTACATGTATAGAATAATTTCATAGGCTTCTTGTGATCATGCAAGGTATAAACATTCAGCAGGAAGAAAATTAAGAGGAAATTTGAAATGTGACAACAGCTACTATACCTGGTGACAGATATCTGCCATCAAGTCAATCAAATTTTCCTTGGCAGCAATATTACGAAATCCTGAAGAGTATTTCCCTCTACTTCCTATATGACTTATCTCATTCACCAGCAGGTCATATAAGTTGTACAAGATGCTTTTCCATTTCATTGATTCATAAGCACCTGTAACTCAGAAACACAGTGTATTTATTTATATACAACTCCCATCTGCACTTCCAGCTCTCACCATCAACATTAGATGTCTAGTTAGTACTGAGTAGTACTAACTAATGCCTCTTTGGGCAATATCCTTGAAAACTCTACTCCCTAATGGTTTCACTCAAAAATTAGGTAACTGTGGTTGTTATAAGTGTCTTCACATTCTCTTCAAAAATTTTCCCTTTTCTAATGTATGACGTCCCCTAAGGAGGATAATATGCCCCCTTCCACATGAGAAACAGATGTTTAATTTGTATTATTGTTAAGAGGAAACTATTACTGGCTCCTTCCACTAGTACATATATGATGTTGCCCATATATGGTGGTTACCTTACTATTTAAGACACACTCCAGTCAACTTACATCCCTCTTAAAAGGTTGAACTGGAGTCTGCAAAGTCTGGTGAACATAATTCTCCAACTGTCTGACCCTCATGGGAAGATACAGGACTATTACTTCTCACAAACAGAATACCATAAAAAATAAATTATTGGAGGCTAAAACTATGTGAATTTTTCTGGCAGCCTAATCATCCTGTCAAAATTTCACCATAAGTACGCAGTTAACTAATACATGACACCACCTCTTAACCAGCCTGATCTTTATCCTGGTTAGAGCAAGGTGAAAGACGAAAAACTGAGAAGTCACAATTCTTTGGCGTAGTTGTATGGGCTAGACAAATCTAAAAGAGCTAATATAGCTCCCTACTGAAATAAAAAGTGGCATCAACAGTTACCCTCCATTCTAGCTGTTGTTATTTAATGTGTCAGGCTATCTTCACAAAATCATCACTATTAGCCATGATGAACTAGTCTAAAGGCTAGTGCAAGCCCAAAGGCAATCATAGTCAAACCACAATAGAGTTCTTTTAAGACGGCTGTCATTCAATCCAATTCTGAAAAACCAAAGAGCAATACTTGGTTGTTGAAAAAAAAAGCCAAACCATCAAGGAAGACAAGAGATTCATTACCAGTATTTTACTGTTGTTTTTTGTTCATTTGGTTTTTGTTTCCCTGAAAATGAGCCTTGGTGAAACTAAAAAGCATAAGGTGCAGCCAGCCATTGTCCTAGTCTACCTTATATCTCTTTGCAAAGTCTTAAGTACATAACCTCCTTAGAAACTGAATAATTGGACTGGCTGTTTTCAGTTTAGCTATCTTATTTTCTACTAGAAATCAAAAGCAATGTGTAGATAAACAATTTCCTGCTTTCTCTAAACTCCTTTGCTCTTTAGCCCATGGCACCTCTTAACACTGAAGATGGATAAATGCCTTTTAGAAGAACAGGCAATGTCTCATACTTGTTTTCCATCATGATACTTTATTGAACAATGGAAAGGCAAGCCGTAATTTACTGCCACTGATTCAAATTCAAGAATATGCATGAAAAACACTCTCAAGACTAATTACACTATTAACCAGAGACACTTCATTCATCTACAGAATACTGATGCCGTACTTAGGCCTCTTATATTTTAATGAAGTATATTCAAACCAGGGAACATTCCCTTTATACCTTTTTCAGGGTCTTTGGCTCCTTGTGGATGATGGATATAAATCTGCAGTTGAATTAGTTCAATAATTACTTCTTTTGAAGAATCGTTAAGTCTGTGTTGAGTCCAAATATACAGTAAGGTAGGAAGAATTTCATCTCCTACTTCACACACCCGTTTTCGGAAGTTGACAGCCAAAGTCTTGAGAAAAATTATAAGAGCTGCTAAGATATGATTTAAGCCAGAAGAGCTCTTTTCTTGTCTGCAAAAGAAAACAAAGTCAACTCAGTGTAGTATAACAGGCACATTCTAAATAATATCTAATTTTCAAACTGTATCATATCCTGGGTTCAAATTTCTTCAGGAAAAAAAAAAAAAAAACAACGTAACAGGACAAACCAGTTGTGGAATATTACTTTAACTATGTAAAGGTGTGCTGCAATTATTTATGCTGCATTTGTTCAACAATGTAAAGACATGTTGTTTTGCCTGCCTAAGGCACCTGATTAGTCTAATAAAAAGCTGAATGGCCAATAGGTAGGCAGTAGAGAGATAGGTGGGGCTGGCAGGCAGAAAAAATAAGTAGGATTGTGAATCTATGCTCAAGAAAAGAGAATGAGGGAGAAAAAGAGTGAGACACCCTGGGCTGGCCAGCTAGGCAGCCAGACACGGAGGAAGCAGGAAAAGTATGACATATAGAATGGAAGAAAGGCAAAAAGCCCTGAGGCAAATGTAGATGAAGAAAAACAGGTTAAATTAAGTTTTAAGAGCTAGTGGGACAAGCATAAGATAAGGCCGAGCATTCATAATAGATAGTAAGTCTCCGTGTCTTTGATTTGGGAGCTAGTTAGTGGTTTAAGGAAGCCTGCTATACTAACCAGTAACAAAAACAGAGTCTCACTTGGGGTCAAAAAACTTGTCCTGTTAAATCTCTTTGCTACTAAACCACTGTCTAAAAACACCCACAATTGGTTTGTATACTTACTATATATATATATATATTAGATAATGCCATACAGATGTATACCAATGCTTCCAAAATACTTTATTACTTTATTCTCAATATACATCTATCCTTAAAGTGGAGAGAATTAAATTACTTTTAAATTAAAGTGATATTTAACTTCCCATTAGCAGATGAGAAAGATCTCAAGGCTCACATTTAAAAGTACCATTTAGTGCTTACATATTAAGAAACTTTGTATTTCATCCTTTGAGAAACTGCTGGTTCTGAGTCAATGGTTTCTTTTGAAAGATAGTCTTTTACATTCCCATCAATGCAGTGAGTTAACTCTTCTCCAAACTGTTGATAGCCTTTGCTATTTCTATGGTACCACTTTATCTCACTGTGGTTTGGCTTCCATGTCTTTAACAGCTAATGAAGTTAAACGTGTTCTTTATTAATTCATTGATTGCATAATTACTTTTCTATTTTCTCATAATACAGACCAAGTTGGCTGTAAACTTGCAATCATCCTATGCAGAGCCTCCAGAGTACTGGAATACAGAAGTACACCACTACACCCAGCCCTTTGCCTATTTTATTTTAATAAGGGCATTTTTAAACTTTTAATAATCAACTAGTTTTATTCATTCTGGAGAATTTCATACAATATGTCTTCATCAAATTTACTCCCATCTTATCTCCCTAACCATATGGTTTTGGTACTGGGTTTCCTGAAGTTGTTATATAATCTGGATGTTAAGTCTTCAGTAAGATAAACAGTGTGCAAAAGCCTCTCCCATTTGGAAAGCTGTCTCTTCACTCTGCTCAGTATTTCCTTTCTTGAAGAAGCTGAAGTCTATATAATCCAATTTATTTCTTTTTGCTTGTGTGTTTTTGTAGTGTATCCCAAAAGATCACTGCTTTTATCTTTTAAAGAAGTATTTAGTGTGTGTGCAAACAAGTACTTGTATGCATGAAGATCTCTAAAGGTGGATGGATGCTGGGTGTCTCAACTGTTCTCCACATCATTCCCTCAAAAGAGGGTCTCTCAATAAACCTAGAGTTTGGCATTTTGGAGTAAGGCTAGTGGTCAGCAAGCCCCAAGGATTCTCTGTCTCTATTTTCAACTCCAACACAGTGCTGGGATTAAAAGCTTGTCTAGCTACACTGAGCTGTTTTACTTGGGTGGGGAGGTGGCTTAGTGAATACAAACATTTGGTGTGCCCCTCATATCAAGATCTCAAAGTGTGCCGGGCAGTGGTAGCACATGCCTTTAATCCCAGCACTTCGGAGGCAGAGCCAGGTGGATCTCTGTGAGTTCAAAGGCCAGCCTGGGCTACCAAGTGATTTCCAGGAAAGGCGTTAAGCTACACAGAGAAACCCTGTCTCAAAAAACAAAAACAAAAACAAAAATCAAAATAAAAAAAAATATATCTCAAAGTGTTTCATCTGTTTGCTTTCTACAAGTTTCTAAGCTGCAAATCTTTGGTCTATTTTAAAGTATTTTTTTTCATATAGGATGGGAAATAGAGGTCAAGCTGAATACAAGAAATGAAATATCAGAGTGAAACATTTGAATATAATTATGTTAATAAATTTAATATTCAAGAAAATAGAAATATCCTGATTTGATCATTACATACTGTATACGTATTATCATATTCTACATCACAAATTCAAGCAACTGAAATAACCACTGTTTAAAAGGTATTATTTCAGTCACTAAATCTAAAACATGGTCATAGCAAGAAGATCTAATGCAGTTTAGTACATTATAAAAACACAGTGATTAGATTACCTTGCATACTGAACAGCCTTAAGAAAAAAATCTAAAAACTTTGAAGGTAATCCATCAGTCTGTGAACAGCATCCTCCAGTGACAGCATAAATTATTCTAGCCAATAAAACTCTATTCATATCTTGTGGTGGTTTGAGATACAGCGTGAAGTACACAGAGAACAATTCTAAAAATTGAGGGGGAAAAAAAGCATTAGCTAATTATTTTAAAAATCAAGTATGTTCAATATCACAACTCAACTTAAATATGCTACAGTTCTCCATAGACAAAAGCATTAAAGATGACCTTGAATTTAACAAATACTCCATCAATGTTTAAATAATATACTTAAAATAGGAACATAAGTAGCACAGTGTGAGGGTATCTGTTTTCACAGCTAGACCTCAGATAAACTACTTAACTTCTCTATGCCTATGCTCTTTTATCTAGGATTAACAAAGTCTTTGACAGAGACTTAGTGTCCTATCAATGCTGTTCTTTAAATATATTACCACTTAAGAATGGCCTCCAGTTCACTCTGCTTATAACATAACTAACAGCATGACAGTTTCATGGGTTTTGGCAAAGGACATGAGCTCACAGGAAAAGGAAAGTTTATTCCTCACAGCAATAACAGAAGACAGAATACTTCCATTTTTGCATTAGTTCCCCAACCTAAATAGTATCAGGAAGGGGGACATCTGACCCAAATGAAAACAGTAGCACTTTTATAAATATGGGTTAACAGCAAAACCCTTCTTTGTGTGATGGAAGCTACTGACTCTAACTTCCGAGTTATTCACTATACAAACACCCTTTAAAAAAAGTAGTCTTATTAAAAAAGAAAAAGAAAAAGCAGCCAGTACTTCTATGTTAGACATGCAGAAAAGTAAAATCTGTTGAGAATTACCCCAAACATAATAATAAATAATCTAGTGGCTTAAGACTTTATCTCCATTAGAGATAGAGAAACAGGAAGTATAGTAACTATTTGTATCTTCCTTTTCAATTGTTCATGTCATGATTCTGCAGAAATGGATAAATGGCTTAAAATTGGGTACTGGACAAGATATAAGGCCAATATAAGTAATTCAAACAATATATTGCAATAAAGTAATTTTAATCACACTATGTATTAAGAGTTCATAGACTTATATCAATTATGTCAACATGTTTTCACTGCATGAAATAGCTATACAATGATAAAAATGTTTATACATTCACATTGAAAAGGAGGGATTCTTTTAAACAATTTTCTCTTTTATTGACAGATTAGGCAAGATGAAATAGGAAAAACCAAACTGCAACTGCTTCTCATTAAAGCACAGACTTCAAGTCACATGCTTCTCAGAAATGCCCCAAATGTTCTCAGAGTCCACCATACTCTGCTAGAGGACGTATAAAGGATAGCACAAGACATTTCTAGAAGTCTCAGAAGAGTAGAATCCTGCTTCTTCAAAAAAGGAAAAATATATACACCCAGATGTATATACACTCCATGAATCCAGTAGCAAAAAAACCCAAAAGTTGATAGTAAAACTGCATATGAGAAATATGTTCCTAGGGTTGAAAAAATAAAAACTCAAATATCATCCAATGTAAATTTCTTGAGATATTATACATGTGCACTCCTGTCACTTGCAAATGGAACTACATGACATGAACCTTTCACGTCTGTTATTTGTAATGGCCTAGACTACAATACAATGCTGAAATGCTGTACAAATGGCCTTGACTCCAGTGAGGCCTCAAGTTAGACAGCCTCACAATGGTAGGAGAATTTACAGGATCAGAGATTTAGGGTCAGGGTTTAATAACTCTCTCAAGTGCTAACAAAAGGAAACCAGGAATAAAAGAGAATTTGTACCACAGCACTGAACAATTTGGAAACAAATTTTAAAAAAAGATAGCACTTTGCATGTCTAGTAAGTCAATGGGTAAAATACTGTAATGCATTTGATTTTCATTACTTGTCAGCTATCTAGCGTCTCTGCCTAATCCAATGAATTCCTGTGCACTTTATCCTTTCTGTAACATTTAAAGTGTCCACCATATCCCTTTGAACTCAGAACTCTTGCTTTCAACTGTGACATCCCTCTCTTTACACTTTCTCCTTTATTTAGGTCCAGTTGAGATGTCACTTCTGTGTGTACACACTGAATACAAGCATGTGCATTATCACAAATGGAATGGTAACTTTTTAGTTAATTGGACTTTTTTCAGTCACTGGATTGCAGAATTGGTTAAAAACCAGCACTAATCATTGAAATCTGATTCTAGTTCTAGTGGGAAGCACCTACTATAAACTATATGTGACTTACAAATTTAAAAAGTACATAAAAGATAAAAATTAAGAATCAAACATGGTAGTGCATACCTATAATCCCAGCTCTCAGGAGACCAAGGCAGGAGGATTATAACTTGAAGAAGGCCAGAACAGGACACATAGTAAGATGTTATTTTGAAAAAGAAAAAAAAAATTAAAGATCTGATACTGTAATGATATAATTTCACCAATGCAATGTTAAACTGTGAAATCATCTGTGGGATGTAAACTGCTTTTACTGTTGAAATTTCATTTTCTAAGGGAAAATAATAACAGCTTTCAAAACATACCTATCCACTGTTGCTGAGATATTTCACACCAGTATTTTCTCACAGAAAGAATGTCTTTGAGTAGTATGTTGCTACAATCAGCTCCATAAGCTACACCATTAGATGAATCGTTCACTGTATCCATGACATAATTCAAGAGGTCTTGACATTTTAGCCTGGGTGCTCCTATTTAAAAATAAAATGAAAAAGCAAAAACATACAGATGTTAAAAATTTAAAAAAATCTTTGGAATGCCAGCTTCTTTAAATGAGTCCATACCTGAAATTGCTCTCAATCTCCTATGAAAGATATTAGTAAATTCTATAGCCCCCGAGTAAAATTCAACTGGTTGAATATTTTGTTAATAAACTTTTACTGGAACACAATCATGCTCGTGCATTTAATACTATAAATGACAAGAAATCAGTAACTACAACAGATAATATATGGTCCAGAATATAAAAAAAAATTGCTATATGGTCCCATTAAAGATTAAGTTTGCCAACCCCTAAAGATACTGCAAGAATAAAAATTTTTATACTTAATAATTCATAATTCCTGGCATTAGACTTAAGAGGATTCTAAGTCTATGAGCATCTTTATGAATAAACTAATGAAAATAATCTTGAGTTATTCTAATTAGAAATAGCCTATTTACTCTAAAAAGATTATTTCCATGGCATCTAACAGCATACAAATGACATACATATAGAAAAGGCTGAAATTTTAACCAATAGTCTGAAAATTCAGTGCTAATAAGATAAATGTTCTTTTAAAATGGGCACTTTAATCAGCCATTTCTAAAATTTTACTATTTATTTGTATGTGTATGGGTGTTTTGCCTGCATGTATGTCTGTGCACCACATGCATGCGGTGCCTACAGAGGCCAGAAGACAGCACCAGATGCCCTAGGATTGGAGTTATAGATGGTTGGAAGCTCCCATGTGGGTCCTGGGGATTGAATCCAAGTCTTCTGGAAAAGCAGCCAGTGCTCTTAACCAGAATCATCTCTCCCACTCTTAGATGTATAATCTTAAAGGTCACAAAATTACACTTAAAAACAATTTAAACAAGGTACAGTATTACACACCAATAATCCCTGTAGCCCCAGGTAAAGGCAAGATTAGGAAACTCATGGTGTCATTCTTGATTATACAGCAAGTTTAACAATACCATCTCCGACATAAGCTGTCCTCAGTGTTTTTGATCTTAGCCATTTTAACAAGTATCTCAGAGTCCTTTTGATTTGCATTTCCCTAATAACTAAGGATGTTGAACAATTCTTTAATTGTATTTCAGCCATCTGAGATTCTTCTGTTGAGAATTATTTAGATCTGTACTCCATTTTTTAATTAGATTATTTGGTATTAGGATGACCCCAGCTAAGATTCCTAGCAATATTAGAGAGGGTCTACTGTAATCAGATTGGTGACTACCCTAATTGTCATTAGAGAGTCTTTATCCAGTAACTGATGGAAGCAGATTCAGAGATCCACAGCCAAGCACTGTGCCAAGCTCTAGGAGTCCTCTTAAAGAAAGGGAGGAGGAATTGATACAAGCCAGGGGCAGTCAAGGTCATGACAGGGGAACCTACAAAGACAGCTGACCTGAGCGCATGGAACACATGGACTCTGGACCAATAGTTAGGGAGCCTCCATGGGATCTACCTAGGCCCTCTACACATGACAATTAGGTTTCTTGGTCTGTTTGTAAGGTTCCTAGCAATGAGATTGGGACTATCCCTGGCACTGGGCTGGCTTTTGGGAACCTGTTCCATGCTGGATAACCCAGGCTTGATTGAGGAGGAAGAGCTAGGTCTTGCCTCAACCTTGTTGTCATGTGCCAGGTTTTGTTCAAGCCCATGAGAGACCTGTCCCTTTCTGAATGGAGACAGAGGAGTGGATGGGGAGGGAGGTTGATGGGAGTTGGGGAGGGAACAGAAGAGGAGGGAGAGGAAACTGTGGTAGGTATGTAAAATAAATGAAAAAAAATGTTAATTAAAAAAAAGCTTAAGAATACATTGGGCCACATAGAGACCCAGTCTTACAATAAACAACAGGAAAAAAGTTTAAGTCAGGCAAGGTGGTGCATGCCTGTAACTCCAGTTAACAGCTGGAGTACTGTGAACTGGAGGCCAGCCAGGGCTACAGAAATAAAAAGGTTTGTTTCATCAAATCATACTGATAACAAAGCTAGATAGAATACTATCATTTCTTCAATACTGACTTCATTTTGAAATTGAACTACATGTAGAGTACAATTCAAAATGCATATATGAATTATATTAGGGCAGCACTTTCTTTTTTTTTAATGTATTTATTTATTATGTATACAGCATGTATGACTGCAGGCCAGATCTCATTACAGATGGTTGGGAGCCACCATGTGGTTGCTGGGAACTGAACTCAGGACCATCTGGAAGAGCAGCCAGGGCTCTTAACCTCTAAGCCATCTCTCCAGCCCAGGACAGCATTTTCTTAATGATGAGACTGGTTAAATTCAGAAGTATCATGCTATGGTAAGTACTCACTGACATCACAGCATAGGAGCTTTCGGTTAGGGCTTGTGATTTCAGGCATCTGGCCCATGATGACATTCACATCCTGTGATCCCTTTCTACTGCTCCTTGGGTATCTCTCACAATACTTGAAGCATTTTTAATCTACAGTAGTTCTTGTATTACCAGAACATTATGGAAAGGATTAATTTTTATATTACCACAAATGCCCAGGACCCACAGTGGACAACAAATAAAGTTAATTTCATAAATACTAAGATGACATCATGTTTTTCTATATTCTTTATCCCAGAATATTTTCTTTCTCTGCCAAAAGTGTTTTAAAAATTACAATGTTTCTATTTCCTTAAAAAAAGTTTCTATCAGTCCAAGTTAAAACTCAGTGACACATTATTTGCACAAACCATGTTTTTCCAACTATCACTGTAAAAAACAAACAAAAAACAAAAAACCCACAACAACAACAACAAAAAAACAAGTATACAAAAAATTTAATGATCTGTCTTATGAGACTGACTTGTCTATATGCTTAAGAAACCTCATGAAACTACTTCCACAGCTAGGTTTTCCATTTTCTATACTCTGCTTAATACAGAATGAGGAACTTCTCAGCTATTCCCACACCCACTAGTTCTTCAGTGTCTTTCTTCATTCTTCTTTGGTTACAATACTTAACAAGGCTGTTAAAATCTCAATTTGGGTTTAAATAAAACTCAAGAGGTAAGGGAAGATGATGGTAAGTTTTTAAGTTTAAAGAGCCTGACACTACAAAATCCAATCTTTTTAATTTAATTTTTTTATTGAAAATAGGTTTTCTCATACAATATGTCCTGTTCACAGTTTCCCCTCCCTCTACTCCTCCCAGTTCTTTCCTGCCTCCCCTTCCCTCGGGATTCACTCCCTTTCTGTCACTCATTAGACGGAGAACAGGCTTCTAAGAGATAACAACCAAACATGATAAAATATAAAACAAAAACCATCACACTGAAGCTGGACCAGGCAACCCAACAGAAGGAAAAAGCCCCAAGAGCAGGCACAAGAATCAGAGACCCACTCATTCACACTCAAGAGCTCCATAAAAATACTAAGCTGACAGCTGTAATATATACACAGAGGACCTGGTGCAGACTCGTGCTAGCCCTGTGCTTGATGCTTCAGATTCTGTGAGTTCAATTTAAAAGCTAGCCCCTAAATAAAAAAGTACATTTTGACTGTTTCTATGATCTTGTATCCACAATTTTACTTTCTTGTAAACCAACATACTGGTACATTTTTAAATGTGATCTCCACGATTAATTTTGTAACTTAAACTTTTTCTTCACTAGAAAGCAAAATTATCAGCTACAAATTTTTCTGCAGGGTAACAAAATTGGTATCTTTCACTCAGGAATTACATAGTACAAATTAACTTCCAATGTTACAAGCCAATAATACAATGTTTGTACCACACAAGCCAAAGGCAAGTACAGAATGTTTCAGTGTGGCTTTCTTTTGTCTTAACTAGAGAATCTAGGGAGGGTTTACAGCTATCCACATAAAGTAGCATCACAGAGGAATGGAGATTTTTTTTTTTTTTTTGGTTTTTCGAGACAGGTTTTCTCTGTGTAGCTTTGCACCTTTCCTGGAACTCCCTTTGGAGACCAGGCTAGCCTCGAAATAACAGAGATTTCCCCCCTGCCTCTGCCTCCCGGAGTGCTGGGATTAAAGGCGTGTGCCATCACGGCCCAGCAAGAATTTCTTTAAACAACTGCTCATTAGACTCTTTCTAGTAGCTCATTAACCAAGAACCTATTTGCTTCCACTAAATGTTTACTATCATCTGGATTTTCCAAGTACATTTTTTTTAGGTGTGTATATGCGTAGGTGTGTGCGTGGTCCTCATGAACATAGGACGCTGAGGACAACTTGTAAGAGTCAATTCTCTCCTTCTACTATGTGGGTCCTAGGACTGAACTCAGGTTGTCAGGCCCGGCAGCAGGTAGGTACCTTTTACCTGCTGAGCCAACATGCCAGACCATATATTTGCCTCATCTTTTGCCTAAAGTTGCTATCACAAATCCACATCCTTATGTGCACAGTATAAAAAATCTGAGATCTCTCAACAAATGTTATTTATTCTAGTTTTCAACACTCTGTAAAGCCCATTTCTTTGCAAAAGCTTATGATGAGCCTGCATTTCTGCTTCAAAAATGTCATTCTTGAGGTAAGTAAGACAGCTTCTCTGGTGAGGTGCTTGCTGCCAAGCATGATGATCTGAGTCCAATTCCCAGGACCCATATGGTACAAGGAAAAAAACCAACACCTACAAGTTGTCCTCTGACATCCATGAGCACATCAAGGCAAATGCACATACATGTATACAAAATAAAATGAAGTGAGAGTTCTTAAAAAATCATTCCTTCAAAGTATCAACTGTAGGGGTAGAGATGTTGCTTAGTGATGGGAACTGATCTAGCACACACAAGGCCCCAGGTTTAATACCCAGCACCGTATATGTATCTACACCTACACACACACACACAACTATATAGATTCAAGATGAGAGATATGTGGCTTGTCACTGACATAAAAAAGAAAAAATGAACTTGACTTTTGTTCAGTTTTTTTCTTTCTTTTTTTTTTTTTTTGGTTTTTCGAGACAGGGTTTCTCTGTGTAGCTTTGCACCTTTCCTGGAACTCACTTTGTAGACCAGGCTGGCTTCAAACACACAGAGATCCGCCTGGCTCTGCCTCCCGAGTGCTGGGATTAAAGGTGTGCGCTGCCGCTGCCCAGCCAGTTGTTTTCTTTAAATGACAACACAATATAAAACAGTGTATTTTGACCACAAGAAAGCTAGCATTATCTCAGAATGAATAAATGCTGGAGTGATAGTTTAGTTAGTAAAGTGCTTGCCTTACAAGCATGAGGATGACCTATGTTTCATCTCCTGGAACCCACATAAAAAAGTTGGGCATGGTGGCATGCACTTGTAATCTTAGCATGAGTAAGACGGACAGGATCCCTGGGGCTTGTGGGTTAGCAAATTTAGCCATTTGTTAACCTCCAGGCCAACAAGAAACTCTGTAACAAAACATAAGGTGGATGGCACCAAAGAAAGGACAGATGAAGTTGTCCTCAGACCTTCCATTCACCGGACCACTTGTGTGCACCCATCACACATATGCATGAGCACACAAATAAATAAATGCACAGGTAGCATGGTGGCATATATCTGTAATCTCAGCACAAGGAAGATTTGAAGCAGCAGGATCACAAATCTGAGCTACAGTGAAAAAGACCCTGTTTCCAAAAGCAAAACTGGGACTATGTCTATTAGATTATACTACAAAGAAATAAACAGAAGAATATTAAAGAGAGAGTAAAATAAAAACTAGGTCACATGAGCAGAAAGAATTAGAGAAAGTGTACGCAGGAATTCTATGACTGTTTTCAAATATATCAAATGATATGTTGAAATAATTACTAAGTTTTCTGCACATCATTTTAAGAACTCAGAGGGGCTGGAGAGATGGCTCAGTGGAGTGCATTCAATGCTCTTGGCAGAAGACTTGGGTTTGGTTCCCAGCATTCATTTGGTGGCTTATAACCACCCAGAAATCCAGTTCCAGAGGATTCTTCTGATCTCTACAAGGACTAGGAACACATCAGAGTACACTTACATAAATGCAGACAAAATACTCATATACATAAGTAGGTAAATCTGAGAAATTAAAGTAGAAGCAGTAATAAATGAAGACAGACTTATTAAAGGCGTTTTCTTTGTCTTTTACATTTTCATTTATTAACTTTGTGTGTGTCCACACGCTCACACGTGTACTGTAACATCCACGTCATGTACATGTGTGGAGATTAGAGGACAACTTGAAGGAGTTGGTTTTCTTCATCCAATAAGTTTCAGAGCTCAAACTCAGGTCAAAGTGTCTTTTACCTGCCAAGCCATGACACTGGCCTAACAAGCTTTTATACCTTTAAAACGGTTCAGCCTCAACATGTTTTTTGAATCCTTAAGGTGAATCCTTAAGTTGATACTTTTTGCCGCTGTCTAAAGACATGGGGGAATTGAAGCAATAATTTTCAAGCTTACCATTTTATGCTAAATTCCCCCAAATTTTGGACCAATAGTATTAAAAGTCAGTATATTTGCTAGGAATTTCAGTCAGTACTTAATTTTTATGCTAATGTATTAAGATCAAGTTTATGCTATGGTAACTCCTGAAGCATGTGTATGTAATACATAATGTTGCTTACTCTTATTTGCACATTTGATGAAGTATCTGACCAAACTGCTGATCTCTTGCATCTTTTTCTGTCTGGAGGTCTGTGTGGAGGCTGATACATTTGATTTTGCTGTTCGCAGACATTCTGTTTCTTTTTTAATATAATTCTGCAAAAACCTGCAAGGAAATTCATATCCTCGTTAATATGTATAATTTTACCATTTCAAAAAACTCATGTAATGCCTACCCAAAAAAATTTACTTAAACCCGTGTTGTACCAGCTATATGAAACTATTTCTTTTCCAAAGTCTAACAAAGTGCAAAACCAGTATAAAGCCTAGCCTGTAAAGCTTTTAATCTGTAGCGTTCATTATTTTCTGTCGCTTACCTACTCGCTCAGCATCTACTGAGGACTTCAATTCTCCTTACCTTAGAATCACCTAGTAATAATTCTAGTCTTTTAAATGAAGGCTGCCTAGAAGACACTGAAGGCTGCAAATCTGGCCTATCTAATCATCTTATAAAAACAGATTAGTAACTGTATTTGTAACATTACAAATAAATTAAATGCTCAATGATAAAGCATGCATTTTTCTCCATGTCAATGCACTTAGAACTTTCACAGTTTAGTACTGTACAAGAGATAAAAAATAAGTTTATCAACTGGGAGGTGATGGTGCCCACCTTTAATACCAGCACTATGGAGGCAGAGGCAGGCAGATCTCTGAGTCTGAGGCCAGCCTGGTCTACAGAGCAAGTTCTAGGATAGCCAAGGATACACAGAGAAACCCTGTCCCAAAAAACTTAAAAAAAAAAAAAAAAAAAAAAAAAAAGAATAAAAGTTTATGTTAGAGGTATTCTAAGACTAACTTAATATTGAATGAAGAAATGAGAACACCTTCTTTACTGCAATCATTTATTTTGTTTATTTATAATGAACTGAACTCATTATCTTCCTCTATCAGCTCCCCCAAGAGCAAAGATTACAGGTGCTATACCACCATGCCAGCTTTAGATAGAATACTTTTAGTATTCTACATAAATTTAAAATACATTTGGGGGGCTGAAGAGATGGCTGAGTGGTTAGGTGTGCTCATTGTTCTTCCAAAGGACTAGAATTCAGTTCCCAGCACCCATGCCAGACAGCTTACAACCTCTGCTAACTCCAGCTCAAGGACATCCAATGTCCACTTTTGGACTCCCAGGAATCTGCACACACTTGACAGACAAAGACACACACACCTGCACACAAATAAAAATATTTTTTTTCCAAAGTCCCGCCTACAAAAGTCTCACAATATGTTTCTAGTTATAAATGAACTTATATGGTTGAAAATAAAGTTTCAATATAAAAATGTATAAACTAGGCCACAAACAATTTGTTTGAATTTTCATTTTATGTGCATTGGTGTTTTGCCTGCATGCACATCTGTGTGAGGGTCCCCTGGAACTTGAGTTACAAACAGTTGTGAGCTGCCATGTGGGTGCTGGGAATTGAACCAAGAACCTCTGGAAGAGCAGTCCTAGAAGAACAGTCAGTGCTCTTAACTGCTAAGCCACAGCTCCCACAAACAAGTTTTTTAAACTGCTTTAATATAAATGTATTCCAATATTTTATTTGTTTTAAAATAATTTAACACATGCTAGTTATTTATAGTCAGTAACAACCAAAATGATAAACAAATATTATAGCTTACTTGTTTTTTTTTCTTTTCCTTTTTTCAAGACAGGGTCTTTCTGTGTGGCCCTGGCTGTCCTAGATCTTGCTCTGTAGACCAGGATGGCCTCAAACTCAGAGATCTACCCGCCTCTAACCCCAGAGTTCTAGGATTAAAGGTATGCACCACCTGTGCCTGAATATTATAATTTACTTATAAATCTAATTTGAAATAAATCCTTATAAACTAGTCAAAATGAACAAAATTCTTAATCTGTTGTTTTGTTTCGTTTGAGACAGGGTCTTGCTACGCAGACCAGATAAGACTGGAACTCATGCATCCCCTGCCTCAGCCTCAAGAGTGCAGTATTACAGGAATTCTATGATGGCCAGCTTCTTTCTTGATCTTAAATGACAAAGATCTAAAGCATTTTGTGGAAGAAATGACTTAAAACTTTCAATATTCTGTATGAGTTTTTAAAACTATCTTTTTGATAACTAAATGCCAGCTTCCTATATAACACACAATGATAGACAGTGAACAAAATTAAACAATAAAATGGCGTCACAAAACAGAGAAAGAAGGTAAAAGAAATCCAAAGAGATACCTGAAAACAGCATCCCAATTCAGGTAGTTCCCTTGTTTGGAATCTGAATGCCTATCTAGGTGTTGGACTGTTTCAGGATCCTGAATCAGACGCTTGAATTTCTCCACTTCTTTCTGAAAACGGGGAAAAAAAAAAAAAGAACATAATAACAAATACATACTGTGTTACCTATCACACATTTGTTTCAAGAGAAACAATGTCAAATAATTTATTACCCTTCGTTCTGTAGCTCTGTCATGTTCTAATTGCCGGCAGCAAATGAGCAGATCATTAAGTGCTAGACTCATGGTTTAAGACTTCAGAACATACATCATCACCTGTAAAAAGAAATAAACATACAAAATTAATTTCACTTATTTTGGGGTTTTTTTTGGTGCTGAGAACTGGCTGTAATATAAACCTATATGTAATTATTTTAGACTACAGTACCTCTATACATTTAAAACTAACTGTACATCCAGAGGCACACTGTGATCAAAGACAAAATAGTTTTTCTTAACATTTCTATATGACATTTTATTAGAATATATCAAAATTATGCTCTAATTCTCAAATGTGTGCTTTGCACAGCAGGATAAAGTATATTTTGAAGAAAATTAAACAGTTCAGTATTATCTCTGCAAACATAGAAAACATTTCCCAATAAATGCAAACAATATTTGTTTCACACATCCAGTGTTTCAGGTCAGGCATATGTCAGGGACAGCAAGAAAACAAATGAACTACATGGACACAGCCTCCTCTCCTGAAGACATGTGGGGAAGATAATGACAATCAAAGTATTAAGGCATAGTTTCAAACTTCAATATATGCCTTAAAGGAAAGAAAACCACAGTAGAAAACAACGGAAGAGAACATGCACGTCATCCCCCCAGTGAGGAGGTGGAGGCAAGGGGATCAGGAGTTTAAGGTCACCCTCAGTGTGAGATCAAGGCCAGATGCTCATGTTCAAAAAAAAAAAAAAAAATTACAACAATTTATTGTTTTAGATAAACTAACATGAACATGAATCAAAGAGGTTTAATTATATCAAGAACTGAATGAACTGATGCCAATTACAGGAAGAACTAAAGAGTGAACATTTTGTGGAGACGCCAAAAGGCCCTAAAAAGGAGTAAGAGTACATGTTAAAGGAACTGAAAGCAAGCCCGAACTGTGCCAGCTTCCACAGCACACACAGTAAAACTGGAACAATTGTGCAGAGAGGACACACAAATTCGTGAAATGTTCCATGTTTAAAAAAAAAAAAAAGTGGTGGGTGAAAGAACAAAAGCTCCCCAACCGGAGTATAGAGAGCTATCAAGTAAACAAACCCTATTCAGACACTAGACCAGACAGCATAGCTTCAACTCTCAACATTCAACTGGAAAAGCCTCCTAAGCAAAAGCCCCTCGGTTGACAAATCCAATCTTACTTTCAATCACGTTGATGTATTTACAAATTTGGCAATAATTACATGTCCTCTTCCCAGAAATAACCCCACCCTTAGGCATGCCTTTCTCCACTAGTAGTACAGAGCACAGGGCTCAGCCAGGCATAGCAGCACACACATCTATATTCCCAGGCCTAGGAGAGGCTCCGACAGCAGGGTTGGGAGCTCGTGGCTAGCATGGGTTGCAGAAGTGGGCTCTACAGTCAGGCTGTATTGTTCCAGTCAATTAACAGCTAGCCAACCTGGAGCATGCTGGTTAACATCTCAAACCTGTTTTCTCAATGCTAAACGAGAAAATGAATACCACTATCTACCTCAAGGGGTTCGTTCTCTCGCTCTCTCGCTCTCTCGCTCTCTCTCTCTCACTCACTTACTTACACACACACACACACACACACACACGTGTTCAGTAACGGCCAGCCTATTACTGTTTTCCCTCAGGATCGCTTCAGACATCAATTTGAACGGTTCTTTTTTTCTCCTCTCCCTGTGGCTTCAACACGCTGAAAACTTGCAAAATCTGTATCACGCAATGCTCTGGAGCTTCAGAAACCTTCTACTCTTTGTGCCTTTCCATGCATTTCCTTCTGTCTGGAAGGTTCGCTACCATCCTGCAGAACAAACGACACCCGGCGAAGCCTAGCAGCAAATCAGGCTCGATTTCCACAGAACCAGTCCCTCCTCGGCTAACACAGTGCTTTTCTATCACAGCACCGCGTAGAAAAGTAGCTAATTAGCGGGGCGGGGGGGGGGGGGGTGGGGGGCACCAGCAGTGAACTCCTTAAGGCGCTGCCATCTACCTTCCTAAAGAAGACAGCACAGGTCGTACAAGTGACAACAAGAACTCGAACTCTGAGACTGATTTCCGAGCCCATGCTCTCAACCACGAACCTGGGCGTCATTTCGTTTTTACGAGCCCGTAGCTTAAAGGTAAATAAATAGTCTGTGACTAAAATGAGATTTAAAAAAAAAAAAAAAATGAGTCGTCTCCTAGACCACTCGGAACCCTTAAGGTGACAGACAGGAAAGGGGGACGCGCAGAGGGGAGGTTCAGGCTCCCGGGGTACGCAGTGAGAGGGAGAAGATCACAGACGGCCGGGGAAGAGGAGCTAAGAGGCGTCGAGGGCCACTCCGGAGCCGAGGAAAGAAGGGGTCTAACGAGAATTTCCCCTCACAAAAGCCCCGGCAGCTGGTCCCGCGCTCCTACCGTTGCATCTTGTCTGCCCAATGCAAAGCGAGGTCGCTTCGCCTTTTCCCGCGTCCACGGATCACGCAGCTGGCTTTCCACGCACGCCTTCCCGCTTCCGGTTCAAAAGCAGCACGTCCGTCCAGCGTGGGTCCCCCAAGTCTGAGTCGCTGCACGGCGCGCGCGTGCGCGCAGCGGATCACACGCTCGCCAACTCAAAACATTCGCTCCCCGCAAAACATTCCCCGGGGGTCTGAGGAAGCGCGCCTGCGCACGGCGCACCAATGAGGAACGACCTCGCGCCGGCAACTCCGCCCAGGGGCTGAGGCTCCCACGCCGGGCCCCCGGGTCCTCTCTAGCCCCACCCCTCCGCGGGCGGAAATGACGACAGCTCGGAGGAGCACGGAGGCGGGTTTCATTTCGGCGCCTTTCTGTCTCCCGCGGAAGTGATTGGCTGGTGTGTAACGAAAGAGGCGGGACAAATTGCCGCGGGTTCAGTACCGCCACTGGAACCGGGAGATGCGGCGGCGCCGGGGCTGTCGCGGTGTTTGCTTTGAGTTGACTCTTGTACCTTCAGGCGGCTCCCTGTGCAGCTCGGATCATGCTGTTACCCTCGGATGTAGCCAGGCTGGTGTTGGGTAAGTGCCGGCCCCGGAGGGCGGGTGATCGGACTGGGTGGAGAGGACGGAAAGACCGGAGGCGGGGGAATAGTTGCTTGGGGTGGGGAAGCTTGGAGGGGTCGCCCCCTCGGGTCCAAGTTCAGACTGAGGGAAATGCTCTGTCCCTCGGAGACTTCGGGCGTCCTTAACCCCTTGGTGTGCGGCTGCCCCTCTCCTCGAGCCCCGAGACGAGGGGGCAGCCGCAGGGAGAAGCTCGGCGTGGAACACCTGGGGCCTGGATTCCGAGGCAGAGCCAGGCCCGCTGGGACCCCTGAAAGAGTGTCGTCTACGTGATGGACGGGGCTGGGGGTCCCTCACCCTTTCCCTTGTCAGGGACCGAAAAAGGAAAAGGAAAAGCAAAAACAAGAAAGCGCTTCCCCGGCCGTCCAGCTCTGTGGAAAGACTTTCCCGATGCCCTTTCCCATAACCCGACGTTAGCACTAGGAATTTGGGACACAAGGTCTCCATACTCCTTCCACAGAGGCTTGAAATGCCAGTTGCATATTTTAGAATGGCAGTTTTTCGACTTCTTGAGCAAATATTTCGGAGGGTACGGCGACTGCCTTCTGGTGGCACACGTTCTAGCCCTGGTTTTTCCTCCATTTTTGAAAAGGGCTAGTTCATAGACCACTGGTCGGTCGGGGTATATTGTCTGTGTGAAAGACAGTTTTCGTTGTGTGACCTCCGAAAGAATAAAAGGAACTGTACTGCTGCGAACGAGAACTTCTTAGACTCAAAACTGGGCAGTGACTTTGAAACATTTTTTGCGACAACCCTAGAAGACATTGGTAGAAGTTTGGTAAATCCTTCCCTAGTTTCCACAACTGTTACTAACATTTGCTTTGTGCCTAGTCCTAAAATTAAATAAAGTAAAATAAAAATATCATGGGGTTCTTGACAAAGACGTTTGGCAGGAAATATTAAGGTACTATAAATGGTTCCACCGTCCATTTTTGGAGAACTTTAAACACTAAAACTAATGTTTTGAATGTTTTATTTTTTTTTCCTACTTCATCAGAATGGAGTAGTTAAAACTTATACTTGTAGCTTTTTAAAGTTAGCTATCTTTTAATTTTTAAATTTATTAGGGTAATATGAAAATATGTATTAATATGTCCCTTTTTCTCTCTGTGTGTAATTGTTTGTGTAAGAATTGTGACTTTTAGCAGTCTGGCGATCCAAATAAAATTCTGTGATCACAGTCTTAAAAACAATTTCTCAATCCTCCCATCATGGTGGTGAATGCCTTTAATTCCAGTCCTTGGAAGGCAGAGGCAGGTGGATGTCGTCTGGTCTACAGAGGCAGTTCCAGGAGAGTGAGGGCTACACAGAGAAACCCTGTCTCTAAAAGGGAAAAAAAAAAAAGGTTTCTCGAGTTTGGCAATATAAACATTGTGAAGTGGATAATTATTATTATTATTGTTATGAGTCGTTTTCCTGTGTTCAAGATTTTATTAGATGTTTAGCAACAACCTTGATTTCTCTCCACTAGATAACCTTTAGTACCTCCTTCCCCAATCATTCCCAGCTGTAAGAAGGGAAAAAAAAAAGTGCCTCTACATACTGTCAGTGTATCCCCTGAAGAGACAGTCCTGCTTTGTTAAGAAAACCTTCAGGAAATGACGGGGTTCTCTAATTGGAGTAATTATGTTTCTCCCCCCACTAACAAGCTGTTTACTGATTATTTTTCTCTTGGTGGCTGGAAACTCAGTTGTTGGTTTTCATCCTTAAAACCATCTTAGATTCAGATTCCATTTTCAGTGCCATGAGTTTCAGCATGCCTTCCATTCTGTTTTGGAAGTGTGTGTGTGTGTGTGTGTGTGTATGTATATGTATTCTACTTGCAATTCATGTTAACTCTTGTTTCAGATCTTCCTGAATCATTCAGGTACCACTACATTCTCCCGCTACTCTCAATTCTGTGATTTAGTTTTCTTTTATTCATATGTAAACTTACGTCGTCAACAGGTTTATGGCTTGATCAGGATTCTTCTGTTGTACTCCCTTACCATCTTTAGCCCCTGTTTTGATCCCTTGTGGTATTTTGTTTGTTTGTATTTTGACATGTTCCAAATGCTGCCAGTTTCTAAGCATGAGGGAAAAGGTAATTTTTCTTCGCTTAGCATTCACTCTTTTTTTAACCCTTTAACACGGAAACATTTTTCTGAACCCTATCTCCCATTGTCCGGTGCCCTGTGTCACTTACTTGTAACACCACTTGTTACTTAGTTGCTTAACTGATTCATTTTCCTCTAATTCTTCAGTTTACTATACTCACCTCACTGCTCTCTGCTCGGCTACAGCCAGATATTTATTGCTTTAATGGAATTTTTCAAACTATTGCAGAGGCCAAGATACTTCAGACTGTTGCTTGCTGCCTCTGGGCCACCATTTTGGCTTTTACTGATAGGTCATAGGAAGTACTCTGTGGACCTGTTCTACTTGTCTTCCTACCCAGGCCTGTCTTCTCAATATTTTTGCTAGGCTGCAGCGGAATAAACTAATTAACTGTTTCTTCAAATACTATGTATTCCTCTTTCCCTTGTGTTCCTAATACACTTGTATTAAAGGTTCAAGTCAAATGTGATATCAGAAAATTCTTCCAATAGCTACAGATAGTAATTTCTCCAATGTCCTATTAAAATCGCTCTGTTGGTGGGTAGAGGGTTTTTTTGGTAAGGAACGCATAACAAAATTGGTCATTTTAGCAATTTCTAAGCTATAGTACTCTAGTATTAGTTACTTAACATTGTTCTGCAACCATCCCTAAAATTTTTCTCTTCTTGGACTTAAACTTTCTCATTCAGTACTCTTTATCTTTGATTCAAGCTTCAGGAATTCTTAGGAACTTCCAAAATGATTTTTAAAAAAAAGTTCTGTGTATAAAATGAGCACTTCCATGGTTGAAAGGTTCAGATTTTCTTCAATTTCATAAGTAGGTTACTTTCTGTATGAGTTGGCATCCATTCAGAAAAGAAACCAGAAACCCAGTTGTCTGTTTAATGTGGTAGGATTTAATGAGGGAATTGGTTACACCGAGTGATACAAAAGCTAAGAAGCTGAACAGCTTATGTGAGGCAATTTACAGGTTAGTTAGCACAGCAGGAAGCCGTGCTAATCCAGGAGACAGGCAATATAAAGCGACCCAGGGGCAACAGTGTGGGAAGATGAAATTGAAGACTTGTCTATAAGGAAGCTATAGTCAGAAAAGAAATTCTTGACGCCATCAGGGAATATGGCTGCTTCTTCCTGAATTCCAACCTGAACAAGTACTTGCCATTTTAGCAAACTTAGCCAGAAGCTAGCTGACTGGTGAGCCGGGTAACTTTGCCTGTTAGAAGTCTGGCTTCCTTTCATAAAGAGTCCTGGGAAATGAAGAATTGATTTGAGAGCAAACAGGACCAAGACTGACATATTCTTAAGAGATCAAGAGCTGTTGGTTTTATTTACTTTTATATTAGTGACATATTTAATAGGCATTTACCGGAATGCAATTGTGATCATTCTATATCTTGAATAATACCTGTATTCACTCCCTTCAGGTGTGTGGCTACAGATAATAGATTCCTTGGAGCTGGATTTGCAGGCAGTTGTAAGTAAGCCACCTGAAGTATGTGCTAGGAATCAAGCTCGGGTCCTCTGGAAGAGTAATACACACTTTTGACTGATAAGCCAGTCCAGTTTTTCATGGTTCTTAACCATTTTGTCTTTGCTGGTGAATCTCATTAACTATTATCTTTTATGCAGCATCCATACTAGGCATATTACCCAAAAAATTCTTACATATATGTTATCCATATATGTATATGTGTATGTGTTTGAATTTCCCAACCATATCAGGACATATCTATACCTCCTTCAAGCTTTGAATAATTTTCTTATGCCTGGTAGTAAATTCTTGAGTCTCTGTCTTCTCATGAACTAAGCTATTCCCATTTTCTAACTAGCTTTTCATAAATTGTTTCTATCTTCTAACTCTTTATAAATCATAATTTATGGATTGAAGCCATACATCTTATACTTGTAGATCTGCTACTACAGACACTGTAAATTGTCTTTCTAAGAATTTATATTCTTCAAGGACATTAAGCCACCAATATTGCTGGTGAGTCATAGTACACGGAAAAGGTCTTTACACAAAAGGGGCTTTAGTTCTTGCTTTCTTCAGGCTCCACTTTGTCTTTCCCTAAAAAGGCCAAACTCTTGGAATTCGGCTTTCTAAAATTTAGGTAGCCTTGATATAGTTAAGATTTTACCTGTCATATGGTTGATAACTGGTTATGGTCAGATGGTGAATGTTGGTGAGTAGGCATTTTTATAGCCTACCAGTTAATCATATAAACAATGGCATCATTGGATATTTAAGAGTAGAACATAATATGTCTCAGGTATTTCTAGGTGGCCATAACTTGAACATTCCTATAACAAATAGAAGTAATACAGCATTTTCACAGAGCTTTTCCTCAAATACGCTATGTAAGCATGTACTAACAGTGTATCATGAACTGTCATATCTGATATTCTTTGCCCAAGGTATGCTATCACAATTGATCATATTTTTTTCTTGGGGTGGAAGAACACATTAACTACATTACTTTCTGCCTAGAGCATCATTTCGCTGTCTTACCCTTTAAGGAGTCTTTGTAGAATTTTTCTAAGAGCCCTCTCACATATTTAAATAAACTATACATTTTTTTTATATTAGGTATGTATGTGCATAAAAATGAAATTTTCCTGTTTCCCTCAGAAGCAGCTCCTACCCGCTTTTAGGATGATATCACTTTTTAGGAATGTATGTTCTCCAGGAAGGAAAATCTTGGAGGGGTCCTATTTCACAACGACCACCTGTTACAAGTCTCAAGTGACTGAATATATCTGGGTGATTAATGCTTTTAGAATTCTCTACCATGACAAAAAAAAAATTATTTGGTGGATCTAATCCAAATCCAAAACCTGAAGAAAAAGTTCCAACTGCCCCAATTCCTAGGTTATTCCAGTGGTTTGTACGTGTTTTAAATTTGTGTTCACATATCCTAGTGGCAGCTCACTTATACAAAGAGGACTTTGGGGTACCAACAGGGATTTGTTCAGTGGTTATAGTGCAGTTGAATGTTATTACTTTGTATGGAAGATGAAGATGGGCGCATGTGTGGAGGTCAGAAGATAACTTTCAGGAGTCGGCTGCCTCCTTCCACTCTGGGTCCCAGGGTTCAAACTAAGTCCTCAGGCTCATGAAACAAATGCCTTTACAGCTGAGCTATTTTGTTAGGCCCGACCTATTGTTTTAATTCATGTAACTATGTATCTGCAATGTGATCTTCAATGGTAGAAATTTTAAAGTAAAGATATCTGAAATAAAGGGTTTTGTTGTTTGGATTTGGTTTTCTGTTTGTTTGTTTCTAAGTGCTTCTTGTGCTCCCAAGAAAATACACTTTATTTGTATGTTTGTTTTTCTTCGTATAAAGCATAAATTAGAAGTGAGAAAACCTATTCATTAACTACAAGAAGAAAGCTATTAGTTGATTCCCAAATCAGTAGTGCCCAAAATGAGATGACTTTTTCCTTGCTCTTCCCTTTTTGAACTCATGGGTAATCCTTTGTAGGCCATCTCATCAAGATTGTTTTTGTTTGTTTGTTTGTTTGTTTGTTTGACTGCTTTGCCTAGTGTATGTCTGTACTACATTCCTGTAGTGTTGGGGGTCAGAAGAGGGTGTTTGTTGGAGCCCCTGGAACTAGAGTTACGGATGGTTGAAAGTCACAGTGTGGGTGCTAAGAACTGAATCCAGGGCTGAAGAGGTGGCTCAGCAGTTAAGAGCACTATCTACTCTTCCAGGGGACCTGGGGTCAGTTTCCCAGCACCCACATGACAGCTCACAACTGTCTGTAACTCCAGTTCTTGAGGATCTAAAACCCTCACACAAACATACATACAGGGCAAAACACCAATGTACTTGAAATAAATATTAGAGGAAAGAAAAAAAGAACTGAACCCAGTCTTCTAAAAGGGCAGCAAGTGCTCTAAACCACCTCTCCAGCCCCCCCTTTTGGTTTGTTTTTTTGTTTGTTTGTTTGTTTTTAAATTAGACTGTGTTAAAAAATATATTTCCAAGTGAATAAAGTCTAAAATTTTAAAATAGGAAAAGACTTTAGATATCATTATTAAGGCTAAAAAAATGTTTTTGATTGGTATATTTTGCCAGCACAGAACTAAATATACATAGGGTAAATAATGTAAGAGATTACTTACAGTTATTACAGAAGACTTACAAGTGTAGGGAAAGGGAATATGGTATATATAAAAAAATTAAAGTTTTCTGAAGAATTGAAAATTATATTAAACACCAAAGAATGAGTTGAAATTGCCTAGGCTAAGGCAAGGTGAGCTGCCCAAGCAAACAATATAATATACATTGGCTTTAAAATAAGAGCATTGTTACTTGTGGGACATCTGTAAGATTAATTTGTTTGAAGAGATGGTATGGTAAGACAGTTTAAATGAAATTAGGATGCAACAAGTAAAGCTTCATACACTATGTTAGGAATTTATAGTTAGGTTCTTTTCATGGCAGTGTATAATTAACAAAAAATAAAATATTTGGGAGCTTGTAATATTCCTAATAAGCAATGGTACCATTAATTCCAAAACAGGCATATCTCCAACAGGAAATACATACTGATAACAGGCACTCTCAACTTCCCCATCCTCAACAGTTACCTGCTCCTTTATATGTGTGGATTTGCTGCTTCTAAACATCTGATATAATTGAAATATTTGTGGGTTTTATGCTTGACTTCCTTTAGCATGGTTTCAAGAGTTAATTCGAGTCATAATGGGTGTAAAGACTTCTGTCCCAGTGTATATGAATTGAAATAATAGTTTTTCATTTTCCATTTTCTTAATGACTAGTAAAGTTGAATGCCTTTCTATGAGTTTGTTGTATTACCGTCTTTGCAAAGCTTTTGCTCATTTCTTTTTTTTTTTTTTTTTTTTTTTTTTTTTTTTTTTTGAGCTGAGGATCGAACCCAGGGCCTTGGCTTGCTGGGCAAGCACTCTACCACTGAGCTAAATCCCCAACCCTGCTCATTTCTTAGATTACCTTTTTATTATTGTCCCTTTCAAGTTCACTATATCATTTGGTTTTTAGCATCTGCCAGATATATGATTTGCAAATGTTTTCTTCCATTTTAAATTATTTTACTTTATTGATAGTGTCCTTAGTAGCATAGAAATTTGAGGTGTTGATAATCAGCTTATCTTTTTCTTTGATGCTTGGTTTTCAGATGTTATACCTAGGATATCATTATCTTTCTGTCATTTGGTTTTTGTTTGGGTTTTAGGTTTGGGGGGCCAGCTTCCTGTTTTTGGAAAGTAGGTATCCACTTATTCCAGCATGAGTTGCTAAAAGACTGTTCTTGCCACGCATGCCTTTAATCCCTTAATTCCAGCACTTGGAAGGCAGAAGCAGGTGGGTCTCTTTGAATTTGAGGCAAGCCCGATCTACAAAGCAAGGTCCAGGACAGCCAAGACTACACAGAGAAGCCCTGTCTCAAAAGAGAGAGAGAGACTATTCTTTTCTCCAGTGAGTTCTATTGATAACTTTAATATAGAACCAAATGGTTAACAACCTCTTAGCCTTCACTTGTTAAAGAGTTGAAGTTACTGTTGAAATTAATATGATATAATGGATATAATTTGAAAATTAGAATTTCCTTCTGACTTTGTTTTGTTTTGTTTTGTTTTTTGAGACAGGGTTTCTCTGTGTAGCTTGCGCCTTTCCTGGAACTCACTTGGTAGCCCAGGCTGGCCTCGAACTCACAGAGATCCTCCTGCCTCTGCCTTCCTAGTGTTGGGCTTAAAGACGTGTGCCACCACCGCCTGGCTTCCTTCTGACCTTTAACACAATGTACATAGATCTGTTCACTCCATTAAATCATGAAGTAGATAGTCAAACACAAGTAATTCTGAGAGAATGGCTTTTCAATAATCCAGTAAGTGAATATATGCCATCCCCTCATGTAGTTATTGTGGAAGTCATGAAGTAGTGGAATGCACTTACTTTACTTTTTCTTGGTTTTTTTTTTTTGTGTGTGTGTTTTTTAATTTATTATGAAATAATTGTACTTTGTCAAAGATCTCCCCCACCCGCCACCCCTGGGACAGGGTTTCTCTGTGTAGCCTTGGCTGTCCTGGAACTCACTCTGTAGACAAGGGTAGCCTTGAACTCATAGAGATCCGCCTGCCTCTGCCTCCCAAGTGCTGGGATTAAAGGCGTGTGCTACCACTACCCAGCATGTCAAATATCTTTTTATAAGCTTAACTACAATTGCATCCAATAGAAGAACCAGTGATTGTACTCCTGCATCATGCTGCAGCACAACCTAGTGAACGGCTGTAAAACACCAGCATGTTTTGCCTGAAGCTGTTTATGGTTTTCCTACATGCTCTAGCATTTTTAAAAGCCATTTTCCAAAAGTACAGAATTTACTGAAGTATTCAAACTTCTATTCTTCATTTAGGTTACTTACAACAAGAAAATCTCACATCTACTTGCCAGACTTTTATTTTGGAAAGCTCAAATTTAAAAGAATATGCAGAACACTGTACTGATGAAGGTTTTATCCCAGCCTGCTTATTGGTGAGTTACTTATTCCTTACAGGTCATTTCATTACTAACCAACACAGAAGACTATAAAGCAGAGCCTTAAAATGAATTTATTGATGACATGAGGCACTGTGCTATATGTCTGTCCCATCTGCTTGGGAACCTGAGATAATCACGTGATGATTTGAACCAAGAGGCTTAGGGACAGCCTAGACAACATAGCCAGACTCTTGTCGCTCATCAGCCAAGTCAGCTTTGGCAGATAGCTAGCTACATGACTTATCACTGCCTAATTCACAGAGCTGAAGACAGAGATTTAGCCTTTGGAAGGCAGATGCAGGACAATTGTCATTACTTTCGGCCCAGCATGGGCTACACAGCAAGACCTTATCCAGAAATTTAAAAAAAGAAACAAAAAAGCATATTTTGGTATTTTATTATCACCTCTTTTTTTTAATCTATCCTTATATAAAAGGAACATTCTAGAATTACATAATTTCTCGTGGTACTCATAGTTGTATGTTAAATGTGGCTCCTTAGTGAATTGTTGGGGTATCCTAATTTTTACATATAAAAATTGTTAGAATCCCCCAAACCGTTCTCAAAAATTTCAAAGAGTTGGAGAACTAGGAGAGATGGCTGAAGCACCTGCTGCTTTTCCAAAGGACCCACATTCCATACCAGCACCCATGTCTGACGGCTATTTTTATTTTTTTATTTTTTTTATTTTTTTGATTCTTTGTGTTTGTGTAACAATATGCACACATGAATGCAGGAGTTCTCAGACCCGAAGAGGGCATTGGGTCCCCTGGAGTTGTAGTTACAGGTAGTTGTGAGTTGTCCAGTGTGGGTGCTGAGAACTGAACTTAGGCCTCAGAAAGGGTAGCACACCCTCTTAACCCTCTGGACCATCTCTCCAGATAAGTAAACTGGGGTTCTGAACTTTGTATGCACAAAGTTGAATTCATTATTAGAAAGAATGAAAACAACAGGGAGTGATGCAAGTCTCCTGCCTTCTCAAGCTTTCTGCTGCTCAAGCACTCTGATTGAGCTATATCCCAGCTTCATTTTTCGTCTTTCTTTGAGTGGGGAATCTCACTAACTTACCTGAGCTGGTCTTGAACTTGCTCGGTAGCTCAGATAGAACTTGAATTTACAGTCTTTCTGCTTTACCCTCCCAAGTACTTAGGAATATAAGACTATGCCATATGTATGCCTTTAGTCTCAGCACTAGGAAACCAAGACCAGCCTGGGATTTATGGTAGGAGCCTATTACCAAAAAAGGGGGTGAGAATAGCCGGGCAGTGGTGGCGCATGCCTTTAATCCCAGCACTCAGGAGGCAGAACCAGGCGGATCTCTGTGAGTTGAGGCCAGCCTGGTCTACAGAGTGAGATCCAGGACAGGCACCAAAACTACACAGAGAAACCCTGTCTCCAAAATTAAGGAGGGGAGGATCTAGTGCTGAAAGTTGAGAGGGAGGGGCTGGAGAGATGGCTCAGAGGTTAAGAGCACTGGCTCCTCTTCCAGAGGTCCATGAATTCAGTTTCTCCAACACCCACAAGGTGACTGAAAACCATTTATAATGAGATCTGGTATCCTCTTTGGCCTGTAGGCAGAACACTGTATATATAAGAAGTAAGTAGTCTTTTGAAAAAAAGGAAGTTGAGAGGGAAAGGGACCTAGTTGCCTGTGTCAGACATCTTCCTCAGTTACATATGTCCTTAATATTATCCAGAATAAAAATGTTGTGCTGTTCTCTCTGCAGTCAATTTTAGTTATTTAAAGGATTTGTCACATGCTATTAGGTTTTTTGAAATCAGATCTCTTTAGTCCCAACATCCTTGCTCTTTCACAACCTCAAGTGTGCAATCATACATTATAACAGACTACCTTGAATTGTAGTGGTGAGGATAGGGAAGGCATGTGGGTAGGATGACAGAAATAAGGACAAATGTACTATTTCTTAGGAAGCATATCTCACATACACTTATCTTGAAAAGTTCATTTTTACATGCTTTACATGGCCTTCTGGTTAGCCAGAGCAGATTAGACCTGGGCCCTCTGGTTTCTTTTATATATAACAAAATATCTACCCCCTGACTGAAAACTGCTTTTTTGACAATGTTTTTTGATTTACGTAAGGACTTATGCAGTCACAGTTCAGACACTTCTTTCTGTCAGATGTGTTACACATACCTGTAGTGAATGTTGGTGACCTACCTTTTCCTCCCTGGATTCTTTCTGTCATTGGCTTTATGGTAGGAAAGTGATGATTGTATGGTTTTGGTAATGTTTGATCTTTCACCTTTCAGTCCTTATTTGGAAAAAACTTGACAACAATTTTGAACGAATATGTAGCCATGAAAGCAAAAGGTAAGAAATTGGATATCATTGTTTTAAGATACAGTCTCATAAAAAGACTTCAAAACACTTAATCTTATTCTGATAAGATTAAGAATTCATTTTTGCTTATATTGAGTAAAACAAATGCTAAAACTCCAAATGTGAACTAACACGTGTAAGCCAAAACTCATATTTTAAAATGAAATAAAACTGAACTCTAGGTTATTATACTGATGAACAACCATTGTTATTTGCTAAAATATTTTGAACTAACAATTTAATTTTGACTTCTGTGTAATGTGAGACTCGGCACAGGACTTAGAAAATTGACTTATAGTTAACAGAACATAAAATAATAATTGTTTAAACTTCTGATGATTCAGAGGGGAATTAGTGATTATTTTCTTGACATTGTTCCTGTAGTTCTTATCTTATTAAAACTATTACTGTTAGATTGATTGTCATAAAGTAACAGCCAGAAGAAAAGCAGCTTTTCCTTTTTTAATGTCTGGGTGTGTAAGCTAGGTGTTTCACATTGTAGCTCACTAGCCTTGTACCCAGAAAGAAGCATTGTTTACAGCTGTTTTTAATATGGATATCAAGGATTAGCACACATAGAAAGAGTTGATATAACCTTTCTGATAATAATAGTTTGCCTTTCTCTAATACAAAGGAGATATAAAATTATTAGCCTAAGTTTTTTAGATGCATATTTTTACTTGTATTAGATTTGATGCTCTGGTTTAAGAAAATAAACTCACTTCATTACATATTTGCACACTGTTACAAATAGGCTTACTTCTTAATTTCCAACGTAACTTCAACAGTTTAGAAAAGTTTTTGTTTTCCTCTTATGATCGATGTCTTTGTTCAAACTGAGAAGTGAATTTTCTTCAACTGAGTTTATTTCCTCTTACAATTTAGAAACATCAAATGATGTCCCAACAATAATGTCATCTCTGTGGAAGAAGCTAGACCACACACTTTCTCAGATCAGGTACTATGCTCATTAAAATGTGCTGATTTAGGAATGCAAATACACTTTGGCTATTGAACTTCTTAAGATCTTTATAATATGTGCATCTAACATCTCTAATTTTGAAGGTTTCCTAGAGGGTGGTGGAGGATCTTTGCCTTTACTAGAAATAATTTGAAACAAATTGCATACTTTTAATGATCTTTTACAACTGAGGAAATTGTAATATACAAAAATTTGATGGCATTCTCAACTTTGCATAGCAACTTAGAAACAAATCACTATATAAAATTCTTTAGACAACCATTTCTTAATTACATATTGAGAATTATTGACTTCATGCCCAATTGATTCTTTCCTTCTGGAATTTTCTAATTTCAGTATTTTTAATAATTTCTACTTTTAGTATTCTCTCACGGTAGAATACTTACTACCGTCTACCTAATTCATAGCCTTGGAGTTCCAGTTTTTGCATCCTTGGAAGTATACCAGCCCTGCTGCTATCAGTGTTTTGGCATCTCTTATGTGATGGTAGAACCCCATGAAAAATTCCTCCTCAAAGCTACAAGTGAATATTCCTTCTAACTGCAGCAGAGGCCTCAGTTTTATCCTCTGATTAGGTTAATGGTTCCAGATGCTTTCATCCTAGCAGTAAACCACATCTTAATTAGTAGTTTTGTCTTTATATTTCTTTCCTTAACTCTTTTGCCCTTGGAAATAATCTTCAAAGGATTTTTGCAGGGTCTGGAGAGATGACTCAGTCAGTAATAGTATCTGCTATACAAGCATGAGGACCTGAGTTTGGCTCCCTGAACCCATAGGGAGGAAAAAAAAAACCATACGTGGTGGTGCTTGCCTACAGCCCTAGCACTGGTTTGTAGGGGAAAGAAACAACTGGAAACCTGAAGGTCATTTGGCCAGCCAGCCAGTCTAGTCAGGTTCAGTAAAAGATCCTGTCTCAAAAAAAGAAAGATGGCCAGAATTAAGGAACGGCAGACTAACCTTAACTCTGTCCTTCATACACTGCATTCCACATGTGTATACACCTATACCTCCAAAGACACATAGTGCACATGCATACCAAAAGATAGACTTGTACAATTCAGTCTTTTAAAGTGATTGAGTTTTGAGGGTTTTTGAGGGGGTGGTGTTTTGGTAAACTGTTACATAAAAGTAAGATTCCTTTTACACAAGTTCAGGTTTTTTCAAAAATTTTATGTATTAAAAAATCTTCAAAGCAGGGTGTGGTGGCGCATGCCTTTAATCCCAGCACTCAGGAGGCAGAGGCAGGAGGATCTATGTGAGTTCGAGGCCAGCTTGGTCTACAGAGTGAGTTCCAGGAAAGGCGCAAAGCTACACAGAGAAACCCTGTCTCGAAAAACCAAAAAAAAAAAAAAAAAAATCTTCGTTCAGTTTAAGTTTTGTGGGTCTTGTTGATAAAAATTGACAAATTTCATGGACAAGGACACAGTGTTTATGATTACTTAGCAAACGTTAGTAATTACAATTCACAGTAAAAGAATTACTTTCAGTGGCTGGAGAGATGGCGTAGTGGTTAAGAGTACTCCAAAGTACCTGAGTTCAGATCCCACATGGTATCTCACATGCAGGTGTACAATGCAGATACAACACTTGTACATAAATAATTCTTAAAAATAATAATAATAATAATAACTTTCTACTATGAATTTTTGTTTGCTTTTCTACCTATATGGAGGTTCAACCAAGTTATTTCATAGTCATAAATATGACAGCAGAATTTCCTTGAATTCCGAGACTCTAATGTATCGATGTATATGAATCAGGACTTCTTTTTAGGAACGTCTCTTGTCACAAAATTGAATGAGAATGCCATTTGTGTATAGCACTTAAATATATCAAGTTCCTAAGGTCAGGCCAAGCTGAACCTTCATATCAGAGCCCTGCAGTGCATGATTATTGATTGTATAAAATTTGATCAACAAAATTATGTTGTATGAATGTTTATAGGATTCTGGTTCCTTCTATAACAAATCACAGTTGGATACATTAAAGACATGTAGACTCTTTATCTTAGGAAAATCGCCTTTTAACTCATCATTTACTTCAGGTCTGACCATAACTAAGCCAGAATATATATCATCTAAAACACAATACTTAAAGAGTAACTGCTTTGTTTTATTTGTTAGGAACATGCAAAGTTCTCCAGGGTTTGCTGCCCATCAGAGAGGTTGGTATTTAACTTTCAGCAAGGTTCAACATTACTTCTCACTCTTGTGAGCATTTTAACTAACAGCATATCTGTGCTAGATCTATATTTTTTAAATTACTTTTTTTTAAGTACAGTCATTAGATATTTTCATGTATCATAGTTGAGGGGAGTTGAGGTATAGGTTACTGGTAATAAATGCCCAGGGTCCTGAGTTTGATCCTCAGCAATTTAAAACCATATGTATATGCATGTGTGTATGTATACATATAAAACATGTCCTAGTTTTACTCTTTGAGTGTCAAGTAGTAACATCCTTAATAAATTTATAGTTTTTAGTATCTTAAATTGGGGGGACATTATCAATATGAATTATTGCAGAACAGATATACTTTAGAATTTGTGAAGTATAATGTATTTAATTTATTTTGTTTTACATGAAATTGTTGCGTAAAGTTATTTTGTGTTTTTCAAGGCTGTCTTTTAATCTATAGATCTAACATGTTACATAATGTATAGGCCATGCAACATAGTTTCTTGGTCAGATTCTGAAACGCCTCTGATACTGAGTTAATTTTGTAATGCCCATGTATTTCAGCACGAACAAGAAACGGAATTGCAGAAATCAAGCGACAGAGATGGCTTGCATCTCAGGCAGCTCCCGTCAATTCAGAGTTACTGGTTTTACCTTATGGTTCAGGACAATTTACCACTTCTCCTCTGGTAGCCTCACAAGCTGTTAAACCAACTGGCCAAATTGCAACTCCAGTGAGGTCAAATATTGTAGTAGTCAACCAGTCACAGTCACAAAATACTGTAACTAGTAAGTGTAAGTTGTATTCTTTTAAGTTCTGTTAATCCAAGTACAGTGCCTTACATTTGTAATACAGAGTCCTGGCCCAAGAGAGAGGTGAGAGATCTTATAAAGGGAGCAGACTTGAGGTAGGTAAGCCACAAGTGTGCAAGCGTGCACTCTGGGTCTGATCCCACTGCTGCATAAAACTGGCTCACCTGTGATCCTAGCACTGAGAATGATCAGAAATTCAGGTCATCCTCTGCTACATGCCTTCAAATAAAAGATCTGGGAGTCTTTGTAGCTACAGTTCTTCCTATTCTAATCAAACTGGTCCATCCTTGAATTCGTCTAATTCTTAATTTGGGGGTAAACATAGGAAAGACCTGATTGTGTTTTTAAGCAGAATATACATTGTATTTTACCTTCTCTTCCTTGAATGTCATTCTGTCCTAGAACATCTTCTGAATATCCCACCATCTTTATGTGTTGAATAAAAATAAAGTCAGGAATAAAGTTCTATCTAGATCATTCTTAAACATGCTTATTGAAGTGAAAACTGGATAGTAAGAAGTGGGAAGCTAGTTAATATGTGCTTTGGGATTTGAATTCAGGACTCCTCTTTCTGTTTTGAGGAGGAGTTTTATTGCCACCCATTAAGATTACACTGGGAAGACAGAAGCAGGCAGATTTCTGAGTTCAGGAGAGCCAGAGCTACACAGAGAAACCCTGTACCAAAATAAAGGAAAAGATTGCTCTTTCTGTCTCTCTCTAAGCCCTGTTCTACACTAGGAACATTCATTGATACTTTTTTATACTTGTTTTCTCTGTGTTATATTTCTTTTGTGTTTTGTTAAATGTAAAACCCTAAAAGTGTAGGGACTATATTGCATTAATCTTATCTTATACAGTGCCTTGCTCATAGTAGTACTCAGTAAATGTTTGCTATATTTTAATATACAATAATAATTAGTGTCTAATGTTTTTTATACCATTATAAGTTTAGAAATGTATGTTTCTTTAGCTTATTGTTGTTTTCTTAAAATACAGCTCCAGAGTCTTTGAATATCATTCCTGGTCCTCAGGAAAGGAAAACTCACACCAGTTTAATGTCTCCTGGTAGACGTAAAAGGTAATTACCTTTTATACTCGACACATTGCCAGTAGCCATTTAAAATAGACAAAAAGAAATTGAGCGAATATTTACATTGTGAGTAAATTAGCAAGAATAGATTAAGTTCTTGGGACTATTATTATATTAATTCCAAAAACACATCTTTTCCAGCATTCTGACTTCACTAAATTTGAGCTGTGTCCTTAATCAGTGATGTGTCTCTTACTGTTCACTAACATTTTGTGATGTGCAGAATAATGATGTGTCTTACAGGTGATCTCATCTCATTTTTTAGGGTGTTTTCTTAAATAAATATAAATAATGTTAGTTTTATGGTCCACAAGGACACATAAAGTTAAGTCATAACAGCATGTTTTAAGGTGTATTTTCCAGAAAAATTCTTCCTGTCTACTTCAGTTTGTATTTCTTAGAAAATATGAGAAATCAGAGTGGGTTAGTTTTTTTTTTGTTCTTTGTTTTTTTGTATTTTGTTTGGTTGGGTTTTTTTGATACAGGGTATCTCTGTGTAGTCCTGGCAGTCCTGGAACTAGCTCTATATACTAGGCTGGCCTCAAACTCAAAGATCCACGTGACTCCCAGGTGCTGGGATTAAAGGATTAAAGGTGTGTGCCACCACTGACTGGGGCGAGAGATCAAAGTTCTAAGTGGTTTGGTTTTTGTTGTTGTTGTTTTGGTTTGTGTGTTTGTTTGTTTTGATGACTTTATTTTTATTTTATATGCGTTAGCATTTTGCCTGCATGTATGTCTATGAGGGTATCAAATCCCCTGGAACTGGAGTTACAGTTGTGAGCTACCATGTGGGTGCTGCGACTTGAACTCAGGTCCTCTAGAAGAACAGCCAGTGCTCTTAACCACTGAGCCATCTTCTCGGCCCCTCTAAATGGTTTTTTATCTGATTTCCTCATCTGCCAACCAGTAGGTTTTGGATTTTTGGGGGGTTTTGTCTTTTAATTAAATTTTTTATTGTAAGCGTTCTTTAATTCAAGGCTGACTTTATTACAAGCTTCATTTAATTAAAAGTCTGCTTTATTACAAGCTTTTTATTTAACCACATAAAACATTAAAACATTAGTATTTTCAGAAACTTTGACCTTTTTACTATAAAGTTCATGAATATTTAACTGTGTTTCCATAAACCTACTAATAGAGTTGGTCTCATTCCATCGTTAAGGTAGGTAACGGGGCTGAGGGTGTAGCTTAGTCATAGAACACATGCCTATCATGTGTGAGCCCTGGGTTAAATCCCCACCAGTACCAAAGAAAGAAGAGGATGAAAGTAACAGAGCTCATATACTTAAGACCACATAGCTAGTTTGTGTTCCTTGAGGGTTGGTTGGTTTGTTTGTTTTTCATTCTTTGTTATTTTTCATCTTTTGATTTGTTGTTGTTCAGTAGAACTCAAGTTCATTACATCTGAATCTATGTCTGGTAATGCTTTTTCCGCTCTTCTGACTTTGTTCTTCTGGAAAGAGAAAAAAATAATCCTACCATGATGATCTCATGGTTTATATGTACATACATTCTCATTGATCTGTTAAACATAGAGTAAAAGAAAAGCTTTTAAAATGTATTTCAGTGAATCCCAGAGGAAGAGCTTCCCGCCGTCTGGACCTCATTCTTCAGTAAGGAATTTACAGGATCCAAATGCATTTGCAGTAGAAAAAGTAAGTGGCCTCCCAAAGTATGCAGCTTGAGATATTCTCAAATTTTAAAACACTGAAGTATATATAAGTAGTTATGTGTTTATGGATTTTGATATGATTGTGAGAACAACAGACTTGCTTTTGGCTTTCCCATTGAATAGGGAATTGTAACTGGAAAGTAGTACTTAGAGAACACTACACATGGCAAATGCACCAAGTGAAACTTCTTTGTGATTGAAACTACTGCTGTGGATTGGGTTTTGTGGCGTTTTTGTTTTCTTTATTTACTTAGAGATGAGGTCTTCCTTATGTTCAGATTGAATTCAAACTCTTGACTCCAATTTATAATCCTACCTCAGTCTCTCAAGTTGCTGGGACAAGGCATTGATTTTGGGTTTTAGTAAATAATGTAAAATTCTTTTCTATCCTTTTACTAATCTTGATTTTCTTTTTCAGCAAATGGTTATTGAAAATGCAAGAGAGAAAATATTAAGCAACAAATCTCTTCAAGAAAAACTAGCAGAAAACATAAATAAGGTTTTGACTAGGTAAGCCGTATGATTCAAATCTCAGATTTGTTTTTGCCTACCCCCAGTTTCACTGACGGTTTTCCTTTCTGTGCTGCAGTGATAATAGTGTTGCTCAAGTACCTAAGCAGACAGACAGCAACCCGGCAGAGCCAGAAACTTCAATTGACGAACTCCTAGGACTTCCGGTATGGGTAGATGTGTGTAAGGGTGTGAGTGTATCAGAGAGCTTATATTTCATAAACAGCACTCTATAGTCTTGCCTTTCCTACATCACTAGGAACTGAGTAGTAATTTAAAGATACTGAAGTAGTATGTTAAATATGACTTGCATTCATCATGTTCCTTCTAACGAACTGATCCTAAATGTAGTGTTTCTCATTCCTAAGGTCCAGTTTCCCTCCCTAATATTAGTTGTCATCCCTGATCGGTATGTCTTGGTGATGCTTCTCGCTGTTGTTTCATGAGTTTTCACTTCCAACATTTGGGCTTTTTGTCCCTTGCTGACTATATGTGGTATGTTGCTAATTTTCATAGTTTGATAACTGCTTCTTCCTGAGTCGAAGACCTCATTATTTTCTCTTTAAAATCATTAATTAATTTTAGAAGTAGAATTCCTCCTCGAATTTCAGCCATAGAATTAATCTAGTCTGTAATATCTTTGTAAATTCAGTAATTTAGACGTTGGTTATCTCTTGGTGATAGATTCTTTGTTGGTTTCATGTGTCTGTTCATTTGGGTCTATTTTCCAGTTTTATTTAGGGGTGGTTCTTACTTTTAAGGGTTCCATCTCTACAACACTCAAAGGGAGGAAACAAACTACTATAACAGCAACAGCACCAAGTCAAACAGAAACACACTCTGCTAAAGCCACATCACTAAAGACCATAGAACAGAAAATGACAGAACCAATGTAGTGTATTATAAAGTGAAAAATTGGTATGGCAAATGTAAAAGTAAGTCAATGAAATGAAGGCTAAGGGAAGGGGAGAAAGAAAGGGTAAATAAAACAATGGGAAAAAAAGTTCTAAAAGAGTTTAATACTAGTGGTTTTTAAAAAAAATCAAGCCAGGCCTGGAGTACACCTTTAATCCCAGCACTCAGGAAGCAGAGGTAGGATGTTTAGGTCAGGCTGGTCTAAACATCAAGTTCCAGGACAGCCAGGATGACATAAAGAAACCTTTATGTAAAAAAATAGGTATAATATTTAGGGATTTTAAAAAAACAAACAAAACCTGTTGCCTAGTACCAAAATAATATATGGGAAATATCTGATGAATGTAAGAGGTGGAATAAAATTTTAAAAATAAAAGGGCTTGTTTTTCAAAGGTAGTCAAAATACTACTGAAAGTATCATTAAACGCAGGGGTGAGGAACTGAATTATTGCAGCAATTTCTTTATGGGTCCTCTACAATTTAATCTGTGGGTAAGAAGTGCGGGGTGGGAGTCTCTAGGAGATGTCTGTTTCATAATCCATACCGGATAAATACCTTTTATCTCATAGAGCTATCTTTACTTCAGTAGCTTCCCTTAGTCTATACGTTCTCCCACTCTGTCGTTCATATACCCTAGGGTGGACAGTGTTCTAGCTAGCAGGGGTCTTGGACTCTTGGAATGGGGAAGCAAACTATAGTGAGATCAGTATAGGTGCACTGACCTCAGTACTTGGAAAACTCTATAGATAGGCATTAAACATCCCGCCAATGGGACGTGACTGTGAACATGAAGTAATTTGCTGAAGCTTCAGGCTTCTCGGTCCTTACACAGTGAACCTCATAGCAGATAGGTGGTTCCAGAGAGCCCACTGACTTGAGGCTAACAACTACTTCCCACAGCTGTCTCACCCTGGGTGTGTGGGAAGTCGATTGATTCTAGGTTCCCGACTTGTGCTTATCCCTTGTTTTCAGGTCTCAGGTTACCTCATCTTAGAATCCCTCTCTAGTGTCCACTTACAGCCCTCCACTTACAGATCTGGCAAGTGACAAAGTGGGCCTCTTATCCACTGCTAGCCTGGCACAATAGACGGCTCACTGGGGTGGGGGGACATCCCCCATCCCCACATTTCCCCAGAGTACTCTTGAGTAGAAGCACCAGGAAATATTAGTTAGAAGGATAGAGGGGAGAGAAAAAGTTAGAAAATACAGGATAGCCTCGAGAGGGCCTGGATCCTAATCCATCGGGCCCTGACTGACTCTGCCAAAGGGTATTTAAAGGAATGCCAGGGATGGAGCAGAAGACCTACCCCCCTCTCCCGCACAGTCAAGTGCAGACCATCTTACGTACCTGGTACTCAGGCCCATGTTCCAGTCATCCTCTTTATGCAGACCCGCTGGGAAAAGCCACTAGGAGATCTAAATGGGCTCCAACACTCACTGTCCACCAACACTCCCCCTAGCATTTGAGCATTCTAAGAACTGTCGATTTGTCCTGTGGATGTGTAGGACTGCCCATCTCCTTTTCATTCCTGCCACATGGCTTAATTTTGGGGTGAGGCTGGTGTTTGCCTTCCTGAGCCACCTCTGGAGCTGTGTGCTTCTTAATTCCTTTTTACTGTATCACCATCTGTTATTCACACCTTACAGTTACCCTGTTACTCCTCTATGATGTCAAGTGTTGTCCTTCCACCCATTCTCTTTTAATAGAGTCTGATTGTTCTTGTCCTTACTCTTCTCATAAACTACAGTTTCTAATCCACTAGCCCAGAAGTCTTATTTTCTTTTACATCAGTCTATTATTCAAATCGCAAGGAATTTTCTTATAAGGAAATACTCATATGTAAAAGTCAACAGTAACGTGAATAATTTTTGTTATTAAAGCCATATTAATTCTATTTGTTCATGCCTTTATTTTTACTTTGCAGAATGAAATCCACATGTCTGAAGAAGCAATACAAGATATATTGGAACAGACAGAGTCAGACCCAGCATTTCAGGCACTCTTTGATCTCTTTGACTATGGTAAGTACACCATTTATTCTAGCAAATAGAATTTTCTCCACTGTCTTGAGTTATCTAACCCAGAATAAAGTAGCATCACCCAGGGTTTCTGAAAATTTCCTGTTTCATCCTAGCAAATAATGTATGGAGATAGGAACTTTATGTCTTTATGTTTACTTAGGAAAGTTCAGCTATAAAAATGGAGAATTGGGTTTGAGGTTTGGTTTTTGTTTTTGTTTGGTTTTTTTTATTTTGACCAGTCAATATGAGCTATGCTGAGTCTGTTACAATGCAGGTAAATATAATTGAATGATCCTAGAGGAATGCAAAGTATTGAGCATTAAAGTCAGAACAGCCGTAGTATCAGCATTCTTTATGAACTTGTTCCATGTGCAGATTCTTGGACCTGCCAGAAGATCTTAATTTTAACATTAAGAACCACCATTTGGGCTGGAGAGATGGCTCAGTGATCTGCTTTTTCAGAGGTCCTGAGTTAAATTCCCAGCAACCACATGGTGGCTCACAGCCATCTATAGTGGGATCTGATGTCCTCTTCTGGCATAAAGTCATGAATGCAGATAGGGTACTCATATACATAAAATTTTAAAAAATCAATCTTTAAAAAAGAGAAAGAACCACCAGTTGAGCTGGGCAGTGGTGACACACGCCTTTAATCCCAGCACTTAGGAGGCAGAGGCAGGCGGATCTCTTAAGTTTGAGGCCAGCCTCAAACAAAGTGAGTTGCAAGACATCCAGGGCTGTTAAACAAAGATAAATAAGGGAAGTTGGGTGAGAAAATCCTTGAATTTGTATTTGTGAGTGGCATATAAAGCAGCATGTTAACAATTTTTAGATTAGGGTAGTGGGGAATACCTATAATGATCCTTAGGGATTCAGAGGTAGAGGCTGGAAAATCAGGAGTTCAGGGTCATCCTTGGCTACATAATAAATTCAAGGTCATCCTGGACTACCTGAGACCTTGTCTCAAAAAAAAAAAAAAGATAGAATTAAAATAAAGCTTTTAACATTTATTTAAGAATGGTAGTATTTGTGCTTTTTTTAGTATGGTCATTTAATTACTTTCCTATTCTCTTTAATAGGTAAAACAAAGAGTAATAAAAATATATCACCAAGTGTTTGTAGTCAACAAATGGAAACTAATCCTAATATAGTCTTAGCTGAAGAAACTAATCTAGCAATTAAAAGTTCCTTTGAGACAGAAGAATCTGGTAAGATCTTTTTATTTATCTAATGACATCAACCAAAATGTTAAAATTAGTTTCAAAATTCAGAAACAAAGTGCTGTTTTCATTAGAAGTTACTGAAATTAATACATAGTTCATTTTTATGCTTATAATTTTCTGCCCAATGAGAAAAATTGTTGCTAGATCTCTAGTATTTTGATTAAAAGATTAGTTTTTCATAGTCATTCTTTCATAGAGCAATAGATACACAATCTAGTAGTAAATAATATTGGCCAGATGGACAAATCTATAACAAAATAATTTCATGAAGGCTCAGATTCTAGTGCCTGATCTGTTCGGTTCATGTGTTAAGAGATTTTTTAGCTTTCTGAGGTGAACTGACAATCAGCAGTTGTCTCAGTGACATTATACAGTATGTACTGATAGTCTTGAATTTAGTTAATGTAAATTTTGTAGGTTATCCTCCATCTCTACTATCCCTCCTGTCTTTATTCAGAGCCTTACAGTTCTGTCTTTCATGGAGTACCAATAGTTAGTCTATACATAGTAATAAACACCTGGTGAATTAAAGAAAAGCATGAATAAGTCAATATTAAAATTTTTTTAATGTAGAATGTTTTTAAAGAAATATTGTTGTCAGGTATAACAGATTTATACAAAATAAAATTGTATATAGCTCTCTGTTATCGAATCAAGAACTTGTCTGTGGGATCACCTCTCAAGTGAGAAATGAATCACTGCCAGCATAACAAAGACTCCTTTCAATAACCCCATCTCTGCCCCCTGGGTCTCTGCTCTTCAGATAGCTTCTTCACTTCTCATAATTGGTTAAACTTCTCAGTGCCTTTCTCAGTACCAACCACCTAAATTTATTTAGTCTCTTCAAGCTATGCCTGATCATCATTTCTCCTTACCTGTTTTGATTGGTTGGTTGTTTGGTTGGTTGATTGGTTGGTTAGTTGATTTTTGAGACAGGGTCTTTCTGTATAGTCCTGGCTGTCCTAGACTCACTCTGTAGACCAGGCTGGCCTTGAACAGAGGGATCCACTAGACCCTGTCCCACGAGTGCTCGGATTAAAGGCATCTGCCACCGTCACCACCACCACCACCGGGCTCCTTGCTTGTTTTTAAGTGCATAATGGCTTCCAGTTTTTCCACATCTTGTCTTCAAAAACTAGTTTTGGAATATTTTTCTTTGAGTTCATTGTTAATAACAAAGCTCAACTTTCCTTTTTTTTTTTTTTTAAAGATTTATTTATTATGTATACAGTGTTATGCCTGCATGTATGCCTGCATGCCAGAAGTGGGTGCCAGATCTCATAGATGGTTGTCAGCCACCGTGTGGTTGCTGGGAGTTGAACTCAGGACCTCTGGAAGAGCAGCCAGTGCTCTTAACTGCTGAGCCATCTCTCCATCCCCAACTTTCCATTTCCTAGGCTGAGCTACATTTGTGCATTCATATGTGTGTGTGTTCACATCTAGAAGATAATGTTTCACTTAAGCTTTACCATAAACAAAATAAAACTTGTGATCCACTGTCAGAAAGTCTTGCAAATTCATTAAGAAACCACTTCCAGGCTGAGAATGGAGCTCGTGGCATAGTGCTTATGTAGCATAATGCTCAATTTAATCTCTAGCACTGCTGGTTTTTGTTTTTGTTTTTTTTTTTTGTTTTATTTTGTTTTTCGAGACAGGGCTTCTCTGTAGCTTTGGAGGCTGTCCTGGAACTCATTTTGTAGACCAGGCTGGCCTTGAGTTCACAGAGATCCACCTGCCTCTGCCTCCTGAGTGCTGGGATTACAGGCATGCGCCACCGCCGTCCGGCCTGCTGTTTTTATTTAATGTTACTTATAATTCATTTGTGTGGCCTTAACATAATTTCCCCTAATCTCTCCCTCAATATAGAATTAAGTGGGCTCTATACACAACATGATTTTTACTGGTTATGATAGTTTCAGGCATGTTTATGGATTTTTCCCTATTAAATTTCTTTCCATATTTATTCAAATTGTCCAAATTATGACTGCTCTAAGACTCACTATATTGATGCTACACTGTTTCCTCTTAAAAAGATTCTTTTTTTAATCTCCCACCAGCCTTTTTCCTATACTATTACAATTTTCCCCATGCCCTATTAGAATTTTCTGTTCTGTGTGTTCTTTTCTAGCTGTCTTAATCTCTGCAAGATCATTGAGTGAACCATTCATAATTGCATTCTGGAGACATGTGTATGGTTGTTCTCAGTAAATATGTTAAATGTTTCAGTATACACAGAAATCGTGTTGATTGTGTAAAATGATCCACCATTAAAAATAAATCAGGCAAAATAAGGTCAGTAGACATGGCAAAATTTGAAAAGCCCGTCATTCAGGAGGCTTGAAGCATAAGGATGGCTACAAGTTCAAGGCCAGTATGGGCTGTCCACACAGTGAGACCTGTCTAAAATCCATGGAGAGGAGAAAAACCAGTCTAGATAGGGAAGCAGCACTAGCTCCACTGTTGTTACGAGCCAGCTTAGGCATGTGGTCTTCTGGTAAGTGCTGGATGTTCTTAAGCCCTATACATTTTCCTTCTTTGGCATCTGTTGTCTTAGAAACTCGGGAAACAATTTGACATTTGTTAACTATGCATCAATCTTAAACTTACTGGTAGGCCCAAGATTAGTATTTTCTTGGCAAAGTAGGTTGTACAAGAAAAGTGACTGCTCCAGAAGCTAAACATACTCAACGTAACTTTCCATCACACTGGTGTTTTACAGATGGGCAATCTGGTCAGCCTCCATTTTGTACATCCTATCAAAATGAAGATGTGTTATTAAGTGATTTGAAGAATGGCAACAACCACAATGCTCTTCAACAGGAGTCCCAGGAAAATCTCTCCCAAATAAGCTCTAGCATTCAAAAAAAGGCCTTTAAAACAGCTGTACCTGCTGAACCGAAGTGTGCCCTTGACATTACCTTTGAGTCTGTGTCTAATTTAACTGACTTTAACCAAAGAGGAAGCTCTGCTGAATGTACTGAACACTGTTCTGAGTTATACAGCAGTCAGATGCCCACTGAAGCTGAAGTGACTGTGGAGGTTGAAAAGAATTCCTTGTCTCCGCCGAGTATGTTGAGTGCACCTCATTTAGAGCCTGATCAGCCCGATGTGCCGGTTACTTCCTTTGTGTCTCTTGGGGGTGAAACCAGTGATGAAAACTTAATTCTCTCTGGGAAAAATTCCCAGCTTTTGTCCCAGAGTACTCCATTAACTGAAAAGCCATCTAAAAGTCAATTCTGTGAAAATTCTAACAATATAATAAAAGTTAAAAGTAATGCCCATGGTTCTGAGTCACCAGATTCTAGTCAAACTCCAAACAGTAAAATTGAAGTTAATAGTGTATCATCAGCACAGCCACTACCAGATTGCCAAGATAATTCTTCATTGGAAAGTAAAACATCACCTGTGACTGTTGAAAGGTTAGGTTTAGATGTATCTGAACAAATAGAAATTCATCTTGAGGAGTCAGCCCCTTCAGATAAACAGCTATCTAATGGTTCAGCATCTGTTGACTTAAATCATATGGAAAACAAGACTGAGACACTTAAGTCTGAGAACTCTCAAGAGCCTTCCTCTTCTATGAAAGATGGAGATACTATTTTTCTCTCTTTGGGTGAACATAACAGCTGTGAAGAAGTTGCACTGATTCCCCGAGAAGGTAATCCTGTGAAAAATAATCATTCGCTTCCTTCAGAATCTAGTGGTTCAGTTGGGGGTTCTCCTGAGATCCAAAATATTGATGGTAAACCTAGCAAAGACTCAATGGAGGTAGATGCATCAAGTATTGTCTCTCTCAAAATCATCATCAGTGATGATCCATTTGTTTCCTCAGATGCAGAGCTTAACAGCGCTGTATCTAGTATCGGTGGAGAAAACTTGCCAACGATAATTCTGTCTTCTAAATCTCCTGCCAAAAATGCAGAATTTGTTACATGCCTATCTTCAGAAGAAACTGCAAGTGCTGTTGTATCTGTTGAAGTAGGAGATTCTGGCCCAATGGAGCAGAACCTTTTAGTACTCAAGCCTGAGGAACCTGTAGTAAACAACCCTCAGAACGAAGATGGTATTGCTTTTTCAGCCAGTGTTGCCCCTTGTGTTCCTAAGGATGGAGGCTACATACAGTTGATGCCCACCACAAGTACAACATTTGGCAATTCAAGTAACATTTTGATCGCTACCTGTGTGACTGATCCAACAGCCTTGGGACCAACAGTCAGTCAATCTAATGTAGTGGTATTGCCTGGGAATTCTGCACCTATGACTGCACAGCCTCCTCCACATCAGTTACAGACACCACCAAAGTCTAACAGTGTATTTGCTGTCAACCAAGCTGTGTCACCAAACTTTTCACAAGGTAACTCTTAAGAGCAGATTGGAGGTGAGCTGGGGCTAGAGTTCAGTGGAAAAGCACTTGTATAGCATGTACAAGGCTGTGGACTCCCATCTCCAACACTGAATGAAAAGAGGTGTGTGTGTGTATAATTTACGTGTGTGTGCATACATATTTTGGAGCTTCTCTGTAATCTTAATTTTCTTGTGTAAAGTCACTGACTAGGAGATAATATAGGTAGTTTACATGACAATATACTATACAAATAATTGCTTATGCCTCTTTCTTGCTACCCAATTCAGCCAGATTTTGTTTAAATCTGGTAGGATATAGCTTTATTTTTTTTTCCTTTGTGCAGTTTTTAATATACAACACTAAGCTGTGAAAAGAAAGCCTAATTCATTGCATAGCTGTATACATAACTCAATGTAGCAGGATATTTATTTTTATTACAGTCATAGTTCTTTCAAAGGGGAGTTCGAGACAGGGTTTCTCTGTGTAGCCCTGACTGTCCTGGAACTTGCTCTATAGACCAGGCTGGCCTTGAACTCAGAGAGATCCACTTGTCTCTGCCTCCCAAGTGCTGGGATTAAAGGTGTGTGCCACTACCACCTGGCCCAATAGTCATAAGGAATTTATCGTTTAGAGAGGCTTTCAAGAAAACTTGAAATTTTTTGTTGTTGTTTTTTGTTTTGTTTTGTTTTGGGGCACGACAGGTTTTCCTCTGTGTAGCTTTGGAGCCTGTCCTAGAACTCACTCAGTAGACCAGGCTAACCTCAAACTCACAGAGATCCTCCTGTCTCTGCCTCCTGAGTGCTGGGATTCAAGGCATGAGCCACTCCACCCCACCCCCAGCTGAAAACCTGAATTCTGTAAAGCCCTTTCTAATTTCTCATGTTCTGATGGTGTTTAAGAATGATCCAATTCTTTAGAGGCTCCAGAGGGGCTCTTGTCTTCATTGTATGCTGGTTTACATGCAGTTAGTAATTGACAAACGTATATCAGTTGATTTATGTTTCTTGGAGATAAGAATTTACACATTTTCACCTACATTCCTATGTGTACTGATTTATATACAATGACGTTTGATTAAATATTATCAACTAAGTATTAAGGAATCTATTTCAAATGAGGTAAAGGAGAGGCCAGAATTGCTGCAGAATAGGAAGCCTGAGTTAAGGTTTAGAGAAATGAGATAAGATTTGAAGCCAAGGAAAATAGAATAAGCATTTATGGATATTTGGGAAACTGGCAAGTTTGGGTGAAAATAAGATGAATCTGACAGGGGTAGTTAGTGTGTTAGGAAATGGTGCATTCACAGACCAGGACTAAGTTACTATGGCTTTTCCTGTGGTTGACTCCTAAGGACCATGTGTGCACTATAATTTTCTCTTGGTAGTTTAATCTGGTTACAAAAGTATATTCTTTTTGACCAATACCATTAAGATACAATACATTGGGTAAATTATTAAGGGCTATAAATACTCACTGGGAATCCAAGTTTTCTGATACAAGATTCGAACATAAAACATTTACTACTCAGTTTCTAATTGCAATCTTCTTTGTTAGAAGAATCCGTATGTAATAGATATTCTAGCCAGAGTCCCAAACTCAGGATAATATTGCTAAATGCCCTACACCTAAGTATTTCTTAACTTTAGTACTGTACTTCATCAAAAATCTATAAACAAGATTGTCTTAGTTATGGTTACTATTGTTGTGATGAAAACAATGACCAAAAACAACTTTGGTGGGGGGAAGGGTTTATTTCACTCACAGTTCCATGTAACAATTTATCATCAAAAGCAATGATCACAGGAACTCAAGTAAGGCAGAGACCTGGAGTCAGGAATTGATGTAGAGAACATAGAGAGGTGCTGCTTACTGGTTACCCCCATGCTGGCTTATCATGACTTGCTCAGCCTGCTTTCTTATAGAATCACAGATCTATAGCTCAGAATGGCACCACCCACAATGGGTTGAGTCCTCACATCAGTTACTAAGAAAATGCCCTGCAGACTTGCCTACAATCTAATCTTACAGACATAGTTTCTCAATTGAGGCTCCATCCTTTCAGATAACTCTAGCTCATGTCAAGTTGACATAAACCTAGCCAAGAAGTTGACACACAGACACATCAGTGTTGAGCCATAACCTTTGTTTTCTTGTTCTTCCCAATGATCACACATCAATATCAGCATTACAATATAAACATTCTAAACTTTTAAAGTCCCATGGTCTTTAAAAATTCATTCTCTTGAGGCTGGAGAAATGGCTCAGTGGTATTAAGAGCACTAACTGTTCTTCCAGAGAACCCAGCTTCAATTCCTAGCACCCACATGGCAGCTCACAACTGCCTAACTTCAGGAGATTTGACACCCTCAAACAGACACACATGCAGCAAAGGGCAACATAAAAATAAATAAATCTTTAAAAAAGTCAGTCTCTTTAAAATAGGCAATCTCTTAAAATCTAGTCTTTTAAAATTCAAAGTCTTTTTTTAAGCTTTATTTATTTATTATGTAGACAGCATGCAGGCCAGAAGAGAGCACCAGATCTCATTACAGATGGTTGTGAGCCACCATGTGATTGCTGGGAATTGAACTCAGGACCTCTGGAAGATCAGCCAGTGCTCTTAACCTCTGAGCCATCTCTCCAGCCCTAAAATTCAAAGTCTTTGAATTGTGTGCTCTTGTCAAATCAAAAATAGTTACTTCAGGAGGGAAGAACCAGGACAGAGTCACAATCTGAACAAAGCAAAACCAAACTCAACAATATAAATCATTCAATGCCCAATGTCTGAAATTCACTCATGATCTTATGGGCTCCTCCAAAGTGACCCAAAGGGCTTGGTTACCCCTCAGACTCTGCCCTCTGCAGCACACACAGCTTGTCTTCTAGGCTATAGCTGGCTACACTCCACCACTGCTACTATTCTTGGTGTTCCTCCCGTAGTGCTGGCATCTCCAAAAATGCTGGGGTCCCTTGCTGCAACTGAGCTGCACTTTCAACAATAGCCTCTCCTGGGCTCTCTTCAGGGACTCCAGTCCTGCCTTACAGTGCCAAGCCTCAGCTGCTCTCCATGACCCCTTCATGGCTTCAAAACCCGTACCACCTGGGTGACTCTTATACTACCAAGATTGGCTACCAGTATGAGGTACAACCTTGGCTGCTTCTGGAACACAGCTTCTGTGGGCTCACCCCAAGGAAATACTTCCCAGAGGACTTCACCTCAGTGATGCTAGTCTCTTAGTTACAGCTGATTCTTCAGCACCAACTGTCCCAGCAAAGCAAAGGTTTTACTTCAGAAGTTCTGGGCTCTCGTTAATCACAGCTGATTCTTCAGCTCCACCTGACCAGACACTATAGATTTCTTCACACAAAAGGCCCAGTACAGTCTTTGCTTCTCTCTAAAACTTAGCAAGCCAGGCCTTCATCATCTGCACTGCACTTAACATTCTTATCTTCCAAGCTCTTAGAGAACAGTTTGCTGGGCTCTTAGCATCTATCCCAAAGTCCTTCTACAGTCCTCCCCAAGACATGTCAGGTCTGTCACTAACACCCCACTCCTAGTACCAGCTTTTGTTTTAGTTAGGTTACTGCTGTGAGGAAACACAATGACCAAAGGCAGTTTGGGGAGGAAAGGGTTTATTTCACTCACACTTCCATATAGCAGCAGTTCATCATAAGAAGCAGTGAGGGCTGGAAGCTGGAGCTGATGCAAAGATTGTCAGGAAAGATATGGTCATAGAATTTATTTCAAAATACTAATTACTTTAACATTTATTTTTGTCAAAAGATTTAGTGAAGGAAACCTGATTTTTAATGAGAACTGTTTTCTAGGATCTGCCATCATAATTGCTTCTCCGGTCCAGCCTGTACTTCAAGGAATGGTGGGAATGATACCTGTCTCTGTAGTTGGACAGAATGGAAATACGTTCTCTACTCCTCCTCAGCAGGTAGCATTTATGAACTAAAAATAGTGTGAGGAAGCATTCCAAACAGCATAGTTAATTGTTTGTATGTTTATCTTTCTAGGTCCTTCACATGCCTTTAGCAGCACCTGTTTGTAACAGAAGTATCACTCAATTCTCCATTCCTCAAAAATCTCAGAAGGCTCAGGGACTCAGAAACAAGCCTATTACAGGTACTTGTTAAAAAGTTCAAATCAACTTTGTGTCTGTTAAGCAACAACTGAATGTTTTCTTGTTCTCTCTGTCTCTGTGTGTCTCTCTCTCTCTTTTGAGACTGGGTTTCTCTGTATAGCACTGACTGAACTCAGAGATCTGCCTGCCTCTGCCTCCTGAGTGCTGGAATTAAAGGCTTGTGCCTCCTACATCCCACAAATGTTTTCTTCTTGAATACCTTTCACACCCCTAATAAGCAGTCCTCCTTCCCTACAAGCAAGCAGTTTTTGATTGGACAGCTTTGATCTGGTAAATCCCTTTGTTTTACTGAATACTTTAGCTTTTATCCATTGCTCCTCAGTATGTTTTTTGGAGCTATGTAAGATCATAATCCCTATTTTCCCAAACAGTTTTGAAATGTTTAACAAAGTTTGCATAGCATCTTCTCTTGTTCCCTACTTTCACCAGTGGTCCTACCATCTCTTTAGTCATGTCAAAAAACGGATTGTCTCTTAACACACATTCTGTTAGCTCACATATTCATGATTTTATATCTGTCACATCAGTGTCCTACCCTGGTGGGGTTTTTTTGGTTTTGGTTTTGGTTTTGGCTTTTTGTTTTTTAAGATCCTCAGTTTTCTGGTTTATCCTATATTTGTTAGTTGAGTTACATCCCCACCCATACATATTGGAATCTGTGACTTTCTACCTAAACATTGCAGTAATTCCCTGTTGCTCACAGGATAAAATTGAAGCTCCTGGCCCAGGGTGGTGGCAGACTGTATAACCCACATGTGGGAGACTAAAACAAGAGGCTAGACCAGGCCAAACAGTTAGGGAGACCCTTGTTGAGAGTGAAGGACTTCCCTCACCCTAAGCATTCCCTAAGTCTTCTGGGTTTCATTGGGGTGTGTTGTAATGTCTCCCTTTTGCCTCCAATGTTGCTGACTTGGAACTGCCATGTCCTTGTCCTCCCCTTTTGTTTGTTTGGGCTTAGTTTGGCCTAGGAGCTTTTTAGTCGTGTTAATCTTTACAAAGAATCAGCTCTTTGTGAGATTAATTCTTTATATTATTTTAGTCCCTGTTTCTGCCTTGATCATTATTATTCCTAACATCTGCTTTATGCATTTGAGTTTGTTTGTTTGTTTGTTTGTTGGAAACTTGATACATCCTTGTTATGTGACTCTATTCTGGAGAGATGTGAACTAACGTCTACTTGCCCCAGGTAAGGAACCAGGAAACTGACCATAGACCAGAGTCTTAACTGGTGAACCAATGAGCTCATTTGGATTTACTTACAGAAATTTGGGTGAGGGGTTACTAATAGCAACAGTGACTCAGACACAAAAAGCCCACACAAGCCTGGGTGACAGCTTACAGAATCTAGAAACCTGGCCAGGTAGTGGGTGGCACATGCCTTTAAGCAGACAGTTCTCAAAGTTGAAGCCAGCCTGGTCTACAGAGATAGTGAGTTCCAGGATAGCCAGGGCTACATAGAGAAACCCTGTCTCAAACTGCACCTCCCCCCCCCAAAAAAAAAAGAAAAATTGTTAGGTTCCTAAAGAAGTCCCACAGAAGACCACCATCCATATATGCAATCAGCAAGAACATTTATGTTGCTAGCATGCTGGAGCCATCCATTCCACACAAAGACAAAATGGTGACAACCACAAGAGGGACATGTGGACTCCTTTTAAGCACAGCTAAGGGTCCTAGACCAATTAGGTCATCTCCGATATGATTGGCTTAAGCAAATGGAAATCGTATTAGTATATTTTAATTGGCCAGGACTAGTAGGGGTTGGCTAAGGCTATAATTTTTCCATTTGAGAGCAGGCCTGGTACTGCACATACCAGACCTCCTTGTCCTTGCTGTCTGGGGTATTGGAGATTGATTATCCTTTGTTTGTGCCTCCTTCAGAAACTGCCTGCTTGGTTCCAAAAATCAAGGATCCAGGCCTAGTTCTGAACTGAGTTATTAGGGCAGGCTGTCATATTTGCCTGGCCCTTTCAAAGATATAGAAACCTGGAGTGTCCTGTACAACCTACAGGCAACTCAGATAATTGCAATCCTTTCCAGGTAGCTCTGAGGATCTGAGCCTTTTCCAGGCAAGTGGGCTGGTCTCTGGTTTTTGTAGGCAGTAAGTAATAGGTTTTCTGTAATGCGATAATCGGTTTCTCCGCTGAAGCAGTAAGCCAGCCAAGCCAAATTGAAAAAGCAAAAGAACAGGTTTATTTAAGCAAGGCACTTCCCAGGTGAGCCCTCCAGCCCCACAGATCGGAACAGAAAAGTCAGGCAGCAGAACTAAAGCAGGGAGCATATATACCCTGTAGGTGAAGGGTGATGATGTGTCCTCCACAGGCTGGTTTTGTACACAAGTGTGACTTAAAAACTGACCAGTTTAGGCAGGATCTTGGGCTACTGACTTCTGGGAATGAGCTGCCGAAGCTATGGGAAACTGGGCTTTTTGGTGCCTCTTCTTTGTTGGAGATTCTCTGAGAGGTGGGGTTTGGAGAGAGAGAGATGGGGCTTTCCGGATCAAGCAGGAGTGAGCTGGAGGTTCCAACCGAACAGGCTGTTTACCTGATCTAACTCTTCAGGCTTCTCTGCTGGTCTGTGACTGCCTCTTGGCAGTCCTTATTATTTATATATACCTGGGGAGGGAGGGATATGGTGACTGGATCAACCTTAGTGACTTCCTGAAACTGAAGAGTTGTTTACTTCCTGAGATTAAGGAAATTCCCTGCAGGGTACATTTTTACTTCCTTTTTAATATCCAGTGTCTTAAGGAGCTTCCCTACAAGATGGAGAGTTTTAATCTCAGGAGACTGTTATACAATAAACATTAGGTTATTTATTTAAGATGTCTGATTCATCATCATTCAATTGGACTATTTAGTCTGCAGGTATGTTTTCTGAGATCAACCTCTTAAATTAGCATCTATTAGTTACAAAGGCTACTCCACGTAGTTAAAAGGAAGGTTGATTTTTGTGGAGTAGCTTACAAATGAAGGGATAGTTTGCAGGGTCTGGGAAAGGTATGGCGCAGTCCAGCGGTGTTCTCTGGAGAACTCTGCTTGGTCTACCTCCAATGTCCAGGGTCCTGGAACCAAAAGAAGCCTCTCTTTTTTCCTGGGTCTTCAGCATCCTCTCTGAGCCCTGCCTTGTAGGTGTGATCATTACTGAAGCCACAATGGGGGTTGGAACTTCCAGGCCAAGACTGGAATGGCCACCTACTACATCATGTCATTTTGATGTTTCTACCTCTATGTGGGTTACAGCTTTTACTATTATTTCTTTGTTTTGAAATTTTGGCTATTATATGTTGTAGGACTGTTCTTTTCTGGCCACTATTGGTTTTGGTTTTTGGGTTTTTGTTGTTGTTTGTTTTGTTTTCTTATTTTAAAGGTTTATTTATTTTATGTATATGACTATTTTGCCTGCCTGGTGTCTCTGCATGCCTGGTCACTGTATCCCCTGGAACTGGATGACTGTGAGCCACCTTCTAGGTTCTGGGAAATGAACCCCAGGTATTCTGGAAGAATAACTAGTGCTCCTAACCACTGAGCCACTTCCCCATTTAGAGTCCTTAATACTTCTTGTGTTTAGATCTTTCTTTCTCTAGACTTGGGAAATTCTTGGCTATGATTTCATTGACTACATTGTCTGCATTTATCTATTTTATTAGCTCCTTCTATCTCTGGATTCAGATTTGATCTCTAGAATATATTCCTTTTCCTTAGAAATGTTGGTTTGTGGGGGTGGGGGGTGTTTATTTGTTGTTGTTTGTTTTTTTCTTTTCCTCTTTATGTCTGTCTAACCTCAACCTTAACCTCCATCCCCAGCACTGATTCTTCTCCTTGCTCCTGTTGTTGACAGTGTTTTCTGCTGTGCCTTTATTTGATGACTGGTTCTCTCGTTTCTACAGCTTTTATGTGGTTCTCTTTCATCATCTCAACTTCCTTCTTGAAGTTTTGCTTCATGTTTTTACATTTTTCCTTTATTTTATGATTACTGATTATTTTATGTACTGTGATAACTAATTTTCTTGTCATGAATTGACTTCCTTGTTTGTGTATTTTAGTCTTCAATATAGTAGTTGATCTGTTTTTGAAATGGGACTCTGAAATCTTTTTAAAATAAACGGATGTCAGTATTTAAATAGTCAAGTGAAATTAACTGGGAGAGGGAAACAGTAAGAAAAATTAAGTATATGGGTTAGAAGTATGGAAGCAACAGAGAAAATATTGTATGTTAGGTTTAAAGAAAGGACAGATATAAAGCCTTAAGTTTCACTTGAACTCTTAAAAGTACAGAAGTACAAATACTAAAAAGTAATAACAGGAAGGAAAAAAATTTAGGTCAAAGATTAAAATAAAATTGATAGAAGTATATTCTCAGTCAGCATTTCTTCCTGATTGGGGAGAGCCTTCTGGTTTGTTAGTTCAGTCTATAAGGATGCTGTAGCATTTTGCCAAACTGCCTGTACAGCCTTTCCCTGCTCTTGCCAGATTGAGCCCCTCACTACACCTCTGCTGCGTGGGATCCGAGTCCCATCCGGATGTCCAGCACATTCCCCATTCTGCTACTTTCCCTGCACTCCCAGTGTCTGGCTCTCCTGGGTAGTGGCAGGAGTGAAGAAATGGTGAGGGCCTTGGGCCCCTTTTCTGGTACCATATTTGTGGCTTGTTGGTCCACTATCTTCTCCAATAGGTACTGTCTCCCTAGCTCTCATAGCGTCTGGTGCTCGGCATAAGCAGCGTGGTGTGGCTGGTATACCAGCTGGCTTCTTTATGGAGAAAAGTTTATCTAGTCTTATCTCTACCTCATGGAGCTCTTTCTCTTTTTCTCCATTGGTGATTTTATTATTTTGACTTTCTTCCATCCAAATCCAAGTCCCACAAACACCACTTCTGATTTATCATAGCTCCTTCCCCCAAGGTGCTTTCTTAAACTTAAGTTATCTTGATCTATAAGTACAGTTGACTTCCTTTCTCAGTTTCTTTGACATTTGCAGATTCAGTCAACCACAGGCAGAAGAATTTGGGAGTGTTGAATACTACATTTGTGATGAACAGACTTTTCTCATCATTTTTCCCTGAACAATGCAATATTAGCTATTAACATGATATTTGTATTATATCATATGAGTAACCTAGAGATGATTAAAGGATGTGCTTAAGTTTTATGCAAGTACAACTCCATTTTTCTGTAAGGGACCAGGTTGCGTGCAGGTGTTAGTATCCATGGGGTCAGTTCACTCAGAGACACTGGTAGAGAACTTGTGGCTCTTGAAGGCTGAATTCATGTTAGCCTGAAATTAAAACAAATCATTTGGTCTTATCTAGATTTCTCTATAAAATGGATGAGTATGTTGGAGAAAATGCAAATATTTAAAAAAGAAAATAGTATTACCCGGTGGTAGTAGTGCACATCCCAGCACTCTGGAGGCTGAGGCAAGCGAATCTCAGTGAGTTCAAGGCCAGCCTGGTCTACAAAGTGAGTTCCAGGTCAGGACTGTTACAAAGAGAAACCCTGTCGATAGATGATAGATAGATAGATAGATAGATAGATAAGAATATAGTGTATATGTGAAAGTGTTTTGTTTGTAAAGCAGCTGTCATTTATATTTTTTCTTGTGTAATATTATCATCCAGCTCCTCCTCTTTCAGAGGAATACATTATTTCGCAGATGTTTTTCTTTTCTAATGAATTAATTTATAATTCCAGGAAAACAAGTAAATAATTTAACAGATTTGTCCAGCCTTCCAGGAGCATGTCATATGCAAAGGTGAGGATAAAATAGTTTGTATCATAGATAATTAAAATGCTCAAATAACAGATTTCCTGTTGCTAAAAATGAGTTGTTTTATTTTCATTTCAGTAGAACTGAAGTGTCTGATAAGAATACAGCCACTGAACTTGGGAAAAAATTAGAAGAGGTCACAATTCCCCTCTCAGCCGAGAGGGTAGCTCCTACCAGCAAGCCATTTGAAAGTCATAGGCGTGTGCTCTGTTTCGACAGCACTGTTTCTTCTGTGACAAGTGCCCAGGGGACACAGTATAAGATGACCCCCCAAAACAAAGAAAAGAAGGAACCCTCCTCTCCTCATCTCGACTCAGCCATTGTGTCCTCCACCCTAAAACCACCTCCTAATAATGCCATTAAAAGAGAGAGAGAAAAAACTGTGCCCAAGATTTTATCTAAATCAGAAACTGCCTTTAGCCGACAGAGCACTGTGAAAGAAATTCAGTCTGAAAAGAAAGCTTTCCCCACAGAAGTGGCCCTTGAATCTTTCCATAAAGCAACAGCTAACAAGGAGAATGAGCTGTGCAGTGATGGGGAAAGGCAGAAGAGCCCAGACTCTTCAAAACTGCCTGGGGCACAGCAGAGTGGGAGCTTGCGGAGTGAGAAGACTATAGCTTCGCTGCAGGAGGTGACCAGAAAACAAGCTGCATCCTCTAACAGTAAAAGTGCTACTTCTATAGGTGGAACTGTGAAGGACCTAAAACAAGAGCAAAGTAAACCTGCTAATTCTTTAATCGGTGCAGAAATACTGCAGGGTGTCCCACTGCACAACCCAGCAAATAGGATTGCTGATACTGATTTGCCAGTACCCCGGACCCCTGGCTCAGGAGCAGGAGAAAAGCACAAAGAAGAACCCGGTGACGGTATGAAGGCGCCCTCTAGCAGGCGCGTTGGTGAAGATGGCAGCATGCCCAGAATAATGGTCCCTCCTGTCACTGCAGACTTGCCTGCCTGCAGCCCAGCCAGTGAGACAGGCAGTGAGAACAGTGTGAGCATGGCTGCCCATACGCTGATGATCCTCTCTAGAGCAGCCATCGCTAGAACTGCAACTCCTCTGAAAGATAACACACAGCAGTTTAGAACATCTTCAAGGAGCACTACAAAGAAGCGGAAAATTGAGGAATTAGATGAGCGCGAGCGAAACTCCCGTATTTCTAGTAAAAATCTTGCAAATTCATCAGTACCAATGAAGAAGAAGAAGATCAAGGCAAGTTTGGAAGTTTTCACCTCAATTCCTCTCCCTTCCCTCAGTGTTCACATTAGATAGAGCTTAGTACTGCTTTGCTGCAGCTGCTTGACCAGATGTGCCCTCGAGACCATACACTCAGTAGTGTTTCCCAGTCTCCCCACCACCTCCACCACACCACCACCACCCCCACACCCACCACCACCACCAACACCACCTCTACCACCTTCACCACCACCACCTCCACCACCACCCCCCACCCACCCCCTGGGCTGAGGACCAAACCCAGGGAGCTACCACTGAGGTAAATCCCCAACCCCTGTGTTTCCCAGTCGTGATGATACAGGTTGTCTGTAAGTATCATCCTTAGGAAAAGTGAATGTTTCTGTCAAGGTACCACTCAGGACTTTCCCCATGGATACATACATAAAATGTGAAAGACTGGGAAATTACCAATACATGAATTACCAAGTGAAACAGTACCTTACATTCCCCATCTCTTCTGTAGTCTTTAATGATGGTTAGCCTGGCAGAGCAGAAGAAAAACTCACGTCCCCTTGTTTTTCTTTAGCCATGGTTGGCAGTAGTACGGCATTGTAACGACAGTAGCAATGGTAAATGCATTTATCTAAAGTTTGTTAGTTTTACTGAGTAGACTGAATCAGTATGTGAGTGCCATAGAGAAAGTATAATAGGTGGGGGAAAGGGTGTCTAGGTTTGATGCCCTGCAAGTCTTGAGTTTGAATTCTGTTTCAAGTGCTGTCATCCTTGTGACTGTCCATGGTTAATCTATGGTGCTTCATCATTTAACATAAAATCATACATCTTGCCGGGCAGTGGTGGCACACGCCTTTAATCCCAGCACTCAAGAGGCAGAGGCAGGCGGATCTCTGTGAGTTCAAGGCCAGCCTGGTCTCCAAAGTGAGTTCCAGGAAAGGCGCAAAGCTACACAGAGAAACCCTGTCTCAAAAAACAAAAACAAAAAACAAACAAACAAAAAACCATACATCTTACCCTTTGTTTATATAGTGTACTACGTCAAAAAGCATCTCTATTCTTAATGTTTCAGACTAGGTGAGTGAGTGGTAGTCTTTAATGTGTGTTAGCAAAGGGGTCATCTGGTAAAAGTGCTTGTCCTCAAGGCTGAAGATTAGAGTTTGATCCCTAGGAACCATATGGTAGAAGCAGAAAAACACAAAATAAATGAGTCAGTATAGTAAAACAGTGTCTGTTAGTAATGCTTTCTAAGGCCTGTGGTTTGACAAAAGTAACCACCTTGAAGGAAGCCTGTTCTTAACCTCAACATGCGCATACATACTCCAAATTCATTTCTTGCCTTTTGCCCTAAACTAATACTTAATTACAATCAAAATGTATTTTAACATTGGGTTAATGAAACCTATCTTCCCTTCCCTGTAGAAATAAAATTCTAACAAACCCAAAAATGATGCAGTTTTAATGGACTCAATATAGTGTTTTAAGTGATTTACTAATTATATGGCCTAGAATTTATTGTTTTTCCTTCTCTCTTTTGTCTTCACAGAAAAAGAAGCTACCTAGTTCATTTCCAGCAGGAATGGATGTGGACAAATTCTTGCTGTCACTGCATTATGATGAGTGAGCACCTGACATAGAGAACAGTAGTTGTTTAAAACTAGTGTCCTTCAAACGCGTGTAGGAAATGGGATAGTGACAGACTCTGCAAACATGACCTGCACTTTCAATGGACCGAGATTTCACTTTATATCTAAGTCATGCTGTTTCTAAAGCAGCTTCCTAGTTTGTAAATAGACGTTCTTGGTATATTTTTATTTTAGAAAAACAGAACATGTGCAAAAATGTAAGTAAAGCCTATCTGCAAAACTGTACAGCTTTGACACTGTATATTGTACATGTGTATATCGTGTAGAAATAGTGCTTAAATCAGCCTGATAGTCCCACATTGTCTTGACTTCTGTGATGCCCAAGGCTTCTGGAGTAGTTTCTCATCTCCTTTGGAGGAAGATGATGGTTATTCTTATAAAATTACCATATTAGTAAGACACTTAAATTTACAGCCACTACATAAAAAATAATAATGATAACCATCTCAACTGGTTAGTAAAATATCTAATCAGGAAGCAACAGTTTGGTGATTTTCCCCCTAGAGTCAATATTTTATCACCCTTTCTCATAAGTTGCAGTAAAAACTATATTTCTGAAATTCTGTACTTTTTTCTGATCATCTGCTCTCTTTGTTTTAAAGAGATTTTTATAAACCATTTATTAAGTGTTCTGATACTTCAATTTATAACTTCTTGAGATCTTTTACAGAACATTAAGTGGTTAGACTATTGAGCCATAAAAAACTGAGTTATGTAGTAGTGGAGATTTCTTGATTATATATAAACTTTCCCTAAGCACAGGGGATACAAAGAATTGCACTAATTCATAGAATTTTTCATACTAGTGACCAATGCACATTTAATTTAAATCTTGTATGTAAAAGCTTATGTGGAGGATTGTCTTCTGGTGTCTTTGAAAGTCATGTCCCATCATAAGATGTAAAAATACAAATCATAGTTATATTGTAATTTAGTTTACCCTAAAGTGGGATGTGTAAATAACTGTGTCTATACTTACCTATAGAACATTGTGTTCCTTGAAGTGTTGTAAATAGTTGCTCTCAAGGTCCTTAAGGGGAGTGAGAGGTGCCTTCTCTGTTGGATGGACTTACATAAACAACAGTCAAATTGAAAAGCTGGTTTAAACTTTAATGACAGAAATTATCATTAATACTTGACCAATTGTGCCTAGATATTGAAGTGTTTTCGTAAGTCCTTTCTGTTTAAATATCGGTATATTCAGATTTTTTTTCCTACAAGTGTATATTTTATTAAAAAGTCACTTTCTTCAACCATTTTTTTTTTTTGTACTGGGCCTTTAACAAATAAATCCATTCGACTGTAACAACAACAAAAAAGTTTTCAATATAAAAATTATGTCTTTTTAATTGCCTGACTTTACTGTACAAATTTATATTGTAAAATTTTTATATGACTGGTCTATTCCTAAGGAACTAAATAATCATACAGTTAATGTTTACATAACTCAGCTTGGGTCTATCCTACAGTTAGGTTTGAATAAATATATTTTCATTAACATTACAAGCTTGGATTTATATTGACAGTCCTATTTAGGAACTTTTGTTTAAATTTCTTTGCAGGTTAGTTAATTCTTTTTTTCAGGAATTCACATAATGCAGAAAATTGCAGATTATCTTATTTAACTCAAATCTATGTGCTGAATATTGAAAATCCATATATAAGTTAACTCACGATTTTTTTTAAATAATTTGTGAGCTTTTTTAATTAGTGTCTTTCATGTATTTCAACTGGCTTTGAAATCATTATATAGTCAAGAGTGACTTTGAATTCCTCTACCTCCTAGGTGCTAGTATTGTAGGATGCACCACACACAGCTTCTTCAGGATACTCTTTCTTGTTCTTTGGTGGGTTTTTTTTTGTTGTTTTGTTTTGTTTTTTGAGACAAGGTCTCTATGTAGTCCTAGCTGTCCTTTGTAGATCAAGCTGGCATCAAACTCCAAGATCCTTCTGCTTCTGCCTCTGCCTCCCAAGTTCTGGGATTAAAGGTGTGTGTTACCATGCCTGACCTGCAGCATTTTTAGTGAACTAGCCTAAACCACTAGATAGTTAAGTCCAAAGATAATTTACACAACCAGAGTAAACTGTCAAGTATTTTTTATTTCTCTCTGCCGTTCTCCCTTAGGACAAGGACTCTCACTAGGCCTGGAGTTGGATGGTTTTAAGCTATGCTGGCTGGCCAGCAAGTCCCAGCAACCCTCCTGTCTTTGTCTCACATCCAGCAGAAGGGTGCAAGTACACACAGGCATTTACATGTATGCTGTTTACATGGCTGCTGAAGATCTGAGTTCAGATCTTCATGCCTGCACAGCAAATACTTAGCCACTGAGTCATCTGCTCTGCCTTCATGTTACTGTTCTTAGGTGTCACAAATAAAAACATCGCCGAACATTTTTGTAAAGAAACATGTTTACATTGTCATTTATTTCCTTAGGAGGCTTTTTATCAGTTACCTTTCTGCCAGCAATTAGTTGTCTCTTCTAACCCATGTTTTTATTGCATGCCAGCTGTGTATTCAGCTGAATGGTCACTTATTTCCCTAGGCCTTTATCTGACTTGTTTGGAGTAGCAGTTGTCCTCTAAGCCACGTGTGACTTGTCTGGGTAGCTTGTGAAGAAAGACGGAAGAGTACTTTTCATCTAACTCTAGCCTTCTGTCACCATTTGTTTAAATAGCTGTCCTCCTGCAGATCATTTTAGCTCTTCCGACTGCCATTTCAGTCTTACAGTTCTAAAGTCTGAATGCTTCTGACAACCATCTCCTTGTTCTCAAGTTTAGCATAGAACCCATTTCATGGCAAAGCATTATCAAAGGCCTGAGGCCTTTTTTTTTTTTTTCTCTTAAATAAATTTATTTATTTCTACTTTATGTACATTGTGTTCTGCCTTGGGTGTCAGGTCCCCTGAAACTGGAGTTATAGACAGTTGTGAACTACCATGTGGGTGGCAGGAATTGAACCCAGGTCCTCTGGAAGAGTAGTCAGTGCTCCCAACCGCTGAGCCATCTCTCCAGCCCTGGCCTGAGGCCTCTTACAGTTTTGTATTTTCTTCTATCTGAGCATTCTTCTTTTACTATAAAAGGAATTTGTGGGCTGGAGAGATGGCTCAGAGGTTAAAAACACTGGCTGTTCTTCCAGAGGTCCTGAGTTCAATTCCCAGCAACTACATGGTGGCTCACAACCATTGTAATGAGATCTGGCGCCCTCTTCTGGCCTGCAGGCATACATGCAAACAGAACACTATACATAATAAATAATTTTTTTTTACAAAAGGAGTTTGCTTGATGCATATGCTATTTTGTGATATATGGTACACACATTGTATTACTTTTTTAGAAACCCAAAATGTTCTGAATTATGAAATACAACTTACTCCAAAAGTTGATAGTCAGGAATTTCAGGCTTGTATTACGTTCACTCACGTGTATGAACTAATACACTATGTGCAGAGATTATGTTCATTGGTTGCATCATAACTGTAGCTGTTAATATTCATGTTTTTTCAAGTATGCCTTTTCTACTTCCTAATTCAGAATCATGTTATTTCAAACTACAGTTCCATTGAAATCATTTTCGAAGTACATCTAGGTTATAGCTTTTAATTGATGCTGAGTAGCAATAAGTAAAGATGGTGACACAAGTCTCTAATCCCAGCACTCGAGGCTGCGGCAGGAGCATTGCCATGAGCAAATGGTAAAGATCATGAGGTATCAATAAAGTTGTATTGGGGGGGTTGGTTTGGTTTCATTTGGGTTTTTGAGACAGGATATCTCTGTAGGTCTGGCTGGCCGGTAGCTCACTGTAGGTAGACCAGGCTGGCTTGAACTCCAAGCATGTCCCACCATGTCTAGTATTCAGTAAAGTTTTATATATATCACTATCCTTATGAATTTCTTGACAAGCTATTCCATAGCCAGTTCTAATGGTTGTTGGAACTATGTAGATATGTTACTCCTTAGTTAATGTAAACTTTCTGCTTTGACTTTCTGAAACACCTTGGTTCGGATTTGATATGTTATGAATCAGTGTTTTTACTCTCATACGAAGTCTGCTTTTGTGGAAACGCCGTGTTTCAATTATGGAAAACAGAGACTATCTTTCATTCCTCAGTATATAGGTCTCAAACTGATAACCTAATGTAAGCTTTAACAATCGTAGTATATCAATGAAGTGCACAAAGTCATACACTTCAAGGGGTTTCCTTAAACTACACAGCCCAGACCAAGACTGTCAGCACTCTAGAAAAACCTTACCTCTTAATGATTGCCAGCCCAAAGGCTAATCACTGCCCTGGCTTCTAGAACCATGGACTCAGCTGCCTGTATTAACTGTAATTTTATGAGTGTGGTGTGTTCATTGTGAGAGTTACTCATGTTTTATTTAGTCTTCCTCAATACTGTATATAGTTTTGTTGTGATTTAACACAGGGAACATAGTTTTACAAATGTTTTGTGTTCAGTTTTTCTCCAATTTGGGGCTGTTATGAAGAGAACTACTACAGATACACTTGTTTATGTTTGGAGAATTGCTACATTCTTTGGTTAGGTACATTCTTATTACACACTCAGTGGTAGCGCTGGGTCACAGTGTGGTCTGTTCCCAAACATGTTTAAATTTGTCCAAAGTGATCTTTCAGATGCCTAACTGCTCTGCGGCGTAAGCTCTCCTATACTGTCGCCAGTGCTCAGAGATAGATCTCCAAAACATGAATCCCAGCAACTCAGGTAGACTTCAGCCCCAACTTGTGTTCAACTGGCCTGCAGCAGTGCATGCACAAGTCCATATGGCCGCTGTCCTCACCTGGCTATGCTAGTAGGTTTTGGTTTTGCACAGCCAACCCAACACCCTGTGTCTTGCAAAAACAAAAGGTCTAGCCCCCTATGGTTTTGTAAGGCCAATTGTGCTAGCGAATCAAGGGACTTTTGAAGAAACCTAACAGAGGTTTCTAACTTACCTAAGTTTACATCCATTCAATGCCTCGACTCTTGATATTTTTGTTGTAACACCATAGGGCGGCCCCCAAGCCCACTGCGGTTGCTCCCATCCCTAAGAGGGTGGTCACTGCCAGGGCTGTCATCAGTTCTCTCTAACCCAATGGCTCAATCGTGCCATGACCTCCTCATTATCATGGTACAATACATGGGGAAGCATCAGCACTATGGCACAAGAATCATTCCATTGTGTTAGGAGTTCAGTGGAAGAGGTCTGTATCCTTAGGCCTCAGCCAGAGACAGGTACTGGTGTTTATCTCCTTGCACCCCCTCCAGTGGACATCCGGAGTCCCCTGGTGTAATTCAGGTCATAGTTGAAACAGCCAATGGGAAAGGTAGCTCCGTGTGGTCCTCCACAGTTGGGTCACCCCACCTGCATCCAGTAGGGCTATGTTCTGTCCAAAATTGTCTCAAAGAAGGGGGGGGGGGGCACTGATGTAAGCACATCCAGCAGGAGGCAGTGAGATCTGGCCGGGAATAATTTAAGAACAAAAATGCCATTTGTACCGCTGACAGGGCAAGTCCTTCATTCTCAGGTACCAATGGGCCTTCTCGCAGGGGCAGCTGATTCCACAGGTGGCTCCGACGGGAGAGAAAGTGACCAGGGGTTGGGGGGTTCATGGGCCCTATTAGGGGCTCCTGAATGAGCTGGACAGTTCTCCTTACGGAGGAGAGTAGTCCCCGGTCGGTCGTGTCCCTGCTGGTATAACCGAAGGCCCCAAATTCCCCCTACATCCCAATTGACCGCTGTCTTTCCTATCTCTGAAATAGTTATCTGGATGGGATTACATCTATACTTACATCTATACTTAGAGAAGCGGCCATACAGGAGGTTGGATGCCAGACGAGTCTGAGGGACCCGTCGGGACTTTGATATTACTCCTTTATTTTGTACAGTAGCCTGTTCGGTTTGTTCACATCCCCACTGAGCACAGTAATAGTCATTTGCAACTCCACATTGAGCAACCTTCTTTGCAGTCCGATTGCTTCCAGGGCATACACAGAAAGAAGTGTCCTGTAGGACGGCCCTCTTTAATACATGGGAGCATCCTGGACTCTGGGGGTCAGAAACCTGTGGAAGGATGCACCCATTCGCCCCTTTGCATTCAGGTTGGCCTTTATGAGCAGGGGTCCAGTCTCCAAGGTCCCAGGAGCCTCTTGCCAGATTGCAAAGATCAAAGTAGAGTTCAGGCCACCAGGCTCCAGGGACGGCCTCACAAGTGGTGCTGTTGAGGATCTTTCCATTGCCAGCACTTATCACCGCCCAGGTTACCTGAGGTTGGTGAGGATTTTGAGGCCTTGTTTGTTGCCTAGAGAAGTGCCAGAGTCACCAGCAGGAGTTCTGTCTGGGGTGCCATTATCTGCAAGGGCCAAGTGATATAAACCCCTGGACTTGATTATTAGTTACCTTGTTTGTGTTGTTTCTTTTTGCTTTAAAATCGACTTGAGACCATTGTAGACTTTTTTTCTCCTTATTAGTCTGGCTTTGGGTATCTTCCTGGGGAGGGAAGTAGGAAGGAATTTTAGATTCCTGACTTGGAGCCAGATTGGGGCAGCTCCCTTATGGGGAAGACATAGCCATACCCCCTTCCCATAGTAAGTAAGGGATCTATCTGGTCCTCTTCATTGAAATGTTAATGGACCCTCTCACTGTATTTGAATCTGAGGCTTGGGGTTTAACTGACCCCAATGTTTTTGGAACCTGGTTTCATTGGCTTCTTTGGACAGATTCAAAATATTAATAGTGAATAAGGCCTGATGTAATTGAATATGGGGGTTTACTCCCCCTTTTTGTTTTAAAGGCTGTTCTTTAAGGCATCGGTGGTTTCTTTCAATGATTGCCAGCCCTTGAGAGTTGTGGGGGATTCCTGTGGTGTGTTTCATATGCCATTGTTCAAAGAACTCTGCCATGCCCTGCTGGTGAAGCAAGGCCAGTATCTGTTTTAATTTGTAATGGCAGGCCCAGAGTAGTGAAACTTTGAAGGAAATGGGAATGTGCGTGTTTGGTTCTTTCTCCCGTGTGGGCTGTGGCCGAGCAGACCCCTGAAAAAGTATCTATTGAAACAAAAATGTACTTAAGTTTGCCAAAGGGCAAGACATGAGTAACATCAGTTTGCCAAAGGACATTTGGCTTCAGCCCTCTAGGGTTGACCCCTGGTGTCTGCAGGAGAGGCACCCTGAGAAAGGGCTGGCAGGCCTTGCAGGCATGTACTATTTTCTTGAGATCTTTGACAGCTATGTGAGGCTATGCTGCAAGCCCCTCCAATTAAGGTGGGTCAGAAGGTGCAGGTTAGTGGTCTCCTGTAATGTAAGCATTTGGGCCCCAGAGGCCAACTCATCGACCCAACTATTTCCTGTAGATGAAATTCTAAACAGTCCCAGTAAATAAGAAACAGAGCCAAATACGGAGTTAAAGCCGAAGAGATCAGAGCAAGAGCCACGACTACCTTATCTGACCACCTCGCCGAGAGAGAGCTTCTTCCTGTGTGACTTGTCTTTTATTTTATTTATTTATTTTTATTTTTTATTTTTTGGAACTGAAGACTGAACCCAGGGCCTTCTAGGCAAGTGCTCTACCACTGAGCTAAATCCTCAACCCCACTTGTCTTTTTATTGCCTTTCTGTTCTGCCTTCTCATTGGCTCTAAACCCAACCACATGACTTCCTCATCACTACCTGTCTATACAGACCTCCAGGTCTCTATAGTTGGTACTGGGATTAAAGGTTCAGGCTTGGCTGTGTCCTTGACCACACAGAGACTCTGCCTGACATGTGGTCGGATTAAGCCACCACCTCTGGACTTCTGCTTAATGGCTCCCTTTTACCTCTGATCTCCAGGCAACTTTATTTATTAACATACGAATAAAACCACATTTCAGCACAAATAAAATATCACCATAATTTCCTCTAGCCCAAACCCCTGGAAGCCTTGAGTGCCCTCACGTGTGACACATGAATGGGATGGTCCCTCCCCTCCAGCAATCCCCTGAGGCTCATCATTAAAGGAGAGACAGGGTTTGCATCTAGGCGAATGTGTGCCTGGGGTAATGTGGTAGCAAATTCACCACATACAGGCTGTCAGAATATAGCCTGCAAGGCCCCTGGACATTTTGAAGGGCCATGATAACTGCCAACATGTCCTTATATTGTGCTGATCCCCAGCAGAGTCGGAACTCCTGCAGGTCTGGGGAGTTCTGATCGTCTCTGAAAACGGCGAAGGCCGAGCCTGCTTGGCCCCCCATCTGTGAATACATCAAGGGCATCTGGGATGAGTTCCGGTGGGGACAGTTGAGGAAGCTTTAGCGGGAGCTTCCAAAGCATGACTGTCCACAGGGAAGGCCCATAATCGCAGCCAAGGGACCCCAAGGACCCTTCAAGGGAGAGTGCAAGCCGGGCATTAGCTCTGGAAAGCCATCCCACACCAGCCATCCGAAAAGGGAGGACAATAGATTGGGGGTCAATCCCAAAGTGTCTCTGTGCTTGTGTCCTACCTCTGATTGTAGCATCAGTGAGCTGATCAGCCTGAGAGTACACTGGCAGCGGCCTGCTCCCCAGGGAGGTGTGGACCCATTCAATAGGTTCTCCCCCCTGTACTAGAACCGCTGAGATTAGGGTGGCAGTTGTGAATAACCAGAGGGAGATGGGAAGATCAACAGAATATCTCCTTAGGGATATCTTATCAAGGGTCTCCTGAATCTGCAGGAGGTGTGAAGTTAAAGTGACCCATCCTTCCTTAGCAGGGGCCCCAATAAGGCGGCTAGATATTGTTGACAGAAAGCTGGGCTATTGGGGCAATACAGTCCACTCAAACCTCTGATCAGGTTGAGAAAAATTAAGGGGAGGAATGGAGAGGGCAAATTTAGAACAGTCATCTGGATGGAGGGGAATAGAGAAAAAACAACCATTACCATCTATTACCACCAGGGCATACTCAACAGGTATGGCTGGGACCCAGGGCAAATCCCTCAAAGGGGTGCCCACTAATTCCATCCTTTCATTTACTTTTCTTAGGTTCTGCAGTATACACCAGGCTCCAGAGGCCTTTTTGATGACAAAAACAGGTATATTCCAAGGGCTCATGGAAGGGTGTACATGCCTAAGGTCCAATTGTCTCTTGACCAGAGTATGAAGCACCTCTAACTTAGGTCTAATAAGTAGCCACTGCTCCACCCATATCAGTTACCCAGCTTCCACCTAATAGGAGATACCTGGGGGCAAGTGGCCTCTAGGATTGAGGGCAGACCCAAGTAGGCTTGTTAGGGTCATTCCTGTAATGGATAAAGAAGTCCTCTCCCTTTATCTCCTCACCTTGGGCCTCCTCTTCCTTCGAAACATCATCATAAAAAGCCCCATGGTCAGTGGTGAGCACTGCCTCCATCTGGGATAGCATGTCCTGTCCCAGAAGGTTGGCTGCAAGAATATTCAACACAAGGGGGAGTATCTTGCCCTGTTCTCCATCTGGGCTGGTCCATGTAAGGAGCACAACCGTCTCTAAGGACTGGGTGTTTCCCCCAACCCCCAGTATTCAGGTCCAGCTGCTAAGTCCCAATGAGGGGGTACCTTTTCCTAGTGGATTACTGTCCTGTCAGCTCCTGTATCCACTAGCAAGTGGAACCTTTTTCCATCTATGACAACACTCATCTTAGGGCAGTGACCTGGGATCAGGGGAATCCAGTTGGCATGGGCCATTCTGGAGGGCCGAGCCTGCCCCCTCTTAAGTGGGGCTCCTCCTTTGGTTGATGGGGCTAAAGGGTGCTTCTGTTCTAGTTTAAAGGCTTCCCATCGATATCAAACTTTGATCTACAGTCCTTTCTCCAATGATACCCCTTCTGGCATCTAGGGCAAAGGGTGGAGGGGAGCTTTAGTCCTCGAGGTTGACCTGGGCCTTTCTGTCGGCTAAGGGGGGACTGCAACAATGGACATTCTTGCTTGAAGTGCCTGTCCTGGCCGCATCTAAAGCAGGTTACTTGGGTTATGGATTTCCCAGGCCCCTGTCCCTGGGCTGCCAGGGCCCAGGAGAAGGTCTCGGTTGGAGTGGCTGTCTGGGATTGTAATGCCAAGGTTAGCGTCTGCATCTGGTGATGTTGTGTGCCCAAGTCTTGGGTGGCAACTACCCATCCATTCATGGAGGCCTCTTTCAGCCCTACACAGGCAGTGCGATGCTCAGAGTTCATCCCATCCCAGACCAATATCCTCGTGATTTGGTCCCTGAGACTCCCAGCCAGGAGCTTGCAATTAATACTCTGCTGGACCCTGTCTATAAACTCTGGCAAGGTCTCTGTGGGCTTCTGCCTGACTCCTGCTATGGATGATTCCGAGGGACCCTCATCTAGCTTGGCCCAAGCAGCCAGGCCCGCCTGTTGGACCTGGTCTCAGTATGGGCCTGGGGCCGCAGCCTGCTGAATTCCTGTGGAATATCAGTCAGTCTTCCCTGCCAACATGCCATAGATAACTGGAATTTCAGACTGAGCAGCCTGATTGGCTTCTGCCTGCACCCTATATTCCTCCTTGTAACGGGCACACCATTTAATGTACTGGGTGCTTGAAAGGACAGCCTTAGCCAAATCTAGCCAGTCCTTGGGTACACAGGGGTTGTAGGCAATATCTTGCAACAAGGTAGGTCTGGGACCATGGGGAATTTGGACCATCCTTTGCAACTGCCTTGCAGTGCTCCTTAAGGTCCTTGGCCTCCCATGGGTACCATTCCTGAGGTCTATTAGGGCCAGGAGCCAAGTTGACGGGAAACGTCTAGTGAGGGGTGGAGAGGGTGGAGGGTGTTGAGTTTGTTCCTGAGGCTTTGTGCCCAGCCCTCCCTGGGGTCCCATGTGTATGGCATAGGTCTCTGAAAGTGTGTGACCGCCATACTGGCCTCTTACTCTCCAGGCAATGGCTTGCCATGGGGGTCATAATCATGCAGGTCCCTTCTAAGGGCCATATATGATGAGGATAGTTCCTCTACATCAAGGCCACATGATGGAGGGCCTTGCCCTGTCAGGGCACATGGCTGAGAAGGCGCAGAGGGAGAAACTTTTACTCTTGCTTTAACTTCTATCAAGTGGCCTCCATATCATCCGCACCCTCCTCCTCAAACTTAGTTCACTCTCCTTCTCCCTTGTTTTCTTTATCCTCCCCAGTCCTCCCCGTCACATAGGAGTCCTCCTTCCCTTTCTGGGTACTCGGAGGAGGGGGCAGGGAGTTCGATGGAACATGGCCTTAAGGGCAGTAATGGTAGGATAGAACCCCAACAGTGGTGCTATATCAAAATGTTTTCCCTGTCTCTAGCCGATCTTTCCACCCTGTCCCAAGTGCTCCAAGAAGAGATTAGCACTGGGCACCCAGGGTGCTAGGAGAACAATAGTCTCCCAAGTAGTGATGACAATGAGTTCAGATTATTTCAAGTCCCCTGGACCTGAGCATGTAGTACAGGGCCTTAAGAGTTGGCTTTTCCTTTGGTGAGATTGTGTTACCCATACTGAGGGTCTCACCCTGAAAGACCTCTTGGCCTTGGCTGAAGCACTTCAAGCCCCATGTTGGGCGCCAGCTGTGGGGTCCTGCCCCACTAGAAACTTAGGTCCCCCAAGAAGGGAGAACTGGAACTGAGGAAAGGTAAGTGTGCTGCTCACCCGTTCCCCAGCCTCCCTTTTTTCCTGGAGACAATCAGACATAACAGGGAGCCAAGTCAAGAAAGGACTCATTTATTTAAAAACAACAAGTTCCTTTTAAAGCATAAAGAAAACAAGAGCAGGGGAGGGGCAGGCAAATGCCCCCTGATCAGCTTAAAGGTTACCCAATCACATGCCTACAGTATTTACAGTGTTGTCTATGAGGGAATCATGTACTGACATCATGTTTCTTAACATGAAGCACCAATCATATTTTTTGTAAACAACTTGGGTTCCATCCTCTACACTCTCCCTCAGGGCCAGTTTTACTAGCACCTGGTCCATAAGCCCTTCCCCTCACCACATTCTCATTTTTTTAAAGTATTTTTTTACTGAGCCAAGAGCCCACTAATAACCAACAAACTAAGGATTCACCTGTTTCCCCATCTTACCCCCTACCCTTGTGCTAGGGTTACAGACTCATATATCACCCTCAACTTTTATGTGGATGCTGAGAATCTGGGGTCATGGCCTTGTGCCTGTGTGGTAGGCACTTTCCTGAGTAATTTCCTGAACCCCCAATTTAGTTCTGATTTTCATTTCTCTGGTGGCTAAGGACAGTGATCACTTCCATGTTTACAGACCATTTCCACTTCTTTTTTTCTTCTTTTTTTTTGAGCTGAGGATCGAACCCAGGGCTTTGTGCTTGCTAGGCAAGCACTCTATCACTGAGCTAAATCCCCAACCTCATTTCCACTTCTTAAGAACTGTCCACCTGCACAAAAAGATTGGATTATTTGGTATGGGTCCCCCATTTGGTGCTTATTTTTTTGTTCTTCATAAATCGTGATTATGAATATTCCATTAGAGGAATAGCAAACATTTCTTCATTCTGTAGACTATCTTTCCAGTCTATTAACTTTACTGTGCTGAACTTAATTTCATGCAGACCCACTTCTCAGTTCTTGCTCGGCTTTCCTGGGCTGCTGAAGTCCTAGTCAGTACTTTCTGGTGCCTGTATCGGGAACTATTTTCTCTTCCCTGTAGTGGGTTTCAAAGTTTCAAGTGGTAAATTAATGTCTTTGATCCATTTTAAACTTAGTTCCATTCTTGGTGGGGACATTGTTTCCCCACCATCATCTGTTGAGGAAGCTTTTCTTCTCCAACAGTTGCTGAGAGTCAGCCATAGCTGTGTGAGTTTATTTCTGGGTTCTATATTCTGATTTCATTCTTGAATCCTGCACCCTTGGATGTTATCTATTGATGAGTGGCAATAGGCTCAACTAGTGGGTAATGTTACTGTTCATTTTTGTTCAGTATTAGGAAGTTGAGCACAACAATCATATGTATATACTTCCAATTATTTCTTCTTTTCCTCTTTTCTTCTTCTACACCCCCTCCCTGCCACTATTTATGTAGTGCTGGGATAGAACCCAGGGCTTTGGGTATGTTAAGCAAACAGAACCGACAGAGCTACTTTCCAAACCCTGTTCTGTCTTCTTGATGTTCCCTTCACTTATAGTGACATTTGGTGTCTTATCTGAGAAGCTATCTTGAAATCTAGCATCTGTCATTCATGAAGAAAGCTACACCTGCTTGCTTTTATTTTCTTTTGAAGAGCATATTGTTTCCCATTCCGTCACTTTTAGTCTCTGAGATTTGTCAGTAAGGTGTTTCTCTTGTAGACAACACTTGGATCGTGGTTTTTGTTTGTTTGTTGTTTGTTTCTTTTAAAGATTTATTTTATTTATTATGTAAACAGTGTTCTTTCTGCAAGTTTTGCCATATGCCTGAAGAGGGCATCAGGTCTCATTACAGATGGTTGTGAGCCACCATGTGGGTGCTGGGAATTGAACTCAGGACCTCTGGAAGGGCAGACAGTACTCCTAATCTCTGAGCCATCTCTTCAGCCTTTGGATTGTGTTTTTAATTGAGATGTTCAAGTCAATAAAAATTTGGGCTGAGGGATTGGGGCAAGCCCCTGGGTTTGGTCCTCAGCTCTGGAAAAAAAAAATTGGGGCTGAGCATTTGCCCATTATGATAATTTTGTTGGTTTTATTATTATTTATTTATTTAAAGTTTTATTTATTTATTATGTATACAGTATTCTGTTTGCATGTATCCCTGCAGGCCAGAAGAGGGAGCCAGGTATCATTATAGATGGTTGTGAGCCACCATGTGGTTGCTGGGAATTGAACTCAGGACCTTTGGAAGAGCAGCCAGTGCTCTTAACATCTGAGCCATCTCTCTAGCCCCATTTTGTTGGTTTTACTAGTTCTTCCTTATTTGTTCTAGAGCGCTGCTGGTTTACTGAGTTGGGCACGGTCTATTTTATTCTCTCCTGGTCTCAATTCCTCTCATGGAATTTAACCTTTCTTGTGCTCTCATGTTTGTGACTGTTTCTTCCTGCTCTGTGGGTTTCCTTTGAGGATCTTCAGTGCTGGCTTATTGGACAGGAATGTTCATGCTCACTTGGAGGATTTAACCAACCTATTTTCATTTGTACTCACATAACTTTATTTGAAACCAATTTTGACTGCCCAACGATTTACAGTTCAAAGACAAACAGAAAACAAACAGCTACAGTCTTATTCTGTTCATTCTAGTGGCAGAATGGGAAGTCTGCTGGGTGTTAAACAGGTGATTTGGGGGCTTGAGAAAGTCAAGGAGGCTTGTCCCTGCTCTTGTAATGGTGATCAGCGGCCTTCCTGGAGGAACCCACCTGTGACTTTCTTATTTCTTCAGTGTATTTAGATGTGAAACTGCTGGATCTTCTGCTCTGCTCTCATCAGGAGAGAACCCATTACAAAATGTTTCCTGGGATGGCTTCCCTCTACTAACACCAGCAGCTAGTGAGGAAAGGAAGAACACTATCTCCTTTCTCTGGCATCTGCAGCACTGTGTGCAAGTCCTCCCTGGTTGGGCGACCCAGATGTGGGTCCTGGGGATCAAACATCTTCCACAAGGACAATAGATGGGTCTCTCTGTGCAGCTCTGGCTGTCATGAGACTAGCTCTGTAGACCAGGCTGGCCTGGAACTCAACAAAGATCTGCCTGAGTTTCCTGAGTGCTTTAAATTAAAGGCTGTGCCACAGTCCCCTGGCTAGCAACAGATGCTCTTAACTGCTGAACCATATCTCTAGCACCTGTATTGGTATTTCAAGTATAGTGTCAGACTGTTCAAGTTTACCAAAAAAATTAAAGGAACAATTTTTATTTATACTTTCAATGTGTTTTGGATATGATTATTTTTTTTAATTTTAATAAAAAAAATAATAAAAAACAAAGTAGCTTATGTTGAAAATAAGCTGGCCCATGTCAGCAGGGTTTCTGATCACATGAACTGTCTCCTAAAACAGGCTGTCTACAGCTTCTCAATCAGCACAGCAGAAGCACCTCCTCCTCCATTGCAAATACTGGCCAGACCAAATTCTCCTTGCTTCAAGGCATGAGCCAAGTGAACAACAATCCGGGCTCCAGACATCCTAGGATCAAGAAAGCATTTGCTTCTTTAATGAAGGACAGAATTTAGGACTAACCAGAAAACTTCTTGAAAACCTTACTAGCCAGAACTTGTGGCTGAGTTAACTACTTCTAAGTTTAGGAAATGAGTTCCAGAAAGAGGTTACAGCTCTTAGAAAAGCCTGGGCTTTAGTTTCCTTACTGTTCAGCACTATTACGTCAACTTGACATAAGCTAGACCTGTCTGAGAGGAGGGAGCCTCAATCGAGACCTCCATCAGATCAGGCCTTAGATACAACTAGGGAACTTGCTTAGAAATTGATGGGGAAGGCCCAGCCCACTGTGGTAGTCCAGGTTCTAGAAGAAGGCAGGCTGGGCAAGCCAGTCAACAGCACTCCTCCTTGGCCTCTGTATCAGCTCCTGCCTCCAGGTTCCTGCCCTGTCTGAGTTCCTGTCCTCACTTCCAACCCTCCCTCGCCAGCTTACTGTGGTGTGGTAATTCCTTGCAGCAGCAGAAACCCTGACTCTGACAGGTAGGTTTCCAGCTGCAGATGTGCTAGGTCTGTGTCACTGTTGGATGTTATCTACGAGAAATATGTTCATCTTCAAGATGGGTGGGAAGGAAAACTGCCAATCAAAGAGCAGCAGGAGTGAGCGACAGGGAAGCAGCTGACAGAGAGAGGGGCAGCTCTTGACTTAGGGGGTTATGTGTGTGGTACTCACCCGATTGGATGGCCCAGAGAAACGGCTCCCCCATGGATGTTCACTTTTTGGGGATCAATCTCCAGCATTTTAATGTTGGCCAGGACAACCACACTGAATGCTTCGTTGACTTCCCACATGGCAATGTCTTCCTTTTTCAACCCTGCATATTTAAGAACCTAAAAATACATTTCAGAGATGGTTATCCAGATATTTAGCAATCAACTTTGGTTTGGTTTTGGTTTATATTTCCCCTTGATGTAGTTACTTAAATATGACCAGCTTTTGTTTTTGTTTTTTCTTTTTGGAAGGACTTGTTTTCAGATTTTGTTGTTCTCTCTGTATTACAATCAGAGTTTTGTCTGCTATATGTCCTTAAGATCTACCTTGCTGGCTGTATGTTACTTAGTTCTATATTCTTGCAGAGTGTTGTCTGTTCCCACATGTCCCCTCAGTTTCTTTAGAAAAGCTGTGAGATTATCTCAGGCACACTCCCTTCTTTACCTGTGTACTATTTTCAGATGTCAACTCTAGCTGGATGGGATGGTACACACCTCCAATCCTAAGACGCTGGAGTCTGAGGTGGAAGATCTCAAGTTCAAGACCAGCTTAGACAACATAGCCAGACCTTGTCATACAAAAGGTCAAGGCGAGGACATCCCTTGCAAGCATATATTTGCTGTACACATTTGAGATCTCTGAACCCCTAAGCATCCTGAGTATCTTTCTTTGCCTGTGACCTTAATGTCTTCCCACAGGCTTGGTATGTCTGCCTTAGAAAGCACAGACAACAATGTGGGTGCTGTAATCTTGATACAATAAGCAAAGCACAAGTTAGTAAAATAGGTATAGGCCCCTCACCTTTTCTTACCTTGGGTACAGCATATGCAGGTGCAACTGGAAAATCAATAGGGTCTACAGCAGCATCAGCAAATGCTGCAAAAATAAACAACATTAAACTCTTATACCCAGAGATTCATTCATATATATATATATATGACTCAAAAGCTAACAAATAAATGCACATTGCCTAATCTCTATGCCATATATGACTATATTTGCTCTTTTTTATTTTTAACAGCAGGGTCTCACTATGCATCACTGCCTGTTCTGTAACTCACTCTGTAGATCAGGGTAGACTCATCTTCAAGACATGCCTGCCCCAACCTTCTGAGTGTTGAGATTAAAGGTGTGTACTACCACACCAGCTACGCATTTGCTCCTCTTGTAAGATTCGATTCTTAATAAAACTGCACTAGTCTCTAAGACGCTGATTTGCCCAGGCAGAGGTTAGAGACTATGGTGTGTTTAGAACAGTGGTTCTCAACTCTCCTAATGCTTCGACCCTTTAAATATAGCCACATGTTGTATAACCGCCAGCCATAAAATCATTTTCATTGCTACTTCATAATTTTGCTACTGTTATAAATCGTAATGTAAACATTTGATATGCAGGATGTCTGATATGTGACCCCTGAAAAAGGGGTGTTTGGCCCTTGGGGTTGTGACCCACAGGTTGAAAACCACTGGTCTAGAAGCAGTTGCAAGTGTATGTTGTCCTACCGAGGAACGGAGTTTAGTTCCCAGCACCCATATCAGACATCTTGCAACTGCCTCTAACCCCACAGCCTCCATGGGCATCTAGTGGGCAACAGTGCCCATTCCCACATGCTGATACATACCTATACATAAGTCTTTAAAATAAAAAAATAATCAAGTTTGGTTGTATAACTTGGGTAGAGTTCATGAGGCTGTTAGTTTAATCCCAAGTACCACAAATATAACCCAAGAAAAGGTAATAAAAAGCTAAATGTATTATAAAGCAAATTCTATTTTAGATCTGTCCAAAGAAGGCCCAGCAGATCTGAAAGGTGAAACTGAGTCCTGACATCACTCACTACACAAGTCTGTAGACCTGAGTTCAATCCCTACAACTGTCCCATGGAGAGGTGGAAGGAGAAAACCAACTCCACAAAGTGGTCCTCTGACCTCTGCTGCCCATCACACAGACACACAGGAACTATTGTCCTCTGACCTCTGATGCACATCACACAGACACACAGGAACTATTGTCCTCTGACCTCTGATGCACATCACACAGACACACAGGAACTTCTACCTCAATCAAAATAGAAAAAGCTAACTCTATTACTATGTGTTACCAAGGAGAGACCCTATTTTTAAAACTAAAGTTGGGATGCAAATGAAGAAAGCACCCCAGGCCTCCAGAGGCAAGAACACACATTTACACACTTTTTTTTTCCGAGACAGTTTTTCTGTATAACAGTCCTGGCTATCCTGGAACTCACACTGTAGACCAGGCTGGCTTTGAACTCACTGAGATCCACCTGCCTCTACCAATTTGGATTAAAGTGTTCACCACCACTGCCCAGCTCACAATTTTTTTTTAACTAACCCTACCCTGCCAGAAAACAGCACAGCTGAGTTAAAACTCTAAAACTGAGACAGTTAAAACCCTAAAGCAAAACAGACCGTTTTATTATTTTATTCATGATTTATACTAACATCATAGACTCCTAACATTTGACCTAACCACTTCTAGGACTGTAGTTTGAGCACATAATTTCCTTTTTCTGACATATTAATTGATTTTAGCTCTTAGTTGACCACCTCCTTTAACCACTCCCCTTGTGGGTTGTAAAAGAAAGCCTGACAGTCACTGCCTGAGGTTAACTCATATCTGCCTTTATGACCCTGTAAGAATTCAAGTTTGGGTGACCTTGCCTTGGCCAGAGAGTTGCTACTTTGTGTGGGTGTATAACTGTAACCCCTGAGAGACTTGAGGAGAACCAGAAGACAGAGACTTGAGGACTAGAAGAGAGAATTAGAGGAACGAGATGGGGAAGAGCTAGATGGGAGAATTACGATATAATTTAGAGAGGACAGCAGAAAAATGTAGAGAGGTATCAGGCAAGAAAGGAGCCAAGTATGAGAATAGAATTGAAGTTGTGGAGATAGATTTTTTTTTTTTTTTTTTTTTTTTTTTTGGGCTGGAGCTGAGAACCTAATCCAGGCCTTGCATTTGCTAGGCAAGCGCTCTACCACTAAATCCCCAACAGCTAAATCCCCAAACCCCGGAGATAGATTTTTTGACTCAGAAGAATAAAGTGTATGTGTGCACTTTATATGGAATAAAGACCTTGGTGTACTTAGATTCATTTCCTCAGATTAATTCCCACCACTGGTGGGGTCTCTTCTGGAACCCTGGGAAAGACTGCTAGAGGCTGGACCCCAGCAGTCTTGCATAACTGAGAAAGCCATGAGAAGCAAGCCAGAGCAGTTCTCTATGGCCCCTGCATCAGCTCCAGCCTCCAGGTTCCTGCTTGAGTTCCTGTGCCAACCTCCTTTGATGATGAACTGTCATGTGGGAGCATAAGCTGAATACATCCTCTCCTCCCCAGGTTGCTTTGGTCATGGTGTTTCATCACACAGTAGTAACTCTGACTAAGACAATGTGTAAAGCCCTGGATTCCCAATACCAGAAAAAGAAAATCAAGGTGAGAACATCTACCTGAGATTCGTGCTAGTGGCTTAACATTGAGCCTCCGGGCTGCATCTGCAGTCATGAGAACCACAGCAGCCGCGCCGTCATTCAGTGTGCTGGCGTTGGCAGCGGTTACTGTGCCTGCAATCGGTAAAACATGAAGTTACCCTCTTTTCGCTGAGTCCCTGCTCTTGTCACCCACAAATGCCCACAGAGCACTGTCTGCTTGTTACATATGTAGACAAATTATAGATAAATCTGGAGATAATTTCTGCCCTGGGGAAACCATGCACAGAGCTAGCTCCACAGTGAATGTCTGCCATTCTCTGTGCCTGGTGGGAGTTTAGCGGAGTTCTTCGGAGGTAGCGCAAGCCCGTGGTGGCACTGGCATGTGGCCAATTCATGTTTCTTCTCAGCATCTCTGCACAGCCAGACTATTATAGCACACTACGTATTTTCCAAATCCATGTCAGAATCAGGCATTCTCCACTTGAAGGTGAATGTCAGCGAATATAAAAGCATTCAGCTCTATACTTTAAATCAGATTTTTGTATATATAAATTGTCAATGAAGCTAGTTTAATACTGAAATAGAAACCCTAAATTAGTTTTTGTTTATTTATTTGTTATTTATTTATTTATTTATTTATTTATTTATTTATTTATTTATTTATTGTTTTTCAAGGCAAGGTTTCTCTGTGTAGCCCTGGCTGTCTTAGAACTTCTGTAAACCAGACTGGCCTCAAACTCAGATCTCCTTGCCTCTGGGTTTTTTGTTTTGTTTTGTTTCGTTTTGTTTTTGTTTTTGTTTTTGTTTTTGAGACATGACTCTCATTATGCAACCTTGGCTGACCTGGAATTCACAGAAATCCACCTGCCTCTGCCTCTAAGAGCTGGAATCGATGTGGTGTGTTACCACATCCAGTTTAACATATACTTTTGTTTTTTAGGGTTTTTTTTCATACCTCTCACTCTCTTCTTTTTGTTTTTGTTTTACAAGGCAGGGTTTCTCTGTGTGTTCCTGTCCTAGAACTCACTCTGAAGACCAGGCTAGCTTCAAACTCAAAAGATATGCCTACCTGTACCATCTTGAGTGCTGGAATTAAAGGTATGTGCCACTACTGCCTAGCAACAGGTACTCTTATAAAATAAAATTTTTATGATGCTTAAAAAAAAAGATGACTGATCATTTCTATATTTAGAACTGAGCAATTCTATCAGGAAAGAGGGAAAACATGTAGCAGAGTATCACAGCTGCATACAGCCAACCCTGAAGAGCTCATATATTCTCAAAGTTGAGAGCTCCAAACCATTTAGAAATTCAGGGTTAAGCATGTCACTCAGTAGAATACTTGCCTAACATGTGAGTTCCTGTGTTTGATTTCCAGGACATCCTCCCAAAAGGATATTCAGAACACAGACTCCATTCATCCCAACACTCAGGACTAACATACGCTAAGCAAGAAGGCCCTAAACACCAGTGGACACAGCCATCTGTAGAAGACTCAAGGAATGCATTAACATGTAAATGTATATTTTCAATTCACAAATTATGGAGATGCCTGCCTGTGAAAAATCAATTCTCCAGCCATGTTATACAGCTCTCCCTACTAGGATTTAATATATTGAAGGTATGCACTGTTAAACAATTTACATTGAATTTATATTATTTGGCTAATTTTATATGAATACAGTATTCTAAAAATGGTAAGTAACATCTAGATGTTTTCTACAATTACTTTGTTTCAATTTTAGGCTAAAGAGAGATGGTTCAGTGATTAGGAGCCCCGGCTGCTCTTCCAGAGGACTGGGTTTGGTTCCCTGTATCCACATGGCCGCTCCCAACTGTGACTCCAGTCCCAGGGGTTTAGAAATCATCTTCTAACTCTCATGGACACCAGGTACGAAGTGGTGCATAGACATACATGCAGGCCAAACCACAGAACAAATCTTAAAAAAGCGTTAGGCAAATCCAAGAATAAGCACTGCATATTGACCCAGTTTCTTCCTTCTGTCTGACCTCTTTCTACTTACCATTTTCTTTCTGGAACACGGTCTTCAGCTTTGGCACTTTACTAAAATCAACACGCTTGTACTCTTCATCTTCTTTCACCACCACATCTGGCTTACCTGAAATTGAGAGACCAAGTAATCACCCAGTCAAGAGAACAAAGCAACTGAGACACGTGCATGGTACTCGGACAGGCATAGGCCACTCCCAACAAGTGTTCAGCTGGAATGTGAGACCTATGCCAACAACTTCCATTATTTCCCAACCCTTTTGTTTCCTTTTGAGAGGTGGTCTCCCTATGTAGTCCTGGTGGTCTTGGAGCTCGTATGTAGACCAGGCTAGCCTCAAATGCACATATATCCTCCTGCCTCTGCCTCCCAAATGTAAGTGCCGTGATTAAAGGCGTGTGCCTCCACAGCCAGTCTCTGTGGTCACTGACCTCACTGGGATCATACAGTGTGTGTACTCCAAGGGTGGATGCCCAGCCAGTGCAGCATGAACCAGTGTTCACCTCCCAGACACAGTGAGCATGCAGGGAAGAGGTCCAAACCAACTAATGAGTCTGTACCATGGATTTGCCCCAGTGAAGCTGGGGGAGAAGGCCTCTTTCTTTGACTCTGAACACCACACATATGGCTCTAGAGGTGGATACCATTTGTCCTTCATTTCTGGGAGGTGACCCTAGTCGGCTTCTAATATAAATCCCTTTTGAAAATACTTTTTAGGGGGCTGGGGATTTAGCTCAGTGGTACAGCACTTGCCTAGCAAGGCCCTGGGTTCAGTCCTCAGCTCCTGGAAAAAAAATACGTTTTAGGGTCAGGGAGATAGCTCAGCAGACAGAAATGCTTGCCACACAAGCTTGACAATGTGAGTTTAATCCCCAGAATCCATGTAGAGATAGGAAAAACAAACTGATTCCACAAAATTGTCCTCTGACTTCCACATGCAGGCCATGGAGCACACATATATGCACACTAATAATGAATAAATGTAAGCAGGGCTGGATAGATAGCTCAGTGGTTAAGAGCATACACTAGTCTTCCAGAGGACTCAAGTTTGATTCTCAACATTCACATCAGATAACTCACAACCTCCTGTATCTCCAGCGTGGGGCATCCAATACCTCAGGCCTCATCAGGCACCTGTACTTATGTACATATAATCCACACACAAAATAGTAAGTATAAAATCTTTTTAAAAATAAATCTAAAGGCTGGGCAGTGGTGGCACACGCCTGTACTCGGGAGACAGAGGCAGGTGGATCTCTGTGAGTTCGAGGCCAGCCTGGTCTACAAAGCAAGTTCCAGGACAGGCTCCAAAGCTACAGAGAAACCCTGTCTTGAAAAACAAACAAACAAACAAATAAATAAATTTAAGATACATCAACAAATGTGCTGTCTGTCACTTACATGAGAAAGAATTCTAATAAATGGATTTTTTCTCAAAAACAGTACACCAGCTTCCTTCCAAGCCTGAGGACCTAACTTCAATGTCTGGATCTCACATGGTAGAAGGAGAGAACTGTCTTCTGCAGGTTACACCACAGCATGCATGTGCCACATAAGCACAAAACCAAAGAAATAAATGGGAAAAAAAAAACTTTATAGAAATAGTAAACTTAGTGCACTGTGTACCTGGATGACCTGTGACCCTTCCCTTTTAAGCAGAACTGTTAATATGTTCAGCTCAGATAAACAGAGATAACACTCATTTAAAATGGAAACATCAGTTCTACAACACAGAAAATCTATTAAAAGTAAAGTCTAGTTGGGTGGTGGTGGTGCACACCTTTGGTCCCAGCACTCAGGGAGAAGCAGGCAGGTCTCTGTGAGGTCAAGGCCAGCCTGGTTTAGAGAGTGAGTTCCAGGACAGCCTAAACTACACAGTGAAACCCTGACTTGAAAAACAAAACAGGGCTGGAGAGATGGCTGAGAGGTTATGAGCACTGGCTGTTCTTCCAGAGGTCCTGAGTTCAATTCCCAGCAACTACATGGTGGCTCACAACCATCTGTAATGAGATCTGGCGCCCTCTTCTGGCGTGCGGGGACACACGAAAAAACAACACTGTATACATAGTAAATAAATCTTAAAAACAAAACAAAACAAAAACAAAAAAAGAAAAACAAAACAAATAAACCACAAAAAGCCAAACAAAGAAAGTAAAATCTAAACGGGAAAAAACAAATGTCTAAAAATTTGAACTCTATTTTGGGAATGTCTCCTGTACCTTTTATTGAGACCGTGACAGGGGTAATTTCATTTGCAAACTTCCCTGCGTCCCATGCTTCTTTACTCTTGGTGTAAGAGCTGATGGCATAAGTGTCCTGTTCGCCTCGAGCGATATTCAGTGTCTTTGCAGTGTTCTCAGCACAGTTTCCCTGAGAAGAAAACACCTCAATAACTCAATGGTTAGCGGTTCCATTCCTCTAAATCCCTTCCCTCTGTTCTAGGGGATTTCTCCCTTGTGTCCTATCTTCAAATAGTGCAGGAAAGAAACAGAATTGCCATTTTAGGAAGAAATACCCCACTCAAGTGTGGGGCAGCTTTTTTTTGTTTTTGTTTTTCGAGACAGAGTTTCTCTGTAGCTTTGGAGGCTGTCCTGGACTAGCTCTGTAGACCAGGCTGGCCTTGAACTCACAGAGATCCACCTGCCTCTGCCTCCCGAGTGCTGGGATTACAGGCGTGTGCCACCACTGCCCGGCATGGGGCAGCTTTTTAATAGGTGATTCACACTAAAGAAATGAATATAGTAAAATATTTTTATAAAGTGAATGACTAAAACATTTAGAGAACCCACCCTAAAACTCAGTATTTAAAATACATGCTATGAAAAGTCAAGGGTTATGTATTAAATGGCACTCCCTACTAAAGCAGCATTTGGGGGCTGGAGAGACCCCGGCAACTGAGAGCCCAGCTGCTCTTCCAGAATACCCCAGTTAGATTCTCGGGCCAGGTGCCTCATACCCACCAACTCCAGCTCCTGGGGAATCTGACTCCTTTGGCTTCCATGATTACCAACACACATGCATAACCATTTCTTTCTTTTTTTTTTTCCCCCGAGACAGGGTTTCTCTGTGTAGCTTTGCGCCTTTCCTGGAACTCACTTTGGAGACCAGGCTGGCCTTGAACTCACAGAGATCCGCCTGGCTCTGCCTCCCGAGTGCTAGGATTAAAGGTGTGCGCCACCACCGCCCAGCCCCATTTCTTAAAAGTAGCACTTACCATATGAATCTTATTGTAGACATCAGTTAGCCCATCTTTTACGATCAGGTCTTCAAGTTTGACCCCACCATACGGGGTTGCGCCTCTGCTCATTACATATGGGACATTTGACATGCTCTCCATGCCACCTGCCACCATCACATCCTGCTCAGCAGCACAGAAAAGCCAAGGTCAGTTCAGAGTTGCCAATCCACTGCACTCTTACAGATACAGCTCTCAATAAATGTGTATCCAGTATGGCTTTACTGACCACGGTCACACAGCGAATGCCCTCTACCACCTGACCCTGATTAGAAGAAAATAGTTTCACATGGTCAATGACAATTATGATTAAAACTAGAAGTTGGGTATGGTGGGACAAACCTATAATCCCAGCACTTGGAAAACTGGGACAGGAGGGACCAGGAGTTCAAGTTCATTTTCAGGTACATTGTGAGGTTGAAGCCAGCCTGGGCTAAATGCGACACTGTGAGAAAAAACACAAAACTTTATTCCTTTTAAGCCTTCTATAACTGAAGTTTCTAGAGTGTGCACATGCTGTTTGTATCATAAGGTCCCTGTCACAGTAGCTCAGACCTCAATGCACCCTCTTCTTATTCTCTGAAAGGGAGCACAGACGTAGGTTTGGTCTTTTGTTTCCATTTTCTATGTTATGTAATGACTGTTGTGGAATATCAGCTTAAGATGTGTTCATTCATTTATGCTGTGGGATATTTGTTTAATGATGCAAAGATGTGCTGCATTCTTTCATGTTGCATTTGTTTAACTCTGTGAAGCTGTGTTACTTTGCCTGTCTAAAACACCTGATGGTCTAATAAAGATCTGAACGTCCAATAGCTAGGCAGGAGAGAGAGAGGTGGGGCGGCCAGGCAAAGAGAATAAATAGGAGGAGAATTCTAGGATGGCAGAGAGGAAGAAGAGGGAGGGATGAAAAAAGGAGGAGAGGAGGGTGCCAGGGCAGCCACACAGCCAGCCGGAGTAAGAAGGGAAGAAAAATATATAGAATAAAGAAAAAATACATGCCTGAGACCCTAGAACTGGAGTGGAAATGATGTGAGCCGCTATCTGGGTGCTGGAAACTGAACACAGGTCCTCTAGAGGAGCAGCCTACTCTTACCACTGAGCCATTTCTATAGCCCCATAAGTATGTTTTTTTCATATGTGAGAAATAATATGAAAACATGTCACACTGCCTTTTAGCTTGGTTGTAATATACAGTGGTAAATTAGCATGTCTAAAAATAAAGAAATTCTAATGAAGACCTCTGTTTTTCTCACTCTAGCCCTGTAACTTTCTATCTATGGCTACTTCAGTATCCTTCCATCTGAAAACTGAGGAAATGTTAGTTCTTAAGTCCAGACACAATCAAAGAACAGCCTGTGTATGCCACAGCACACTCACTGAGCAGTCTCTTTCTTTCAGTCTGAGACAAAGATAACATTTCAATTAAGAGGCCTCAAACTTGCAATCTTCCTGCTTCTGCCTCACAAATGCTAGACTTGGGCATGAGTTTAACAGAATCAATCTCAGGGCTGGAGTTCAGTTTCCAGCACCTACAAAAGGCAGCTCACAACCACCTGTAACTCCAGCTCCAGGGGATCCAACATCATCTTCTGGCTTCCACAGGTGCTTGTCTACATGTGGCATTCACTCACACAAACATACACATATAAATCTTAAAAAAAAAGGGGGGGGGGTGGGGGGTAGGGGTGGTGCACGCCTTTAATCCCAGCACTCAGAAGGTAGAGTTGGGCAGATCTCTATGAGTTCGAGGCCAGCCTGGTCTACAGAGCGAGATCCAGGACAGGCACCAAAGCTACACAGAGAAACCCTGTCTCGAAACACCCCCCCCCAAAAAAAACCCAAAAAACAAAAACAAAAAACAAATGGGGGGGGAGTTGAGAGATGGCCAATGGTTAGAAGTACCTTCCAAAGACCCAGGTTCAATTCCCAGAACCCACATGGATATCCAACAGGATATTCAATACTCTTTTCTGACCTCCATGGGCACCAGACATGCACGTGGCACACATACATACATGCAGGCAGAACACATAAAATAAAGTAAATAAATCTTTTTAAAGGGAATGGAAGGGAGGCTAGAAATGGGACCCAGCAGTAAAGAGCATGTGTTGTTCTCCACAGGACCAGAGTTTGATACCCTGCACCCACAGAGTGGCTCATAACTGTCTGTAACTCCAGTTCCAGGGGATCCAATGCCCTCTTCTGGCCTCTGAACACCAGGCATACATGTGATTCACAGACATGCAGGTAAAACACTCATATTTATACAATAGAAATAAGAATGAATCTCACTGATACAGCATAAATATGCTTAGACAATTAATATTTTCTAGGGTTTGGAAATATTTTAAGTGACAGATAAAATAAGATGTTTCTTACCTGATGCCCACACATAAGATTTTGAGAGGCCATCATGATGGCTTTCATTCCTGAAGCACAAACCTTGTTTACCGTGGTACATGGAGTAGAAATCGGTAAACCTAAAGCCAACATAAATCATACTTTGGAAAAATAGAAACAATCATTTTTCTAATACAACTGTACAATTAAAATAGAGCATGTGGCTTAGTCTACAGATTTTATTTTTCTGTAAGGATCACGCACTTACTGATTTAGCTGAAATGACCTTGACACTTTCCAGACTATGAAGTACAAAGGCAAATGCATGTTCACCGTACCTGCGCCCAGTGCTGCCTGCCTTGTGGGGGCCTGCCCCTCACCGCCTTGGATGACATTGCCCATGTAGACTTCCTTCACTTCTTCTTTTGGGATCCCTATAAAAAACAGCAGAAAGGAATGTCCTGGACTTATTCAATTTCTTTCTTTTTTAATTATCAAGATTTTTTGTTTGTTTGTTTGTTTTGTTTTTAAAGACAGGGTTTCTGTGTAGTTTTGGTGCCTGTCCTGGATCTGGCTCTATAGGCCAGGTTGGCTTTGAACTCACAGAGATCCACTTGGCTCTGCCTTCTGAGTGCTGGGATTAAAGATGTGTGCCACCACCACCTGGCTCTTTTGAAGATTTTACTTATATTTATTTTTTTTATGTATATGGGTGTTTTGCCTATATGTGTGTCTGTATACCATGTGCATGCAGGACCCAGGGAGGCCAGAAAAGGGCATAGGGTCATCTGGAACTGAAGTTGTGACAGTTATGAGCTGCTATGTGGGTGCTGGAAACTGAACCCAAGTCCTCTGGAAGAGCAGCCAGTGCTCTTAATCACTGAGTAATCTTTCCAGCCCCAATATCCAATTTAATAATTAAGATTACCAAGCAAAGCCAGGCATGGTGTCACACATCTTTAATCCCAGCACTCGGGAGGCAGAGGCAGGTGGATCTCTGTGAGTTCAAGGCCAGCCTGGATTACAGAGCAAGTTCCAGGACAGCCAGGACTGATACAGTGAAACCGTATCTCGAAAAACCAAAAAAAAAAAAAAAAAAAAGATTACCAAGCAAATTACATGACATGGGGCAGGAATTTCTTTTTCCTGTCAGTTTTGAGTTTCATTCCTATGGCGAACAAGGGAATGTAGATATGTAGGAACTGTGTAATTTCTGTTATATATACAGTAAATGCAAAACAATTATGTGTCCCCCAATCATTTGCCCCTCAACTCCAAACAATGCAACCACTGACCTGCTTTTTCAATCGCTCCCTGAATTGCAATAGAACCAAGCTTGGTTGCTGGCTGAGAGGCCAGGCTGCCCAGGAAGGATCCAATGGGAGTTCGTGTAGCACTTACTATAACCACTTCCTGGCAAGGCAGAAAAAGGTAAAAATCAGCATAGGCATACTCAAATGCCATTTCATTTAATAAACATTCATACTCAGACCACTTATGAATACTTAGTTAGCAAGGATTAAAATAATATTTGAGCAGCTGGACAGCACCAATGACACACCACAGTTTAAGGCTCAGCAGGAAGACATGGCTGGGGTAGAGAGTGGTAGAGTACTTGTCTAGCTTTCACACAGTCCTGGGCTCAATCCACAGTGGCCGGGGGCAGGATGCAGGGGGTGGACACAACAGAGGGGATGAGCGAGGTGGAGGAGAAATTAAGGCAAACTCTAGAACAGACATAAAAACCCTCCCAGTTCTCTCTGGGAGGTTTAGGGCCAGAAGCTTAAGTTCCAATTTTGCTTAGTTGAAGCCTTAAGAACTGGGCAGTCAAAGTGGCTGAGCAGGTGGAGGACTTCCAGTGCTCGCCTTACAACCTGAGTCTGATCTCAAAAGAAATGTCTGCAGGGTTGTCCTCTTACTTCCATCTGTACATGCACACACGAGGGTGCACACGTGCATACATGCAAACACACCATGTATGCACAAACCCCAGATAATAGAGTTTGGTTTCTTTGGGGAGCTTTTTGGTTTTGTTCGTTTTGTTTTTATGACACGTAACTTTGACCAGCATGGAACTTGATATGTAGTCCTGACTGGCAATGAAATCAGAGTTGCCTACCTCTGCCTCCTGAGTGCTAGGGTTAGAGGTGTACACCACCATACCCAACAATAACAAAGTTTTAAAACCAGTAGCTTGGATACTGGGAACTAAATCCAGGTCCTCTGGAAAAGCAGCAAATGCTCTTAACTGCTTAGCCATTTCTCTACTGCCATTCACAAAGCTTTTAAAATAAAAAGATAAACAACACTACCCAAAAGCTCCTTTACTGACAAAAACTCTGGGCTAACAATCCAGATGTGTAGGCTACATGGGACAGTATCAATTAGGACACAGCCAGGACCATAATTTCCTAAACTAGAAAATAAGAACTGGTAGATAAAAGTCCTCATCAATACTATGAAACACATTTTCCTCACATTTGGATTCTACAATCTCCTACTAAACAGTAGATGTATTAAAAGGATGAAGAGATTTGGTGTCACTTTGGGAACCTATAAACAGAGGCAGAAAGCAGTAACTAGGACATGAAGGAAAGGCCCTTCCGGCCTAGCCCACGTAGTCAGTCTCAAGTGTCAAGTCTCCTACATGTCCACTGCATACACTACCCACAATGCAATGCGGGCTCCTCATACTAAAGGAAGTTTCAAAGGAAGTTCCTTCACCGTTTTACAGGAGAACTGTTTTGTAGTGGATTGTGGAGAATTATGGACTGAACGAACTTTTGTGATAAAGCAGGAACTTAGTGTGTACATTGCTAGCTTTCTCTAGCCACTGCATAACCCTGTTAGTCTTCAAATACATTCAAGACATAAATATATGCAACTGTGGTTTGGCTTGTTCGCTTGAGACAGGGCTGCTAATCCTCAAGCCTCTGGCCTCACCCTCCTGAGAGCTCATTCAGCAAGCACCAGCCACCGTGCCGAGCCACATGTGTAGCTCAACTGGCAATGTTCCTTTAAGTTCTTGAAACTATACAGTTCTATTTAAATTTATACTTACATTCAAAGTGGGTCTGGATGCATAACTTCTCTCCAGACATCTTACTTCCTGTAAAATAAATGTTTACGTTACAAGATTTTAAAATCCATCCATTGTTTCATACTTAGCAATAAATAATAGAATTAGGATGATTTTCTTCATTTTTACACTTTTGTTTTAAGTTCTACACAATCTATATATACCACTTTTATAAATCATAAGGAAAATGGTTATAATAAATATTTCTTTTTTGATAAGCTGCTCATTGGAAACATACATTTTAACTTCTGATGAATTGCCATTTTAAAACTTTTTTTTTTGTTTTTTGAGACAGGGTTTCTCTGTAGCTTTGGAGCCTGTCCTGGACTAGTTCTGTAGACCAGGCTGGCCTTGAACTCACAGAGATCCGCCTGCCTCTGCCTCCTGAGTGCTGGGATTACAGGTGTGAGCCACCACCGCCCGGCAAAACTTTATTTTTAAGGTTATTTATTTTATGTGTATGGGCATCTTGTCTTCATGTATGTCTGTGTACCACATTCATGCAGTGCCAATGGAGGACAGAAGGCATCAGATCCCCTGGGACTGGAGATATAGATAGTTGTGAACTGCTATATGGGTGTTAGGAATTGAACTCAAGTCCTCTGCAAGAACAGCCAGAGCTCTTAAACACTGGGCTAGCTTTCTAGCCCTTAAAACTATGTAAGTAAGCATAACAGGGGCTGGTGAGGTGGCTCAGAGGTTAAGAACACTGGCTGCTCTTTCAGAGGTCCTGAATTCAATTCCCAGCAACCACATGGTGGCTCACAACCATCGATAATGAGATCTGGTGTACTCTTCTGGCCTGCAGGCAACATGCAGGAGGAATATTGTATAGATAATAAATAATCTTAAAAAAAAAACATAACAAAAACAGAAAGGATTCCTAATTATAAAGTAAATACTTACTATAATTTAGTGGTTTTGTTTGGTGGGTTTGTTTTGAGGGTTTTAATTTTGGTTTTGAGACAAGATCTCACGTGAACCAGGCTGGCTTCAAACTCACTGTATGGTGAAATATTTGAACTTCTCACTCTCCTGCCGTCCACTTCCCAAATGCTCAGCTGACAGGCTTGAGCCACACCTGGGTTTTTGGAGATGCAGATCAAACCCCGGCTTTGTGCATACCAAGCAGTCTACATCTCTAGCCTTGGGCTACATTTTTGAAAAAGCACCTTCCTATACTGCCCAGGCTGACCTCAAATTTATTAAGACCCAGAGTAGCCTTGAACACATACTCCTCCTGCCTCAGCCTCCTGAGTAAAATATAATTTAAGTTACATCTAACTTCTTAGTTATGTAATCTTACAGGTTCACAGTTCTCATTGTTTCATTTTGAAGTATGCAGGGGACAGTGGTGAAGAGGCTACTCTCTGAGAGGACCCAGACTGTGTTCTGGCATGCACACTGGGTGGTTCACGACTACCTGACTCCAGTTCCAGGAGTTCCAACATCCTCTTAGGGCTTTCATGGGCACCAGCACATATATAGTACACACACACACACACACACACACACACACACACACACACAAAAAAAAAAAAAAAAACAAACAAACAAACAAAAAAAACAACCCACAAAAACACACATACACACAATTTTTTAAAAAGACTACTATATGGAAAATCTATTTAGAAAAGAAAAAAGGAAAAACTTGCTATTAGTCCCCAAGACCTTCCAGCAAGGGCCTCTTGATCTACACAAGGCAAACATACCTCACACAATATGGCCTATACGATCAGATAATTCTTAAGAAGTAAAAGAGGGGCTGGGGTAAAGCTGAGTGGTAGAGCCAATGCTTGACATGTGTGAGGTTCTGGTTATTCCTCAGCACTACATCCAAAGGCACAGAAAGAAAGACATCTTAATTCTTCCCACACTATTTGTGGAAACAAATGTCAACAAAGGAAACATTCTGAAAATGTAGGGCAGAGTTCAAAGCCCTAAACTGATCTGAAGTTGGAGGTGAGGTCAGCAAGCCTAACATTCAAAGGCAGCAGCATATATTCAACCAATAGTTACAGTGTGCAGTTATAGCTCATGCAAAGGGCAATAAACAGCTCACAAAAGTCTAGACTAGCAGGTGACCCAAGAATTTAGCTTTTCACAGATTAAGCAAACACGTTGTCCTAACTGAATACAGATAACTAAAACTTACAACTTAGAACTCAGAATAAAACCTAAGTTTGACAATAGAGTTATACACTGGAGCAGCCAGGGTAAGCAGACTGGTTTTCAGTGTTTGAATGGCAGAAGTGTATACAATGGCAGCATGACATGACACCTTTTTTAGAACAGCAGTGGCTGGCTCCACAGCAATGGTTTTTCTCAAGGAAAGTATGAGAGCATATGACCGGGAAAGGCCATGCAATCAACTTTGCTATACAAACAACTTAGTCTAGATTTGACTTTAAAATGTTAACATCACAAAATCTCAATGTATCTTCTGTTTTGAAGAGGTTGTCAGTGTTTGTTGTGTCATGGAGACGTGACCAACATGCCTACAATTATTTGATCCTTCTTTGTTCAACAAGACACTGGAGCTTATTTACCTTAAGAAGGCATTATTGCCAGGCAGTGGTGGCCTTTAATCCCAGCACTCAGGAGGCAGAGGCAGGCGGATCTCTATGATCCAGCCTGGGCTACAGAGTGAGATCCAGGAAAGGCTCCAAAGCTACATAGGTTTGAGACATACCCTGTCTCAAAAAAAAAAAAAAAAAAAAAAAAACAAAAACAAGAAAAAAAAAAGGCATTATAAAGATTGAGATCTGTTACCATGGACCTTATACTCTAGCAGCTATACAAGCTTGTAGAGAAGAAGTGTCTTGTAGAAGAATAAGAAATTACCTTGGACATATTCCTTAGAGCTTGATAAGAGCAACAAGAACAGGACCATGAGCAAGCTAGCCATAGGGTTCAAGGAGAAAGAGCCCTTGGTTTGAGCAGTGGTCTTCAAATCCCATGCTCCACTGAGAAGCATGTTTCACCCTACTGTTCAAATCTAATATTGACACAATACGTGACATTAGTTGCTAGTTACGAAGGTACATGCTTATTTTTACTCTGAGCTTTACACAACCCTGTACGTGACAGTGCACTCAACCATGACCAGGAAACACGTCTATGCTCAAGTAGGCAAGGCCCAAGGGCATGTGCTCAATGGCTGCCCTCCACAAACACACTCTCTACATATATAAATCAGGGTGTTGTTTATATGTAATCTGCTTGTTTACTATTACACTGTCTGAGGTACAACTCTGAATAAAAGTTCCAATATGGGGTTGGGGATTTAGCTCAGTGGTAGAGTGCTTGCCTAGCAAGCACAAGGCCCTGGTTCAGTCCTCAGCTCCCAAAAAAAAAGTTCTGATATGGTAAATACACCAGTCATCACCACCAACTACACTCTTCCTCCATAAGGGGCAACCTTAAGTCCCTACAGGGCAACTCCATCACCAGCTCTGAGCAGAGCTGATGGCACCAAGAATGGACTAGACTTACCCTGGTTGGCACCCTGAGAGCCTAGGTCAGTTGACAATTGGTACTTAAGTGAATCATTATGAAGGGCTGAAACCAGTCAGACCTCAGTCAGCCAACACCATGTAAGAGCAGAGGTTAGAGCCCAGAGAGAAAAGCCACAAGCAAGTAGATTATGGAAGGAACAGCACAAACACACTCAAGAAACAGGCACGTGGCACACACTGCAAGAGGCAGAGAGTTCACGCTTAGTGATTGTCTACTCAGGGTCCAGCAAGGTCAGCTGCACTGATTTCCTATCCTTGAATGTCCAAGAGTCTGGGCATTGTATCTCCTCAAACAGTTCCCTCTCCGAATGGTACCACCCCAATGATGCCCTTAGCTGCTGTCAGTCTTTTCTTGCAAGTGTCTGGTTCATTTGAACCTGGGTCTCTGTGTGTCCACTGGGCTCTCATGCCACATGCATCCTTTCCTATGGCACATCATTTCTCTCTCTTCCTTCTGGATCATTCCATACGCATGTAAATGCATCTTGTCTGACTTCTTTAGCTGGGAAATCTTAAGTAATCAAAAACATCTGTAGCCCCACATTACAGCGGACTCTGACATTTCCCAAATTGCTGGCCGTGTCTCCTTGCCCTTGTTACCTGTGATCTTTGCCAGTTTACCACTGTTGACTCTAAGCAAGGTCAACATGTCTGTGCAGCAAAATCAAACACTTCAGGACTTTGCACAGTAGTCCTGTGACATCCAGACAGGGCTACGGTTATCAATCCTGGGTTAAGAACTTTATGTTTAACTTTAAGCAGTCAGTCCTGTTTAGTAAGCGCTTATCCATATGCACATGCAAAGCTATTTTTTATTTTCATTTATTTATTTAGTTATTTAGTTAGTTAGTTAGTTAGTTAGTTAGTTTTTTGAGACAGGGCTCCTCTGTGTAGCCTTGGCTGTCCTGGAACTCGTTCTGTAGACCAGGCTGGCCTCAAACTCACAGAGATCCACCTGCCCTTGCCTCCCAAGTACTGGGATTAAAGGTGCATGCCACCACTGCCCAGTGCAAAGCTATTTTTATGAAACATATGCACACATAGTAATAAGTGTGGACATTTACCATGTATGTATGTGGCTCTAGTCACCATCCTGGGTAGGTAACAGAAACTAATGGCATACCTTTATGGACTTGTATACACTGGCACTATCACTATCTGTACTTTAAAAAATTATATTTAGTTGAAAAAAATTAATGTTTAACTACAGTCTTTTCCACCTCAACAACTCTGGACTCTCCTTTCTTGTTTGGGAAATATCAGCCTGTTTTTATTGAATATTTCACAGGAAATCATGTAGACTAACTTTACTTGGGGTTTTTGTTTTGTTTTGTTTGTTTGTGACAGGGTCTCACTTTGTAGCCTTGGCTGGACTGAAATTCACTATATAGACCAGGCTGAACTCGAACTTAGTGTTTCTGCCTCTTGAGTGCTGGGATTAAAGGCATGCGCCACTGCCGCCCGGCTCTTTTTTTATTAAACACAGTGTGTGTGTGTGTGTGTGTGTGTGTGTGTGTGTGTGTGTGTTTACATGCGTGCACGCATTTATCATGGCGCACATGTGTAAGTCATTGGGAGGTACCTGACTGAGGTAGAGCCTCTCTTGTTTCTGCCACTGTGGTTGGTCCAAGAACCTCAGGCAATTCTATCTCCGTGTCCCATCTCACTGCGAGAGTGCTAATTACAGAGGTGCGCTACTGCATCCGACTTTTAACGTGAATCCAGGGATCTGAATATGGCTGCTGCTCTTGCCCACTAAACCATCTCTGGACCAGCTGGTGTGTTTTTATTCTTCATATTGAAGCTCAAATGCCAAACCCTACAGGCTCTTCTTTAATTAAGTTGGGCCATCAAGGTTGAGAGCACACACCTGTAATTCCAGCATTAGGGGTAGCAGAGGCAGGGGGATCCTGAGTCCAAAGCCAGCTGGGCTCTATAGCGAGTTCTAGGATAGCTTAAGTTAGTCAGACCCTGTTTCTAGATAACATATAACAAAGTTGACCTGTATTTTTTGACTCTTTCTTATACTGACACCATCATTTCCTCCTTCAGAGTAACTTTTCCGTCTCTGAAGTATGTATGGAACACCGTCCCCCAATCATAATGCCATCACCCTGAGACCCGGATCATGGTTCCGGGTCATGTTCACCGATACATCCCAGCCTCAAAATTCTGAAGAATGAACAACAGAATTCAGTGTGGTGGAACATGCCTGAGATCTTGGCACTTGGGAAGCCTGCAGGCAAAGTACAAGACAGAGGCTGGCATGGGCTACATAGTGAGACTGTCTCAAAATTCATAACAACTGAAGGAGGAACACTGAACACTATGTAATAAATATGTGCTAAATGAATAAACCAGTCCGGGCAAGCACAACTCAGCTGTACAGCCAACCCAGGAACCCTATCCAACCAGACCTGGCAGAGGAGGGACTTCTATTTTACTTCCATAGTATCCTAACCACATTCTTCTTCTCTTTAAGTGTGTGTGTGAGTGTGTGTGTGTGTGTGTGTGTGTGTGAGAGTGTGTGGGCACACGCGCGCATGCGTATACAAGTGTTTTGACTGTGTTTTATGTGTACAACATGCCTCCTGGGGCCCAAGAAATCAGAAGGGCCGGAACAGACATTATAGATGGTTGTTAGCTACAATATAGGTGCTGGGAACCAAACCCTTATCCTCCACAAAAGCTGCCATTGCTCTTAATCAGTGAGCCATCTCTTTAGACCCTTTAAAAACTTCTTTAGATTTATTTTATTTGACCTATGCACTTCTTATTGTTCCTCCATGATATAACTGTTTAACCTGAGACAGCCCCACTGTCTTCCCACTACATGGTGAGTTACACAACACAATTTCGTTTACTTCTTACCTCCCCGAGGGCTGCAAATGCTAAGCAAGCATCAGAACAAAGCCTGGCATTTACTAACAAGGCTGAAAAACAAAATCCCAGTAATACCTTAGAGCTGAGAAGCAGAGTCAGCCTTGGGAAGAACCAGGAAAAGAGCACGTGAGACTCAGGGAGCCGCCAGCCCATGGTGAGAGACAATCAGCATACACTAAGCGCAAGAGGAGCAGTGAGGAAGGACAGGGTTGAGAGTGAGCTCAGAGGGAGAACGCCTGCTGAGGCCCTAATGCCCATCCATCCTCAGGTTCAAAAAAAAAAAAAAAGTGGCATGTAGAAGTAGCTACAGACATGGGAAAGGTTGGGATTCTGCCCATGTCATTCCCAGCCACTCACAGACGGCTTTCCTATGAACACCATAGCCACAGCATAAAGGAGCTGAATGGAGCAGGCTAGAAAATAGGGCAAGAGGGCAGGCAACAGCTAGTGAGGTTATGGGGTACAGAGGGCTGGACACAAAGACCCGGAATACCTTTAAGGTTAGGAGCAGCCATGGGTACTGCTGGTCCCCTTTCTCAGACAGGAATGTGAACCCTGGCAGACCCAGCACCTGAAGTCATGAAGCCAGGGAAGGCGAGTCCTGTCAAGTTCTCTAGAGCCTCTACTGTTGGCATCTGGACAATTATAAATCTCTACCTTACTAAAATAATAACAGACCTTAGGAACCTGAGGCACTGCCCCCCACCCCACCCCCAAGCAGTGCATGGCTTGTGGACCAGTGATTATTTGCTTCTCTGGTCAAGCCTGTCAACAATGACACTCTTTTTTTTAAATTGCTCCTTTGTAGGTATATGTATAACCAGAGACAAAGAAAAAAAAATCACAGGTAAATTCTGTATGTTAAAATAACTGTAAACCCTGCCCAATATGCAAGACATGGAGGCACATTCCTGGAATCTCAGTGCTTGAGAAATGGAGGCAAAAGGAACAGAAGTTCAAGGCCAACATGGGCTACATGAAACTGTTAAAAAGACAGACAGATAACCGGATCCAATAATGTCCCATAAAGGTTTGTTGACCATCGAGAGGCTTGTGTGTATATGAAAGCAAAGGTGAAGGGGCCCACACAAGGGGTAAAAGGTCGAATTCCATTCCACAACACAGCACGGAATATTGACAATTCTTTTCAGAAAGGGTTTTCGGTGGTTAAATGGCTGTCAAGTGATCTCCAACAGGTCATCTCTAGAGTTTAACAACGTGAACTGGGCTGAAGAACTTGGATTGGATCCCAAATACATGGTGGCACCTGACTGTTAATTCCAATACTCAAGACGCTGAGGCAGGAAGAGCATGTATTCTAGAGGCCATCTTAAAACAAATCCCCAGCTTTTATGAAGGGGGAGGGAAGCGCATAGCATCCTCTACATAACCCACAGGTGGTAACAGGAGCCCCCGGAACACAGGCAGCTCAGTGGGACAGAAATCAGTGCTGGGAAGAGACACTTGAGTCATTAGGACCCAGAGAAGAAAATAGAGAAGACCTCAAAGTCAGGACTGAGAGGGTAGGAGACTCACTGACCCTTAAATTGTATTCGATGCTATACAGCAATCCCTCCTTCAAACTCCTGTTCTATACCTGGATCAAATTTTCTTCTGGTCACAGTTCTGAGACAGGCTCTCACTATGCAGCCCAGGATAGAGAGTCCCAAATTCACAATCCCTCCGCCTCAGCTTCTTCAGTGTGGAATTACACACAGTTGGACTCCACTATACCAGCTCAGGCTCACTATTCTCAGGCAGAATGTAATTTGCACTTGCTAAGAAAGTCTTAAGCGTAAACTAAGAAGGCGCTGAACACTTTTTGTTTTGACACCCCTCAAGTACCTGGCTTATCTAACTCATCTACGCAACATTACTTGGACTCCCAGGGAGCCTGATTTCACTATAATCTCTCCAGCCACCCCAGTGAAACTAAGAAACCGATCAAGAACTCCTCTAGGCACGATGGCCTGCACTTTCAATCCCAGATAATCCAGAGGCCGAAACAGGGAACCAGCAAAACCAAGTGGAAAGAGAGAAGAGAGAGAGGAGGAAGGAGAAAAGATTGAAGAGAAGAGGGAAGGAGGAGAAGGGAGGATTAGGAGGCAAAAGACACGAGTGTCTTTCTTTGGAAACACTTATTTTATAGGTGAGGGACTACCCATCTCCAGAAAAGAAAATAAACTATCCTTCCTGCTTTCCTACTATCCCAGTCATTCGGGATTTTTTCTTTCTGAGACTGGGTATCCTCAAATTGCCCACGTGGGTTGGAACTCTTGAGCTCAAGCTCCTCTTGTTTTAGCCTATGCAGGGGCTAGAACACCAGCAACTCAAATAGGATTAAATTTATGGTTCCTTTATCCTCAGCTTTCACCCTCACCCTGATGCCCTGCATTATTCTTTCGCAATCTCTTACATAGCACTGCTCTCTTTCAGCTTCTATTGCCAGCACTAACTATCCAGTTCCACGAACCCTGATTATTATAGAAACGAAACGTCAGCCGTCCAGACCTAACTGCAGATTCTTAGAACGTAGGTGGACTTCAAAGCTTCCTATTGCATCCAAATTGGAAACGTCAAGCTTCACAACCACATTATGGAGTTTCTCACCCATTCCCAAGACTGTTAGGCATTTTCTGGAATGCAACATTTGCAAAAATAAATTCTTGCAAAGGTCTGTCACTATAGTGTTCCCCAAACAAGACAATCAGAAAAGAGCACTCGCTCCAAATATATTTTATTTCTTGTAGTGTCTGAGTAGCCATCTTGTTAGCTTTAAGGAGCGGCTGTATAGTATCATTTAATTATCATATAGTGCTGCAGTTCTGATAAGACCAATAATTAAACCTATAAGTAGCTACCGGGTTTTTAAAAAAAGTTAAAGACAATAAACTCCTAAGTATGCTTTAAAGAACGTCTACGAAACTCCTGGGCCTGTAAAGAGCCTCGGGTCTCTGCAGCCTGGGATCGCGCCTGGCCAGGCCCAGGCCTCGCTGTCCGGGCCGGTGTGACAGCAGCACAGACGGACACGGGGACACACGGCCCCGAGCGCGCGTGGTGGGCGCTGACGCCGGCGAGCCCCACCCCCACTCCCGGGGCCTAGCGGGAGGGCGGAACCTTGGACGGCCGGCGGCGGGCTCCCCCGGAATTGACCACGACTCACCTGCAGCAGTCCGCGAAGCAGAGGCCGGCGGACGCCGCCGCGCAGAGCCGCCAGGGCAGCCATGGTGACGCGAAGGGCTGTCAAGGGCAGAGAAATGCACCGCGGCCTCCGCTTCCCACCGTAGACCCCGGACGTCGCGGCGAGCGCCGCCCGGCTCTCTCCTCCAATAGCAGCCCGAGATCGCTGCGCTAGGCAGGGATTGGCCCGCAGCCAGGGGGCGGGACCTGGCCCTGGACTGAAGTCGTCCAGGAGAAAATTGACAAAATAACCAACGTGGTAATTAAACTGGCTAGTACAGTTTAAACCGCTTTTGACCTCTTGACGCCTGGTATTTCCGTAAAGCATAAGACTTTCCATTCACTTAGCTGCGCCTGACCGTGTGACTGTTTACCCAGACAAAGGATATTGGTAAATGTTAATACAGATAAACCAATCACTTACGTTAAGAAAATTTTGAAGCTGTTTTTCTGTAGGATGCGAAATAAAATGCATGTTACTATCTAACCTCCATTGAATAAAAAGATTAAATCAACTTCCACAAAAACTCCCTGCAGGCTGGTTGTAGTGGCAAACACTCGGGAGAGAGACAGGTGGATCGGTGAGTAGTTCCAGACCAGCCTGATCCACACAGCAAGTTCCAGAACAATCAGAACTACAAACGGAGAACCTACCTCAGGAAAAAAAAAAAAAAAAAAAAAAAATTGAAGCAAAACAAACAAAAAACCCTCCACACATGAACTAATGTTAGTTAGATGATAATTATTCTCACATTTGTGGAACCCATTGCTGACATGAGGAGTTTTGCTTTGGTTTTCGCTTCAGACATGGTCTCACTATGTAGCTCTGGCTGTCCTGTAATTCACCATCCAGGCCAGGCCGGCCTTACCTCTCTAGTGCTAGGATTAAAGCATGTGCCACTAAGCCTAGCCTAGACGTTGAATCTTCAGGTGGGGATAGCAAACCTTACTGACTTGTAACATTAATTTTCCATAAAAGTATGGCAACATACAACTTGGACACTCTACTTCAAGACCACCTGTTTTGTGTATGTAGTTGTATGCACTCATGAGTCACTCGGGTCACTCCTGTGGCTCTCTGCATTATTTTTGTTTGTTTTTGAGACAGGGTCTCTCTGGTAACAGCTCTGGCTGCCCTGAACTTGCTTTGTAGCCCAGGCTGGCCTTGAACTCAGAGAGATCCCTTTGTCTCTGCCTCCGGAGTACTAGGATTAAAGGTGAGTGCCACCACTGCCTGGTTGTGCCTTTTTTTTTTTTTTTCTTTAAAGACAGAGTCTATCTTTGCACCTGGAGCTCACTAGAGTGACTGGCCAAAAAGCCTGTCTCCACTCCTTCTCCCCAGACGCCATCCACAGAACTGGAAATACACCCAAGGGCCACCATGCCTGACTTTGACATGAGTGCTGAGGATCTAAACTCCGATTCTATTCCTTGTGAAGCAAGCACTTTGCACACCGAGTCATCTCAGCTCTTTTGGGGGGTAAGGTGTAAGTGTGTATGTTCCTGCATTTGTGTGTAAGCACCATGTGCATGCAGGTGCCTGAAGAGGGCAGTGGAGGATGTCAAACCAACTGGAATTGAAGTTATAGGCAGTTTCGGACTGCCTGGTATGTCTTGGGAACTGAACCCAGGTCCTTTGTAAGAGCATCAAGTATTCTTAACAGTTGAGCCATAATTTCTGCTTTGTGTGTGTGTGTGTGTGTGTGTGTGTGTGTGTGTGTGTGTGTGTAGCCCAGGCTGCCCTCGAACTCGTGATCCTCCTATCCTCCTGCTTCCACCTCCTTCAGCAAATCCTACCAGCGTGTGTCACCATAACCGGCTTGCTTGCTTGCTTATTTATTTATTTAATTTATTTATTTATCTATCTATCTATTATCTATTTATTTACTTATTATTTATTTATTTACTTATAGGCAGTCTCATGTAGCCCAGGATGGTCCCAAACCCGCTAGGTAGTCAAAGATGACCTTGAACTGCTAATCCTCCCACCTGCATAGTTGGATTGCTGGAGATAACTGGTGGGTATTGAACCCAGATCTTCATGTAATCTATGTATGATCTTCATATAATCTAGGCAAGTATTCTGCTAACAGAGCTATATCTCCAACCTGTTTGTTGTGTGCTTGGTTGGTTGGTTTTGGGGTGTGTTATTATTGTCAGGGAAGGTATGAATACCCCACAGTACACACGCAGAGGGAACCTGCTGCAGGAAGCTCTCTCCTTTCACAACTGTGGGAGCAAACTCAGGTAACAGGCTTGATAGCAAGCTACTTCACCCATGGAGCCATCTGGGGTGATCTAGAACACTGGCTATCTCTATTTGTCCTTAGCTAGGCATGGTGATGCACACCTTTAACCACAGCACTTGAGAAGCAGCGGTAGGCTTTAAAGATCCTGTGAGTTCAATGTCACACTGGACTACAAAGTCAGTTTTTTGTCTCAAATATTTTCCTTACTACTTCAATCTCATTGTTATGTTTAAATCCTTTTCATTTAGTTTTGGTAGGCCATAGTCTATAAAATTTTCTCATTCAAGATTTTCTAATTTGCTGGCATATGAGCTTTCAAAGTGATCTTGACACTGGTGACTGTTGTAAAATTCAGCTCTAATTTTGATTTCCTTTTTTTTGCCTTTTGGGTAATTCAGCTGGAAAGTTCATTCCTGTTCATTTTTCTACCAAAGAAATAGTGTGTTGACTCTTTGTTCTTGTTTCCACTTAGGTAAGGTTTTTGTTTGGTTCCCCCCTCCCCTCGATCCTTTTATTGAGACAAGTTTTATTGTTGTTTTTTTTTTTTTTTTTGTAGCCCAAGCTGGTCTTAAACTTGCATCGACAGTATTGAGATTTCATTGATTTCTGCCCTGATCTATTTTTGTAATGATTTTGTTATTGCTATTTTTCTAAGACCTTGAAGTTCACCAATATTTGAGACCTCTGATCTAAAACAAAATTTCATGTGTATGAGTGTTTTGCCTGCATGTGTATCTACCAACCAAATGCCTGGTAGCCAGTAGGGGTAAAGCGGACCTTTGAAATCAGTTACAGATCGTTGTGGATCACCAGGTGGGTGCTGGGAATCAAACCCAGGACCTATGAAAAAGCAGCAAATGCTCATAACTGGTGAGCCACAAGCCCCTCAAAATTTTGTGAATAAAAATTTAAGCCGGTGTGGTGGCACACATATTGAATCCCAGCACTCAGAAGATGGGCAGATCTGAGTTCAAAGCCAACCTCGTCTACATAGTCTATAAAGACCTTGTCTCACAAAAAAAAAAAAAAACCAGATTAATTTCTTCATCTAGTCCACTAGATATTACCAGGGTTTTGTTTTGTGGGGAAAGGTGTTACAAATAAGGGACAGGTGTTCTATCCATAAATTCCATTTTCCAAAAAACTAAGTTTGTGTTTACTCTGTGATCACACATAGTGCAGTGCATTTATGGAGTCAGATGACAACTTTCTGGGGTGGATTTCCTTGTCTCACTTCTACACAGGTTGTGGGGACTGAAGACAGATCACCAATCTTCACAACAAATACCTTTACCCACTGAGCCACCTAGCAAATTCTTTAGTTTGAATCCATTACTAGGAAGACTCTGAGCTCATGGTTCTCCTACATCCACTTCCCAAGTGCTGGGGTTTGGAGCGTGTGTCACTACATACTGCCCTTCTGTTTTAAAGCTGGCAGTGACCTCTATTTATTCCTTGCACTCCCTGTCTTTCATAGTAGAAATGTCTATCCTATGCCCATGCCCATCCAGCTATCTGAATGTTGCATGCCTCTAACCTCCTTCCGGTCAGTATGATTGTACTCTTAACAAGGAAGTTAGCCTCCAATTTAGCTCACTGTGGAGCTGTCTTCTCGGTGGTGGGGGTTTGTTTAGGATTAGAATGCTCACTAGGACAAAATGTTTGAGTTTTGGAAAGGCTTGTGCAAGAAACTTAATATTTAAGCTTAATTACTAATCTTGTTTTGGTTCAGGTGGACCTTATGCTTTTTTCTAACTTCAATTCCAAGTCACTACTCCTACACTCTCCCAATCTTAGTGAAGGTACTAGGTCAAGGTGCTTTTTAGCCATTAGGGAGTCATGTGTTCATCCACCCAACTGTCATGTCTTATTTCTGGTGCTTACAGTGGCTACAATTTACTATCACACCCCCAAACATAACTAAGCATTCTTCATTGAGAAAGTCTCACTATGCTGTCCATGCTAGTCTTGAAATTCTGGGCTTCAATGACCAGCTACCTCATCCTCCCAAGTAGCTGGATGACAGCGGTGCAGCATTGCAAACAGAAACCATTTCATTATTTTTAAAGACAGTAGTCCTGACTGGCCTGGAGCTGATCTTGAACTCAGAGCTACGCCTGCCTCTGCCTCTGGAACACTGGGATTAAAGGCACATGACACTTTTCCTAGCTTGCCCAAAATCTGAACTATTGTTAAAACTTTTTATAGTAGAACACCAAGACTTTCTGGATGAAAGCATTTATATTACACTTTTATTTTGCAAGAAAATAAATTATACAACTTAAAAATAAAATCCAAAAAATTAAGCAGTTCATCAAAATATTTCAGCCTACGGCATACAGAAACTGCTACTGTGTAAAACTGTACAGCGTCATCTCAGTATGTAGTGGTGCACATTCAAAACTGCACAGACCATGAGGAACTCCAGACCACACACAGTGTAGATGACAGGAACGCCCTTAAACAATGTTTCTTTCATAGCTGTGACTTGAGAGGACTTGTAACAGCATCCCGGTCATTTACATGAAAACAGAAGAGCCAGCTTGAGTCTATGATAGCAAATCTTTCTGTAAACTAGCAAATATTCCTCCTAGAGTGAATCCGAAAAATTTGCCCTTGGAGCAGGGCTAATGATATCATATTCAATTTAATGAAGAGTGAAAATAAGAATAACATTTTGTTTTTGGAGACTTTAATATTTATGCACAAATTAAGAACAAGAGATTTAAATGAACAGGTTGATAAACTCAGGGACCTCCTCCAATAATTGTAAAAATTGGGCGACTTCAGAATTTGAGGACCCTTATAAAATTATTAGAACAATGATGGTCTAACATTTGTCTAACTGTGATCATCAAATATGTTCCACATTTTCCACTGTGTGAATCTGTTTCTTGTCTCCTTACTCTGGCCATGAGATGGCAACAGGTTACCATTTATTAGATGGAAGTAATCAAAACTCTGAGCCTGCTACATTATTCATTTAAAAATGGCTCTTTGTTGGTGGATAGGAGGTGGGGATTTTCTCCCCCTTACCTGTCCAATGCTTGGCCCTGCTTAGACAGCAAGAACGTAAGGTCTGCAGGGGGAAGAGAGGTCAGACAGGGAACGTTAATGGTGGTTCTGGACCTTCAGAAAACTCCTGGTTAAAATCTGTTTCAGAATTTTTTAAATTAGCAAATCTATTGATAAAACATTTAAAGAAAATCTCAACAATGGTATAGGCAATAGGCACCTTGTCAACTAAACAGTTCTGAAAAACACCGAAAAGTAGTTACACTTTTGTATATATATTTTAAAAAAAGGATGAAAACTGTTAAGTCTGTGGTATTTACTGCTGTTCATTCCCCAAAATACAATTAGGACATAATTAACTATTAAAAAATTTATAAAATTTAATAAAAAACTTTGCTATGGATTTATTGTTACCCACTTTGCATTAAGTTTGCCTTTATAAATCAAAACATCACAGCTCTCATTCTTAAATGACCAAAGCGATTAGAAATTTCAAAGATGTTCTAAAAAAAATTATGGTTTAAAATGACAAATCTTAAACATTAAGAAATGGCCTAAAATTTCTCCCTTGATTGTTTCCTCCTTTGGCATTCTGGTATTGGGACATAAAAATTTGCCAACACCAAACTATTAAGTAGAAGGGCCACAGTCATTGTAAAACCATCTCCTTGAATTCTGGATGCACCAACGCCAGCTATCACCGACATCAGGGAAGCAGCGAGCACCGAGTCGCTCTTCACACCTGCTCTAGCCATGGCCTCCTCAGAGCAGCAGGGCAGACGGTAAGCACACATGCACTTCCAACTTCCTATAAGTTTCACAACAGAGATTTGACTATAATTAGCAAAACCTTAAATGTCTGACATATACTCCCTTCATTCTAGGAAGGAGCTCACAGCTTCTAAGGCTGCAGGCAGGTCCACAGCCCACTGTGGTGATATAATACTGTATGCTTCTCAACACTCCATTTTCTGCTAATTTCAAAACCATACCTCAAAATATTACCTAACGTCAAAGGTTATAAAATAATCTGCAAGAACACTGGAAACGTGCACCACAGTGAGTAAAAATCCACATGGAGCCATTTTTCCTGATGGGGACACTTCTCTCTTTAGTTGCTCAAGTCTTCAGTGTTTAACTTCCCACTGCACTGTGAAGTCTTGAGACACTGCTCTGGATTAACTGAGAGAAGCAAGGTAAGTGCTGCCCTCTGGACATTTTAAAAATGCTTATTTTTAAAATATATAAATATATATGTACATATTTGGCAAGGTTACTGCTCATGTTAAGACTAACAACTCTGAGTGCTTTGCAGGTCTCAGAATGCAATCTCATCGCTCTTCCGCCTAGGTGAGGGGTAATTACCTTTTAACAGAGAATGTCTTTCCAGAAAACAGAGGTGGTAAATCCCTAATCACAACACTTTCAAAACACCAAATAATTCTATGCTACAGGTTTAGAATGCAATTCTCTCATTGTACTGTATCAGAGCATATTTCTGCATTGTTTTCAACAAATTTAAGTGTATTAGTAACACACTTTAACATGTTTGCTTTGCAATTCTGATTCTGCAATTAATGACTTACCTATACCCATAAATTTAACAACTGAAGCAACATTCATTATAAACTTCATGTTTTCAAAACAAGTTCTCCAACCATAGAAGACTTAGAAAGAAAAGCCCAAATCTTTATCATTTAACAACCAACAACTAAAACAGCAGTCCCCTGCTTATGACAATCAGGATTTGGAAGGTAGACATATTTAATACCACTTTCAGGTCACCATTTCAATCCGGTTATTCCACTGAAAGCAGTGTTTAACCAAAAACTCGACAGCCTCATCTGCTCCATATACTTGCCCTTTCCCAACATGGTGTTGACAACTTCATTCTTTTCGCCAAAAGCAGCTAAGAGTGCTACCTCTAGCTTTAACTGCATTTAAAAAAGATAAAAGCATTTTCAGTGCAATATCTGAATTTCCTTCCTTCTGCAAGTATATTCCTTGAAAGAGGAAAGGGGGTGAAAGAAGCGACAAGAACCCCACCCTCACCCTTCCAAATGGTTACTGCTCTTGGTGGGGAAGAATTCAACTGACTTCCAAGTTCATAATGGGCTCTTCATGAATGCAATTTTCTCCACAAAACTGCATGCTGTTAAAGAGTGTGCGACATGAAGGGAATGCCATCATGCTAACTAATGTGACTGGCAAAATATAGTCGTTTGTAAGGTAAGGCAGAGAGTTTAATATTTATGTAATCAAAGTCCAAATAAACCTTCCTCCAGCTCAAACCAGGACAACTTTCTGCCCAGGTGCTCCAGAATCAGTGCTCGGAACAGTGGCCCAGCGCTCAGCTAGGCCATGTATATGAATGTGTTGATGTCGGCTTCGTCTCTCCTGATGTACTTGTGCTCTATCAGCCATTCAATTTGCTCTTTTATCATTTTCTTCTGCGGTAAGAACATGTTTTTCAAAATTTCTACTAATTCAGTCTGCAGCTGAGCATTGCTAATTTTCTTCCTCATTTTCATTATTTGTATGATGGCTTCCTAAAAGAAAAATAAAAGTGAAATCTATTACTACATTATACTTGTTTGAGTAAAGCAAATCAGTGACTTTTCCTACTTCACCTGGACTTTTACTCAATGATTTTTTCCATTACACTTATTACAAAGATTTTGAAAGTAAAGAGATTAATAATGTATTTGAATATTGGTTACCCTGTATGTCTGTGTACCACATACATGCCTGGTGCCTGATAGGCTGGAAAGGGGCATTGGATCCCCCGGAACTGGAGTTACAGACAGTTGTGAGCCACTATGTGGTGTTGGTGAGATAGCTCGTTGGGTAAAGGCACTTGTTTGCTGGCAAGCATGATGACCTGAGATCTACTCCTGGGACCAACAGGGTGGAAAATTGAATCAATTCTTACAAGTTGTGCCCTGACCTCCCTCCCCGCCCCCCTCTATACACACACACACACACACACACACACACACACACACAAATAAATAAATGAAATAAAAAAGATACAGGAATTCCCTTACACAAATGTGCCTCTAGTATTCAGATATTCCTTTGTATAATAGAAGAGAAACATAGGTGTGTCTTAAAAAAATCAGGAAATACCACTCTTTATTAACTAGACAATTAACTAGTCTATTAACTAGACTAACAAAGTGACAATGTTTACCACAGATCCTGTTTTTAGTTTTATTTGTTTTTAATGTTTAAATGTTTCTATAGGGATCAACATTTTTCACCAAAGTCAATTCATCAATATGTCTTAGTCGTCTTTTTGAGAAAGGGTTTCTCTGTGTAGTCCTGGCTGTTCTGTAACTAGTCATACAGCATGCATGCATGAATGCATTCATTCATTTATATTTACAGGGTTTCTCTGTGTAGTCCTGGCTATTCTGTAACGAGCCATACAGCATTCATTTATTTATTTATTTATTTGTTTATCTATTTATTTATTTATTTATTTATTTATTTATTCATTCATTTATTTGCAGGGTTTCTCTGTGTAGTCTGGCTATTCTGTAACTAGTCACACAACATTTATTTATTTATTTATTTAGTCATTCATTCATTCATTCATTCATTCATTCATTCATTCATTCACAGGGTTTCTCTGTGTAGTCTGGCTATTCTGTAACTAGTCACACAACATTTATTTATTTATTTATTTATTTGTTTATTTATTTATTCATTCATTCATTCATTCATTTATTTATTTGCAGGGTTTCTCTGTGTAGTCCTGGCTGTTCTGTAACTAGCCATACAGCATTTATTTGTTTGTTTGTTTGTTTATTTGGTTTTTCAAGACAGGGTTTCTCTGTAGCTTTGGAGGCTGTCCTGGAACTCGCTTTGTAGACCAGGCTGGCCTGGAACTCACAGAGATCCACCTGCCTCTGCCTCTTGAGTGCTGGGATTACATGCGTGCACCACCACTGCCCAGCTTCATACAGCATTTATACTGTATTTGACGTTATGACCTAGATTATATAAAATATATGGGAGAAGATGTGTAGGATATATTCAATTACTACAGATTCTATCTAAGAGATGGGAGCAATGAAATTCTGGGAACTGCAGGAATAGTGGAGGGAGAGGGGGAATCCTTGAACTAATTCCCTGTGGACACTAATGCACCATTGTATGTATTTAACATTCGATACTGAATTTTACTGCCAACTAAATAAGCTTGAGAACCCAGCACTACTCAGCAGAACAAAATTTCCTGCATCAGCACGACAGTCTTTTCACTGATACTAGATAATTTGCAATTTAAAATTTAAAATTTTTAAACAAGGTTTCGAAGCATATCATTGTGCATACATTAAATGTTAAGTGTTTATGAGCACATGCCATAGCATCCACATGGAAGTCGGAGGACAAACAGTTCTCTCCTTTCATTCCTCTTCTCCCCCCGTTTTTCAAGACAGGGTTTCTCTATGTAGCCCTGGCTGTCTGGAACTCATTTTATAGACCTCAAGCTCACAAAGAGCCTCTGGCTCCTGAGTGCTGAGTTTACAGGCGTGGACCACTGACTCCTGGCTCTAATTTATCTTAAGTTGCTTTCTGGGATCAAACTCAGATCACCAGGCTTCTGATTATAGAGATGGCTTTATGTCAAAACTATGGGGGAGGTGCGTACCTCCAGAAATGTGAAGACTACAAGAACCATGAAGAATCTTAATCTTTCTTTATGCTTCAAACTGTCCTGCACTGGACAGAGTTTTAGTAACAGTAAATAAAAATTGTAAGTAGGACAAAAAAGTAGTTTTGGTTAAGATTTACTAAAATTAAAATAATCAATTTGCAGTAAACTTTTAAAAGTTTAAAAGACTTATGTGTACCCATGGGACAGTACATGCTCTTGTGTACAGGCAGAGGTCAGAAGACAACTGTGGATGTTGGTTTCCTCTGTCCACCATGGAGATTCCTGGTACTGAACTCAGGTTGTCAACTGCATTTACCTAAGCGTCTCACCATCTCTATTTTTTCATATTATATTTTATTTAATTTCTCTTGTCGTCTATGTGTGTGGGTGTGCCATGGTTTTTTTGTGGAGGCCAGAGGACAACTTTCCCAGGAATTAGTTCTCTCCTTTTACCATGTGGGTCACCAGGATGGAACAAGCTGTTAGCTTGGTGTCAAGTATCTTTACCTACTGAGTGGTCTCACATTCCCAGTAATGATAATTGTTACCATGTTCAGAAATCATCATAATCCTAATTTTAACACATTTTAAAAAGGAAAATATAAATATCAGATGTTTCTTAGTTCTAAATAAAATTCCTAAATGCACATTAAATACAATTTTAAATACTTCAATTCTACAAATTCTAAGTTGTTGCTAACATACATTTATTCAGTTGCAATCAAAAGGAGACATAACTAAAAACAAAGGCTCTGTCCAAAGAATACATCAGAATTTACTGGAAGCCTCCAAACCTTAAGGGCACTTCTGGAGGCACTAAAGAATTAGTTCACTGGGCAGCAGTAGCACACGCCTTTAATCCCAGCACTTGGGAGGCAGAGCCAGGCGGAGCTCTGTGAGTTCCAGGCCAGCCTGGTCTACAAAGCGAGATCCAGGACAGGCACCAAAACTACAGAGAGAAACCCTGTCTGGGGGGGAGGGGAAATTAGATTAATTTAATTTTTAAATTCTAGTTAAGTAAGCATCAGCTCTTATTTACAAATAAATAACTTACATGGCTTTTAATTTAGTGGCTGGGGTTAAAAGAATTTACCACTGTACCCACCTTTTGAAAAAAAAATTTTTTTTCAGAGTTTAAGAATTTAGATATTCTTTCTCCCTATACAAACCTGGGTTCTTAATATTCTTAGCTGAACTATCCCTTCATTTTCTTCTTCTCTCATTCTTTCTGTAGTAAGCTGCAAGCGTCCAATCAAATTGATTTTTCCCCTTTTCTGAACTTTTCCATTTTTTCTGCAAAAAAAAAAAAAAAAGTGTTAAACATCTTGTTATTATCATAATGTCAGAAGTTTGAAATATTCTAGAAATCAACACCCAGAGCTGTTTAAAAGGGCAAGTAACAAACACGATGTACAATTTCCTTGAAGTAATCCCCACACTTGTTACAAGGGCACCTATCTATAATTACCTGTAATCCTAACACTTGGAAAGCTGAGGCAACAAACTATTTCAAGCAATTACTTAAAAAAGCTCTTTAATTCCTTCAAACATGATACAGCCTCTGCTGACCAGTGACTGCATTCCTCAACAAATTACAGTGCCATGAAACAATAATTAAAGATGAGAGAATTTTATTCAGAAGTATCTGACTAAGTCTTCAGATAAACAGCTCTGTTGGATAAGGCTATTCTATCCCACCCACTCAATCTCTAATACTTTTTAAATAAAAAAAAAAAATGAAATGACACAAATCTAGTGATAATATTCAGTTACTGTTTTTTAACATCACATGAGGCACTAAAATTCATCATGGAACTTTTATTTAATAAACCAACATGAACCTCACATTAGGCTGAACTCCTGGTTCACGGAGAAGAGGGTCCCTTCTGTGAAGTCTTTGGGAGAGTTGACTTGAGGTTCGTACAACAAAACTTGCCGTTTGAGCTTAGGAAAAGCTACTAACGACTGCGAGGGAGAAACACAGTTAGCACAGTCAATTCTAAGGAGTGTTAGGATCAACTCTATAGTACAGGCCAGAGTGACTTCCAGACAAACTGCAATCTGAACTTTTATGTAACGGCTCCATGCACATGACAAAGTAAACGCATTACAAAAAGGAGAGAAAGGAGTTTTCTGAAAAAGTGATAAATGTCCTTTGACTACATGGAATAAGACTGGTCATCATACAGGACCTGAGTAAAACTGTCTGCCAGTGGTATTCAGGCAGCTTCCACCCTGGAAACAGTTTATTCTGGAATTTGAATAGCAGAGTAAGCATTAAATGCCAACTATAATCAAGAATATCATGAGCACACTTTACAAACGTTCACAAAAACTGAAACAAACCAGCTCAATCTCTCCCCCTTCTTTCTGTGGTCCTTTTGGTAACTTGCCTCTTTACTTTCTTTTTCTTTTTTTTTTAGTTAAAAGTCATATTCAGAGCATCATGAATTAAAAATTTACAGTGAAAGAAAAAAACAAAAAAAGAAGGCGGCCATGGGGAGGTGGCACACGCCTTTAGTCCCAGCACAGGAGGCAGAGGCAGGCGCACTTCAAGGAGAGCCTGGCCTACAAAGCTAGTTCCAGGACAGCCAAAGCTACAAAGACAAACCCTATCTCCAATACATTTATACACACACACACACTGTAAAAAAACCAAAAAAATTATAGTGGCTTAGGTATGAACTTCAGTGGTAGAACAAACCATTCACATATTCTCAACCATGTAACATGACACTATTTTAAAAACAAAATCAAAGAGAAGATAAAACAAACCCATAAAGTCCTTCTAAGTTCAGCATCAGGGAGTTCCGTTGCAAGCTTCAGATTTTCAAAGCTGATTTTCTCTCTGGGCCTTTGGTTCCATGCAAACAACACAGCCAACTGAAATGTGGTTACTTCCAAATCATACTGACCGACTTCATTCTTAAATGTTATCTGTAATAGATAACAGGGCTTTATGAAGCTTATTGAGTATCTAGTAAAATGTACATGAGATGCTAAGGGGAAAATCAGGTTGCTGCTTTTCTTCCAAGACCCATTCTTCCTTCCTTATAGGTAATAATTTTAGCAGACCTATAATGCCTCTCTCAGCTTCAGTGGGGTCATATGACTTCATTCTATCCAATGTGTTTGAAGTAGAAATGATGGGGAAAATGATTACCTCCTCCTCCTTTCCCTTCCTTTTTGCAGAAGACAGAGTTGGGGATCATATTGGATTCTATGGCCAAGGCCATTGGTTTGATAGGTATTCACTGAAACTTGAAAACCATGTCCCTAAAACTAGGGACAGAGCCACTACTTTTTGTAATAATTTTACTTTTATTTTGCATGTGTGGATGTTTTGCATGCATATATGCCTATACACCACACATGTGCAGTATCTGTAGGACAAAAGAGGCTGATCTCTGGGACTGGAGTAAAAGACAGTTGTGAATCACTGGGAATTGAAATTAGGTCTTTGGGAAAAGCAATAGTGTTCTTAACCACTGAACCATCCCTCCAGCCCTTAGGTAACTCTACCGGCACCCAAACTGATAGCGATCTACTTACAATTCCATTTGACATGAGATGATGCCAATGTAATTTTCTACCACTATGATTTTTTTTGTAAAATTCTTCTACCTCAGGTATCAAATCTTCCAGTTCAGTAGGAAGTGAGACAAAGACTTTCTCAGAGCTTCTAGACCAGGCACCAGCATTCAGAATCTTTATATTAACTGAATCAGCTGCAGGTAAGAAAATCAGAAATTATAAATATTTTGACAGCAAGTTAAATTTTACAGAAAATAAACAAGAATGAAGCTTTAGTTAAAAGGGTACTTTTGTTTTGAGATAAATATTCACACACCTAGCATTCTATTTTGACAAATAGCTATAATATGGATTTTTGTAAAAATCTTTGATATTTACTTTAAATAACTGAAAAAGATATTTTAAGCTTAAAAATACACTTCCATTTAATTATAAATAATACCTGGTAATGCCAACTTGTTATTTTTATGCATTTCCTTAAAAGCTTGGTTCAAGTCTTCAGACACTTTTATATCCTGAAACATTCTAGCGAGCTTGTTCACATAATCTGCTGGCATACCAACTTCCTACAAAAATCAAAGACAGAGAGATAATTAATTATGTAATCTGACATAGTATAAGGAAAAAAACTGTAAAAATTTTTTTTATTTACTGTGCATTGGTGTTTTGCCAGAATGTATGGCTGTCAGGGTGTCGAATCACACTTAACAGTTGTGAGCTGCCTGTGGGTGCTGGAAACTAAAGCTGCCCTTTTGGAAGGAGTGGCTAATGCTCTTAACTGCTGAGATGTCTCTCCAGCCCCAGGAATAGAAAACCTTAGGAATTACCTTGTTATTATTGGAGCTTCGGGGATTGAACCCAGTGCTTGCCCACTGCACGATAAGAAAGTTCTCTAGCACTGAGCTTCATCCCTATCTTAGATGCTTAATAAGAAAATTCTTTATTAGAATATAGTGTAACACCTGTGACATTTGATTCTTAGGTAGTCTTTACTTTGTAAGATTCCAGTATGCATGGATTTCAGTTACTGCAATGTGAATAAAATCAGCTCAACTCCAGTCGACATCTTTAACAGGTCAATCCATAAATCAGGACAAAGATAAACAGAAGGACATCAGTGGTACAGCTCAACCACAGCATCCTCAGGGCCTGGGCCAGGTCACTAACCTGAAAGAATCAACTCCCTATTTATTGGGTGATGGCCTTGTTAGGGTCCTCTAAGCCCCCATTTCCTTGACTCACAGGCATGGACTACCACAACCAGCTTCTTATAAAATTACAGTGGTTGTAATTTATTTTAGCAGTTAGTAGTAGCAAAGACATGGTAAAAAAAAATTGGTGATTTCTTCCTGGATACTATTTAAATTCAGTTAAAATTAATGAAAGTACAACAGTAAAAACAAAGCAGGCTTAAAATTTATTAAGAAAAAACACTTTATTAGACACTCCTAATTTTATATATTTGATTATATATCCTCATAAAATTGAATATAATACTTGACATTAACAATACCATAACATATTATTTTACCATGAAAGTAGATTCATAAAAAACAAGCAGTTAAAAAAAAAAAACAACACCCTACTTTTAGGCAAATGAAATGGCCAATCAAGCAAAGGTGTTTTGTGATGAGCCTGGTCATCTGATCTAATCCCTGGGACACACAAGGTAGAGAAGGTGGGGCTCCTGCAAGCTATCTTTTTATCTCTTATGCCTGCCTGCCCTCCACCCCACCTCAAAAAATGTGAAGAAATTGTTGTACTCACTCTTAGCCACTCTACCATGTTTTCTTCAATCTCACTGTCAGCAGAGATGTCCAATATGAGACGTCGGGTAAGATGAGCTTTGTGATACCTCATAAAGACATCTTTATTTTGTACATATTTAAGTACCAAGAGCTGCACAGAAGACAAAGTTACTTTATATTCTCAGCCATTTCTGTCATGTAGACCTTCCTATATTGCCCCAAAGCCAAGATGCTGAGATTTACAAACACATAAACAGAGGCCTATTAACCTACACATCTAGAATACAAAGTTAGCAAATTTGAGACTGTTTTTTCTTTTCTTTCTTTTTTTTTTTTTTTTTAAAGACAGGACTCTCTAGTCCTGACGTCCTGTAACTCACTCTGTAGAACAGGCTAGGCCTGAATTCAGAGATCCACCTGCGTCCACCTCCTAAGTCCTAGGATTACAGATGTGCAGCACCATGCCTGGCTGTATATTTGAGACTTTAATGAACTAACCTTTTAGTTCCTACTAATTCAAGTTTTTCAGACTTTATATAAATGTGATAATACCTTATAGGAAAACAAGCAGTTATTTCTCAACACAGCTTCTTCTTTTCTTTTGTGACCCAATCCTCTCCCTAGGCCGTTCTGTCTAGATGTTTCTCATTTTACCAACCAGGAGGACTCCAACAAAAAAAAGCAAAGAACTAACTTTCATGCACACTCACTTGTCCCTATCTATCTTGGGCTCTCACAAAAAGGAGTGAAAAGCTCAGCTTGCCTCTTTGTTATTTAACAGAAATAGACTTTAATATAATCACCTAATACATCAAGAAACAAGCCAGGAGTGAGTGTTGTTTCTCCACCACTTAGGAGACAGAGGCAGGTTGATAGTGAGTGTAAGGCCAACCAGCTACATGAATGAGAGAACCATTCCTTTTTTTTTTTAAATTTATTTATTTATTATGTATACAGTGTTCTGCTTGAAGGCCGGAATGGAGTGCCAGATCTCATTAGATGATTGTAAGCCACCATGTGGTTGCAGGGAATTGAACTCAGAACCTCTGGAAGAGCAGCCAGAACTCCTAACTGCTGAGCCATCTCTCTAGCCCGAGAGACTTATTCTTAAAAAACACAAGGCTGCAGATGTAACTGAAGTAGTTTAGTGCCTGTCTAGCATGTATAGGCCCACTTCAATCTCCAACACTGTACGGGGTAAAAGCCCACACTTGGGAAAGGGCATGGACAGGCACACAGTGAGGAATAAATGATATTTCTTTTAGTAAGCTAGTGAATAAAAAATTTTAGGTAAAACTAACCTTATGAAAGTGTGACACGGGGTTGGGGATTTAGCTCAGAGGTAGAGCGCTTGCCTAGCAAGCGTTAAGGCCCTGGGTTCGGTCTTCAACTCCATTAAAAAAAAAGTGTGACACTGTAAAAGTTTATATTTTTTTACAAATAAATGCATATCTTTCTTTATGTAGTGTGCACATGTGTATGATATGGAGGCTAGAGTTTGACATCTGGCACCTGGAACTTCCACTATTTCTCTGCACTTTTTTAAAAAACTTATTTTATCTGTATGGGTATTCCTGCATGTACCACATGCATACAGTGCCTGTGGACAATGTCAGCTCTTTTAGAACTAGAGTTATAGATGTTGAAAATGCATAGTCCTGCAACCCAAACTCTGGTCCTCTGCAAGAGCAGCCTTTCTCTTTACTACTGAGCCATCTCTCCAACCTACCTTACTTTTTGAGACAGGATTTCTCACTGAACATAGACCTTACTAACTCAGCAAAGCTGGCTAGTCAGAAGGCCTTGGAACCCACCTATTTTACACCAAATGATTACCCCCAGTGTTGGGTTACAGTTGCTCATCACCACAATCAGCTTTTGGCTTTTACTTTACATGCACTGTTGCCATGCAGATGCTGGGAATTGAACCCAGGTCCTCTGGAAGAGCAGTCAGTGTTTTAACTACTGAGCCAGCATCTTTCCAGCCCCTCAGTGTTTGGCTTTTGTTACATGAGTGGAGTGCTTGCATAGGACCTTTAATCCTTTAATCCACTGAGCCAAAGTTAAGTTTATTTAAGAACCTAATATAAAGCCGGATGGTGGTGGCACAGGCCTTTAATTCCAACACTCCAGAGGAGGCAGAGACAGGAGGATCTCTGTGACTTAGAGGCCAGCCTGGGCTACAGATTGAGTTCCAGGAGAGGCTCCAAAGCTATATAGAGAAACACTGACTGTCTTGGGGTTGGGAGGAAAGAACCTAAAATATAACAAAATATCTACTCTTCCTTTACAAGAGGACAACACTGCCTTGGAGAAGAATCCTCATGCTCTCCTATTGGCACAGCTAAACCTTTTAGAGAAAAGTAGGCATGCCCATTCCTGAGTGGCACTCTAAAGACAGAAAGAAGCTGGACAGCTCCCAAGAGTTTCTATGTCCCATTTTAATCTTTCAAATATATGCTTCATGTCTTGGGTAACTAAGTATGCCTCAAAGCATGCCTGCTATAGTTCTTTCCAAGTTAGACTCAACTGAGCATGCTCAGGAAGGACTATGCCTTACCATGATGTGCTTTCCTATGTGAATGTATATAGCTCCTCATAAAACATCTCTATCTCCACAATTCCTTTGTTGGAGAAGAACACTGATTTGGATACAACTATTTCTCTTTATCTACTACAGGAAAATAATACTTACTGATTAAAAACTAGATAAGTAAGTAAAAATGTACTTACCACTTCTTTAAGCTTTGCTTCAATCTCCTCAGAGGTTAGTTTTTTGCTTAATGGTGTTTTCCTTAATAACATATCACAGTAATTGGCAAGCAACTCAGGGCACTTTGATTCAGGCTGAGTTTTCAACCCCACTCTAGAAAGCAAAAGCAATATTATGATTGTCTGAGCATCTGCTTCTAAGCTGATTTTTCTTCATCTTCACAACACTGGTCATGATCTGGCGATGAGCTCAGCGAAGACCCAAATAAGAGGACATGTGTTAACAGTGGGCTCACTCTGCTCTGCAGTGGAGGAGTTGATCACTGTAATCAAAGGATCAGCCTATGCTGCAGCTGTGCTAAGGATCAGCCTCTAACTGGTTTACCACCACATTTAAAATGTTAGCCAGGTGGTGGTGGTGCACACCTTTAATTCCAGCACTTGGGAGGCAGAGGCAGATGGATCTCTGTGAGCTCGAGGCCAGCCAAGGCTACACAGAGAAACCATCTCAGAAATGCCCTTCTTTGGTTTCAACTGAAAGCACAGACAGTTCTGTCACTCTGAGCAAGTGTGACCAAAAGTTCTGTTGCCCTATGGCAACAAGACTTCTCAAAAAGCAGGGAAACTCTGGGACCCTGGAGATTCCTTGGTCTGTGAATTTTGTTCGATCCTTTTGCCAAGGCTGCTTCTGTAGCTCTACACTATTAAAACAGCTCTTCCAGCATTCTTGTGATTATTTAAGTTCTTCTCTACCATCAAACATTTCATTGCGTCTTACAGATGAGAGTCCTATATAACATGGATGGTTTACTCTATGTGGTAAATTAATCCTGATTGCCAATGTGATTTCACAGACAAACACCTGTGTTAGTAAAGCACCTTGCTGGATTTGTATGTGAGGTTGTTTCCAGGGAGGGTTAGTCTCTGGTCTCTTCTGTTAGGAATTCAAATTGTGAAGAGACTGTTGGGGGGCGGCCTCACTGGAGGAAGTAGGCAGCAGCTGGGTAGGCGTGGGTATGCTGGCCCTCTCCTGTTAGTGCTGCTCCACTGTTTCCTATTGCCATGATGGAAGGGGCTGTACACCCTCCCTTCCATGAGGGACTGACAAAATATAATAAAGCTTTTTTCCTTTCAAATTATTTATTTTTTATTACTTTTTTCTTTCATTATTTTTGAGACAGGATCTATAAAGTCCAGATTGGCCTCAAACTCAAGATCCTGTAGCCTCAGGAGTTTTAAAATTAAAGGGAACATACAACACACCAAAATGTCTATGAAATTCTGACTTTTAGCTATAAACTATAGAGGATTCTATGCGGTAACTGTATCAATACTTAGAACTACTAGAAGATGATGTGCAGGTAATCAGTAGGCAAAATTCCAAGTTTCCATTTCTCGCTTGATTTTACTAAGCATAAATTCACTTTGCCAACAAGAGGTTTTTTTGTTGTTGTTTTCTGTGTAGCCCTGGCTGTCTTGGAATTGGTTCTATGTAGAGCAGGCTGGTCTCAAACTCACAGAGATCTGCCTGTCTCTACCTCCCTAGTGCTGGGATTAAAGGCATGCACCGCAACTGTCCTATAATTTATTTTCTTTTTAAATTAAAGTTAGTATAGAAAGCAATGTGTTTCTTTTACTTATTTAATGAATCCATTTATTTGTATGGGTGGGTGGGTGTAGGGGTATCTGAAAGTCAGAGGAGACTTTGCAGGAATTAACTCACCTATCATGTGAGCTTCAGGGATTGAACTCAGAACTGGCTGGGCAGCAAACACCTTCCTTAACCAGCTTAGCTATCTTGCAGGCCCACAAATAGGCATCATTGTCATGACACTTGGGATGCATCCTCATCCCTGCTCTTGCTGATTCCCTTCCTTCTCCAGCTAGTCCCCCTGCTCTGCCTTCATGGTATATGCCTTCTCTTACTCATTCACCTATTTCCCTCTGAACTGGAGATCAAAGCCAGGGCATCATTGTTGGGGAACACTATTTTTAGGGGTGTTACTCTTGTTCATGTGGCATTTGTTTAACTCTGTGAAGCTGTGTGACTGTGCCTGTCTAAAACACCTGATATATAATAAAGAACTGAATGGCCAATAGCAAGGCAGGAGAAAGGACAGGTGGGGCTGGCAGACAGAGAGACTATATAGGAGAAAATCTGGGAGGGAAAAAAAGAGAAGCAGCCAGAAAAGGAGGAGGACTCCAGGGGCCAGCCACCCAGCTACACAGCCAAACATGGAGTTAAGGAAAGGTATACAGGAAGAGAGAAAAAATAAAAGCCCAGAGGCAAAAGGTAGATGGGATAATTTAAGAAAAGCTGGCTAGCAACACGCCAAGCTAAAAATAAGTCTTTTATTTATTTGGGAGCTGGATGGCAGGCCCCCAAAAGAGCAAAAACAACCCGGATCTCTGTGAGTTCAAAGCCACACTGGAAACAGACAGGCATGGTGACTCACGCCTTTAATCCCAGGAAGTGATGGCAGAAAGCAAAAAGGTATATAAGGCACGAGGACCAGGAACTAAAAGCTTGTGGCCGGTTAAGCTTTTAGGCTTTTAGCAGCAGATCAGCTGAGATCTATGAGGCTTCCAGTCTGAGGAAACAGGGTCAGCTGAGGAATTGGTGAGGTGAGGAAACTGTGGCTTGCTCTGTTTCTCTGATCATTCAGCATTCACCCCAATACCTGGCTCAGGTTAGTTTTTATTAATAAGACCTTCTCAGATTCATGCTACACAACATATTGTATATGTTTCTATTCTTGTTTACAGTATTTAACAATGTAAGGTAAAATTCTAGTTTTTAAAAGTTGTTACTATAAACTATATAAGATAATCAGGAAACATAGGTTAGTGGTTAGTCATTTATAATGATCAAATTTGAAGATACGTTAGGTATGCTTTCCAGTTTATAGATAGATAGATACATAGATAGATAGATAGATAGATAGATAGATAGATAGATAAATGGTCTCCAAGCTTTCAAAGACCTACAGAATATGAATTCATAATGTTTTGTTACCATAAAATTTATAATGACAATGAGACATATCTATTCCTGGCAGTACCAATTTACTTTCAGAGATAATGGGCAATGAAGAAATTCCTTTCATTGTGGCAAGACTAGCCACTGGGCAAAGAAATTGCTCTTGCCTTTGACTGCTGACAATGTGCTGTGCAGACTGGACATGCAGGACACATAGTAAAAAGACTTTTAAACTTTGCCAAAACAAGGCAGGACAGTCCTCAAAACTCCTGCTTCACAGAAGAAGAGTCTGCCAGATATTCTGAAGGAGGAAAGTGACTGATGAACTTTGTCAATACAAAGCAAGAAAATCTTTCAAATTTCTTGTTTCACTGAAAAGTCTGCCTGATACTCTAGGCTTGTAGGCTGAAGATGGATGTCCCAACACTGCAGAGGAACTCTGGGTGAATGTCCAGGCAATCAGATGTCTCTGTCATTGCTAGAGTTTTAGAAGTTGTTTCCAATGCACTTTTTGTTTACTCATATTTGGTAGACAAATGTTCTTCCAAGGAGATCATGTGTTAAAAATGGTAATGCAAAATTTATATTAAAATTCACTTCCCCTTTAATATCATTATTTCAAAATACTAAAATACTTTTAGTTACTAATAAAGAAAAACCAGGCAGAGATTCTAAAGACTCAGAACAAAATGTATTTTACAACTCCCAAAACATTCAATTATTTTGGTAAAAGGAGATTAAAAAAAATCCTAAATTAAAGAGTTTTAATAGCAAATATTCTATGAAAAACAAAAGCCAACCCAAGCCAGGTAAGCAAATACAGCACTTCAGAGCTGGAATCAAGAGGCTCTGTAGCCAAACTTTCTTAAAATTCAAAGATTAAGCCAACTGTGATGGCACATGCCTTTAATCCTGGTAGAAGAATGTCTTCTGACTTCCATGGATACGAGGCATACACATCATGGTATTCTTATATACATGCGTGCAAACACTCATACACATAAAAAAGTTAAAACAAACAAGGGCAAAGGATGTAGCTCAGTTGGTAGAGTATTCACTTATATAAAAAACCTTGGGTTCAATTCCCAGCACTGAATAAACCAGGCTTGGTGCATTGAACCTGTAATTCCAGCACACAGGAGAAGAGACATGAAGATAAGTAGTCTTTTAAGCTCCTCCTTGGCTATATAGAGGATGAGAGCATCCTGGGTCAGAGACGTTGTCTCAAAAACAAAACAATACCAACAATTAGAACTTAAAAGCAAACGCAAGAAAAGCCCAATCTTAATAGGGAAACAAGGCACCTTGCTCCCCAGTAACCCAGTAATGTGTAACATAGTCCCACAAAGAATTATTTTTTTAAAAATAGTTTAAAAGCTTACCCTTTCTGCTTCAAAGGTAATTCAAGTTTAAATATGGTAGCATCATTAACAACTGCTTTATATGCCTGTAAGAAGAACCCAATTTGAAACAGAATGACATTTAATATTTAAAAAATACAAATTACATGTTCAAAGAAACAAATTAATATGAACCACGTGTTTTCTCAGGTTTATTGTTGTGGTGAATGAAGCTGTTAAATTTAGTATACACTCTATTGAGTTATATCTCCAGCTCAACTTTTATTTTTACAGTATATCTGGACACAGTACTTTCAAAAATTATTACAGGGGTGGGAGTAGGCAAAGACAGTCCATGTGTGCTGTGGTGGTGGGCTCTCCTCTACTTTTAAGAGTTCTAGAGGGGGCTGGAGAGATGGCTCAGAGGTTAAGAGCACTGATTGTTCTTCCAGAGGTCCTGAGTTCAATTCCCAGCACCTACATGGTGGCTCACAACTATATGTAATGAGATCTGGTGCCCTCTTCTGGCCTGCAGTCATACATGCTGCATACATAATAAATAAACAAACAAACAAATAAATAAAAAGAGTTCTAGAGAAAAAATCCGGCCAACATTTCCTTCCCAGGGTCCATTTCCATCTAGCAAATGGTATGTTCTCCAATTTCACTGAGAAAACTGAAACATCAGAAAATGCAATACAAATGCTCCCATGGAAAGCAAAGACAACTGTAAAGCAACTCTAACAGGAGCTCCAAAGGATGGAGGATGGAAGCATTAACACTGGGCCACATACGTGGTCCAACAGGTAAAGGCAGTTGCTAAGCCTCATACCCTCATTTCGAGAGAACCACCTTATGGAAGTTGTCCGTTGACTTCTCTGCACACATATGGTTTGGCATGCACACCCTCATACCCCACAAAAATCAATAAATAAAAGTATCGACTCTCCTTGGGATGAGCTCTAGAGAGCAGCGGGGTAAAGCAGGGAAGGTCTCAAAAGGAGAATGAATAACCTTCAAAACAAAAGGGTAGCATGCATGGAAAAACTAAGGCGAGCAGCTTCCTGTTGGAATCACAGTTCACAAGTGTATTTGAGGCTTACTGAAAGAAATACTAAACCTGATGTAATAAATAAACATAGTTTTCAGCTTAGCATTATGACAGTGCTCATCAAGTAGACTGTAATAGTGGCACCTTGTACACAAAATGTTTACAGAGAAATATTACCTTATCTCTGGCAGTAAGGAAACGAGGATCATCTTGAAAAGCTTCTTTGACAAGTTTACTGAATCTATTAAACAGAGTAAGTAATTGCTCCACATACTTCTCAGAGTCCTGGGGGGAAAATGTTTTGCATTTTAGCTTTTAAGAGGAAAAAATATAGCCGGGCAGTGGTGGCACATGCCTTTAATCCCAGCACTCGGGAGGCAGAGCCACCAGGTGGATCTCTGTGAGTTTGAGGCCGGCCTGGGCTACCAAGTGAGTTCCAGGAAAATCGCAAAGCTATACAGAGAGACCCTGTCTCGAACAACCAAAAAAAAAAAAAAAAGGAAAAAAATATGAAACAATAAAGTACTATTCTAACAAAGACTAAAGCTTTAAAATTGGAGAGTATTTTTCTTGAAGGTAAAACTGAATGATATTCCAAATTATTCTTTTATTGTTTCAGTCACATCTTTAGATGTGACTTGGGATGTACATGAATTACTGCCAAAGGAGGAACTTACAGTGGTGATGGTTTCAGCAGCTGCCACCATGTCTGCCAGGCCAGCACTGATGATATGCTCCTCCAAATCCTTCAACATTGGCTCTATCCCATTAGGGACTTTGTCCATCAAAGAAAACATCAAATGTAACTCTGAAAGGACACAACACACTCATGTAATTACTTTATCCAGTACATTAAATTTCTTTCTTAATTAATTAATGTCCATGGACTTTTTTTTTTTTCTTTCTGTGAAGGGATCTCACTAGGTAGGCCTGGCTGGCCTAGAACTCACTATATACAGCAGGCTAACCTCAAACTCAAACAGAAATCTGCCTACTGCTGCTTCCCAGTGTATGAGGAACTACAAGCAGCTATGTTTTCAGAAGTAAGATCCCAAAGAAATGCTACTTGTGAGTTTGAAAAACACTATGAATATCCTGTGGCTATAATTTGTTTAGAAATTGAAAGGTTTTCTTTTAAAAATCTAGTTAAAAGTGATTTTTATTGCCAAGGAAACACCACTGGACCTCCAATAAGGTGAAATGTTTTGTTCAAAAACAAAACTTAAAAAATTGTTGGGGGTAGAGGCAGATAGGAAAACTGATATTTCATGGACACTCTAGGCTAAAGCAGGTTCTAGGGTACCATGAGTTACAAAGTAAGATCATATATCTTGGGGGGGAGGGAGAATACAAATTTATACAGAAGACTACTACATTTCATAAAAAGTAAGTACATGTTCAAAGTAAAGGACAAGGATTATATAAAGTTGTATTAGAATTAACATAAAACTGTATTTATAAAATCTACAAAATATTTAACTAATGTTCACAAAGCCTTACATCATGGTACTGATCACTAAATGAACTGTTTTGTAGAATTCAGTATGGGTCAGATGTAACTGTTTAGATTGGCACTATGTCTACAAACTCAGTATACACAGAAGAGCTCAAAGTCATTCTCAGCTACATGGCAGTTCCGACTCAAAAGCCAAATTCTAAGATTAAGTGAGTTGAGATACATCCTTTAAAAGTAGCTACAGACTACACTTCAGAAATAGACACATTACAATCTGGACAATACAAATAAAAATTTCATAGTGGTTTCTTCAAGGAAGTAAAGCTATAATTATTTTCATGTTTATTATATACCTGCTACTTCTCAAAACACAGTATAATTAAGAAAACATTAATGTTTTATGTGGAAAAAGAATAAACATTGGGGGGGGGGTTGTGTTGTTTTGTTTTGTGTTTATTTTTTGGTTGTCTGTTTTAGTTTTTGAGACAGAGTTCTTCTATGTAGCCCTGGCTATCCTGGAACTTACTCTGTAGATCAGGCTGTCCTTGAAATCAGAGAAAAATTATTTTTCTTAGTATCTGTGTGTGTGTGTGTGAGTGAGAGAGAGAGAGAGAGAGAGAGAGAGAGTGCAAACCCTAAACATGTGAACATCAGATGACAATTTGTGGGAGTCAGTCCTTTCCTTCCAACATCTGTGCTTGGGAGGCTGAACTCAGTCATCAAGCCATCTTTATCATTTTCTACAACGATTCACCAAATTTCTACACAAAAGCCAAATAATACTGGGTTCTATTCTTTTTGGGGGAAGAGGGGCAGTTGGAGACAGGGTTTCTCTGTGTAATGGCTCTGGCTGTCCTGGAACTTGCTCTCTAGACCAGGACTCATGGAGATCCACCTGCTTCTGCCTCCCAAGTGCTAGGATTAAAGGCATGCACTTGACAGCTCAGTTCTAGTCTATACCGTGTTTCTACAATTTATACTAGCCTTTAAAAGTACAGTTTGACTTTCAAAGAAGACAAAAGCCTTCCAAAACAAGTAAGTGTTAGTACATACAGAAGGAAAGTCACCCCAGTCTATAAGAATGACCCAACAGCAATTAATTAGGTGATTTGCTTAAGATACTCTCTTGTATCTTAAGCATAACATAAGGTTATGTCTCTATGTGAGATTTTACCTACTTTCAGTTTCATTTCGTTTGATCATGCCTTGGCATTCTGCTAAAATAGTCTCTTTAAAGGAGGTCACCAGTGCATTTACACAGCATTCCATGAGCTGTAAAAACAGCAAAAACAATTAACAGCAATAAGCTTTACTCACCAATCAAATCACACTGGTTCAACAGTAGAAAAGTAAGTACATTGGAAGTACACTCTACCTACCTTCATGCAGGTTTACTGTTAATGTATGTATAAATAAACAAACCATACTACTTTACCAAAGGAAAGGAAAAAACTACAGAACTTAGGTTCTCTTAAAATTTAATCCTCCAAAAGAGAGAAAGTGTAGTAGAATATTTTAAGGTGTTATTTTTGTTTATGTTGCATTTGTTTAACTCTGTGAAGCTGTGTTATTGTGCATGTCTAAAACACCTGATGGTCTAATAACCAACTGGTCTAAAAAAGCAAGGCAGGGGTAAGGATAGGCAGGGCCAGAGTATAAATAGAAGGAGAAATCTGGAAGAGGAGGGGGAGAGCTAGGAGCCAGAGATGGAGGACTCCAGGGGCCAGCCACCCAACTACACAGCAAGCCATGGGGTAGGAGTAAGTTACAGAAGTAAGAGAACAGGAAAAGCCCAAAGGCAAAAGGTAGATGGGATAATTTAAGTTAAGGAAAGCAGGCTAGAAACTAAGCCAAACTAAGGCTGAGCATTCATAATAAGTATAAGCCTCTGTGATTTATTTGGGAGCTGGGTGGCAGGCCCCCCAAAAAAGAGCCAAAAAACAACCAACAAGAAAGAAAATTAAAAATATACAAAATCCATTACAAGGTGAACTTTGGCTAACTCTCATAGCTGGTGAAATCTATGTTAGAATTGTGATTGTCCATATAATTCAGTAACTACTAGCACATTCTACAACAACTGCTGTGTGATGTCTAGAGGACATGACATAGCCTGTGCCTGTTCTAGAAGAGGTGATTAACCAAGAGGCAGAGAGTTAAACTAATCATCTGCTAAGATGCCTTCTAAAGTCTTATTTCCCCACCGGACTGGAAAGATGGCTCAGCAGTTAAAAAGGTACTTGTTATTGTTGCTGAGGCCCAGGGTTCAAGTCTCAGCACCCACACAGGGCTACAATAGAGTATCTGATAGCCTCTTCTGGGATCTCAGGCACTGCACACACACAGTGCACAAACATGCACACAGGCAAAAGACCCATACCTGACACCCTTACCCTTGGTGCCAGAGATAGAATCCAAGGCTTTTCTCAAGTTAGGCAAGGGCTCTATCACTGAGCTATATGCACAAACCCTTTTTCCTTATTTGAGACAGGCTCTGACTATATAAACCTAGCTGGCCTGGAACTCACAGAGATCCACCTGTCCCTTAGGTACTAGGATCAAAAAAAAAAAAAAAAAAAAAAAAAAAAGTGTTTGCAACCATACCCAGCACCGGCCTTAAATTGGATTTTGAAAAATAAGTAGTCCTAAAATGGACTATGCCTTCTAGGATAATAAAGTAGACACAATAAAGAAAGGAAGAAGAGGATAGAAAAGTGAGGTGGATGCAGGAAGAAAAGCTACGGTTTATGGTTTTTACACATAATTAGGAGAGGAAAAATCAAGGAAATTTTAAAAAGCATAAGATAATGAGAGTCTCTTTCTTTCGAGGGACCATTAAAGACCAGTGCAATGGCAACAAAAAGGAGATATGGAGTGGCCAAAGGTTGGTGAAAAAGCTGTGGAAATATGACATCAAGGGAAAAGGGTCATGGGTTAAAGAAGACCATCAGGAAAATCTCCTTCAGGACAAACAATTTATACCATCTACTCCCTCACTGCCAAGAAGAAATTGACTCCTCACAAGAGGATCAAGCAAAGTAAAATGTGATGTGTGATTCCAGCACCCAAGATACTTAAGCAGGAGACCACTGAGTTCTAGCCTACCCCCAGTTTACAAATAGAGACCCTGTCAATCAAATAAAGATTGTGAGGGCTGCAGTGATGGCTCAGTGGTTAAGAGCACCGACTGCTCTTCCAGGGGTCCTGAGTTCAATTCCTAGCAACCACATGGTGGCTCACAACCACTTGAAATTAGATCTGGTGCCCTCTTCTGGCCTGCAAGGACACATGCAGACAGAACACTGTATACATAATAAATAAATAAACCTTTAAAAAAAAAAAAAAGATTGTGAGCACAGAAGCAAAATACACTAAGGATAGTATATCTCTTTTGAAAAACTTAAAACAGACCATTATCTATACTAAACAAGAAAGGAATTATATGTCTTAAAAATTATTCTGCGCCCGGCGGTTGGTGGTGCACGCCTTTAACCCCAGTACTCAGGAGGCAGAGCCAGGCGAATCTCTGTGAGTTCAAGGCTGGCCTGGGCTACCAAGTGAGTTCCAGGAAAGGCACAAAGCTATACAGAGAAACCCTGTCTCAAAAAACAAAAAACAAACAAACAAAATTATTCTGTCCAAAATTCTCCTTGGAATTGACATAATGTTGGTAATCACTGAATATGAATTAGGTATTCAGGTATTCATATTTGTCATTATTGTCCAAGCACTTGCGAGGCTTAAGTAGGAGGATCCTGAATTCCTACTTCTTAGAGGTATTCTAACAAAAAGCTTTTTGTTAAGTCTCAACTACACTAATGACTGTCTATCACATTTCTTGCATTCAAAAATAATACACACATGGTTAACAACTTCTTGCCCAATATGGTGGGAAGTTCTGCCCCAAATGCTGAGTGATGTCACTATACCATGGGACCTGAGTATGCCCATTCAACATCCTCCTCTTTAAAGATTAATTGATTAATTAATTAATTAATTAATTAAGGTTATGCTATATGTCTGAGTGTTTTTCTGCACGTATGTACATACACTGCATGCATGGTTGGTGCCTGCAGAGGCTAGAAGAGGGCACTGGGCCCCCCTAGAACTGGAATTACAGATGGTTGTGTGCCATCCAAGATGTTGCTAGGGACCAAACATGGATGGGCCCTCTGCAAGAATAATCAGTGCTCCTTACTGCTGAACCATCTCTTTCCAGACCTACAACACTTACCTACCCCAATGAAATCCAACTAAAACCAGGTAAGTTAACCATACAGCACTAACAGAAAAACAAAAATTCTACATTGCACGAACATTTCCTCCACAAGAACAGTAAGTCCTATCATCTGCTGAGCCATCTCTCCAGCATCCCAGTGAAGTTTATTTTTTTAATCATTATATTTATTTTATGTGCATAGGTGTTTTGCCTCCAGGTATATCTCTGCACCATGTGTGCGCAGTTCCTGCAGGACAAAAGAGAGTACTGGGATTCCCTGGCACTACAGTTACTGATAGTTATAAGCCACCATGGGGGTGCTGAGAATCAAACTCAACACTCTAGAAGAGCAACTGGAGCTCTTAACTGCTGAGCCATCTCTCCAGCACCACCCACAATAATTTGTAGATACACATACAAACCTTGAAAATGTATTAGAGTGGGAAACTGAAAATTAAAAAACAATAAAATTTAGGTCTATAGAAATGGATCAGAATAAGATCCATAACAATTCAGGTTAGTTTGGAATACTACAGCAATTTGTATATGGGTTATACCCTTTCTTCAACAGTCTCTTTTCAGGGAGATTCCATCTTAACAGAGTGCAAAGCATGAAGAAGGATATATTTGTAGGATGATAAAAAGAAATAGGCATTAAGGCTATCCCAGAAAACCCTTCTTATAAGAAACTATAAAGAATGAAAAACTGGTTCAATAGAAAAGTGGGTAGCTATATGTTACAGAACCATGGAAGTCAACATGTATGTACAACATCATAAACTTTTAAATGCTAGAGTACAGGAAGAGAAGAGAGTAGGGAGGTAGGAAAGAAGTAAAGAAGGGCTGGAGAGACGGCTCAGACGTTAGGAGTAGTTAGTGCTGCTCTTCCATAAGTCCTGAGTTCAGTTACTGCACCCACATGGTGGCTCACAACCATCTAGAATGAGATCTGGTGCCCTCTTTTGGTGAGCGGGGATACACGCAGGCAGAACACTATTCGTAATAAATAAAATACATTTTTTTAGCTTTTGGAGCCTGTCCTAGACTAGCTCCGTAGACCAGGCTGGCCTCAAACTCACAGAGATCTACCTGCCTCTGCCTCCCGAGTGCTGGGATTACAGGCATGCGCCATCACTGCCCGGCAATTTTTTTTAAAAAAGGAGGAAAAGAAAAGAAATGAAGCAAATGAGTACGATAAAATGAAACGTAGAATCTGGAGGTAGAGCATTCACTAATGACATTACTTCTCAATGAACAAAACAGAGGGCCCGGCTCAGTGACAGTGTTTGCCTAGCATGCATGAGGGCATAGGTTTGCTCTTCAGCACCTCTAGAAAATAGCAACAAAAGGTGTGTGAGAGGTTAGAGGTGCTACAGAGCCTGGTGCTTGAGTTTGGTCCTTGGACCTCATATGGCAGAAAAAGAACCAACTTCTGCAAGCTATCCGGACCTCCACATGCATGCTGTGTGGCACATGTGCTCCTACACATAGACACACATAAAAATAAACATAAAGAGAAGAATTAACTATATTACATGAAAAGGTTTTTTGCCCTGATTATGGTAAAGATCCTATCTATCAAAAAATTCATTTAGAAAGCCATTTACACCAGGCCAAAAAAAAAGAGACTCCTAGATTTCTTTTCTTGCTTTAAATGAGTCTCATACTGTACCAAGAAATTCAGATTGAGAGACCATTTAGACCTTTTATATTTCTTCTCTACCATCTACCAAAGTACTGTATACATAGTTGATCCTAAATACATAATTACTATGTGAAAAGCATCCTGAATGGAAAGGACAGTAATAAACCATCTCTCTCACCGTGGATTCCCTTTCTGTCTCCATTTGCCAGCTTCCATGAAGAAAAAAACTTTGTCAAATGCCATCAACTCTGTATTTGTCTCCCTGAGATGAGCACAAGTTCTAAATCCATAGCAATCTCTCCCAAGGGGGCCTCAAGGTGAAACACTTGATCAATGTGCTTAATGTTGCACCCTCTGCTACACCACAACTAAACCCTTCGAGGTAAGGCTTCCATGAGCTAAGCAGACACTTGAAAAGCCCTACCGACGGGATGCATTTAAGGGTCTGTGGAGTGAAAGATGAGACAGAAGGGCTAAGTGATAGGGTAGGTCTTTCTTTTAAAGGAATTCTTTTGTGTGTGTGTGTGTAGCTGAGGATCGAACCCAGAGCCTTGCGCTTGCTAGGCAAGCACTCTACCACTAAGCTAAATCCCCAACCCCTTAAAGGAATTCTTTTAATTGCAAAATTAATTCTACTCCATAACAATTTGTTTTGCCTCAGTTGTATCTTAAGAGTTAAATAACTTTTAGTTTAAGTTTTCCTTACTTAAATTTTTGAAATAAATATTTAGTGGGGGGAGGCAGCACATGAGTGAGGTCAAAGGACAACTTGGAGGAGGCAAGTTCTCTCCTTCTATCATGTGGGTCCTGAGGACTGAATTCAAGTCAGTCAGCTACTGGCCAGCCCAGGATTCTGTTTTAACAGTACCAGCAAAGTCCCTCACCAAACAAGGACATTTTTAATGGATTCGTGAGTTAATTCATTGTATGTATGACAAGCTCTTTTCAAAATTAATTCTCAAAACAATTCTCTTTGCTTCTCCAGCTTAAGATCTTTTCCACCATGGTAACTAATGGCATCTGCTTCATTTCTAAACAACACAACCACAATCTTCATTAATGTTCATCAATATGTTCTTTCTGTGTGGGGATTTTGGGGGGTACAGATCAAATCTGGGCCTTTTTTTTTTTCTTTCGAGAGAGGGTTTTTCTGTGTAACAGCCCTAGCTGTCCTGGAACTCACTCTGTAGACCAGGCTGGCCTTGAACTCCCATGTGCAGGGATTAAAGGCATGCACCACCACCACCTGGCTAACCCAGGGACTTTAACATACTGACATACTGAAGGTCAAGGTGTATTTAATAATTTATAAATTACAGTATTTGCCTATTTGTTTTTTTTATTTTTATTTTTTTAGGGGTGTGTGTGTGTGTGTGTGTGTGTGTCTGTGTATATGTGTGGAAATCAGAGGACAACTTTCAGAAGTCAGTTCTCATCTTCTACCTGGTTAAGGTAGAAACACTTGTTTGTGTCCATACATTGTACTCCAGGCTAGCTGGCCCTAAAGCTTCCTAGGGACTCTCCTGCTTCTGTCTCCCATCAATGTCTTCGGAGTGGTGGGGGTAGAGATGAGTGACACTGAACCTGGCATTTTACATGGATTTTGGAAAATGAACCCAGATCATGAAACCTTCGTTCATTTGAACCAGCAGGGAGTCATTTCCCTGGCTTTACACTTAGTCGTTCATTTGAACTAACAGGGAGTCATTTCCCTGGCTTTACCCTTAGTTGTTCATGTGAACTAACAGGGAGTCATTTCCCTGGCTTTACACTTAGTCGTTCTGCAACCGCACAACTCACTTGTGCTCACTGAGCCACCCCACCAGGCCATGAGGGTAAGTCTGATCATGGCTCACCTATTCAACGGCCCTTTCTTCTGAGTAAGGCCAAGCCTGGCTACAAATTTCTATTAAAAATTTCCATAAACAACCATTGAATTAAGTTATAGCTCAACTTTTCACCTTTTCATTGTATCAAAATTACTTTAACTACAAAAATCCATATAATACAAATCATGAACACACACGCAGCCTTCTCCAAGAAAAAACAGGGTGAAAGATTCTCCTCAGTGCGATATCTGTTCCAAGAGTAAAACTAGCACGACTATCGATTAAGGTGCAAGGATTCAAAAGATCAGGAGTAAAACCCCACCAATAAGCCTTTTTAGACATGTGCAGAAAATGTGTTTTTTATACAAATAAACTACTTAAGGAGCATGACTGAAGATTAAATACTGTACATTACACACAATAAAGACTAGAAAGTTCAGAAAAAGATACCTTTGCAGATGTATTTTTCTCACTGGAGAAGAGTATTCTAACCAATTACCAACACTAGTTAAAGACATAACAAAGAGAAGTGGGAAACTGGAGAGATGGCTCAGCAGTCGTGAGCACTGTCTGCTCTTCCACAGAGTTCAAGCTTGATTCCCAGCATCGCACGCATGCTGACTCACAACCACCCCAACTCTAGTTCCAGGAGTCCATGACCTTCTTCTAACATCCCCAGGTACCATATACACAGTACACACACAGACACACAGGCAAACCACTCAAACATAAGATGATAATAATAATAAAAATGAACCAGGTGATGTCGTGAGTGTCTGCATTTGTCATTCCTGTGGTCCATGACTTTAGACAATCCCAGACAGTACACAATCACATTACTTACTGCTTCAACAGAGTTACATTCTCGTCTTGTTTCTAAGTAACGGAGTGCTCTTTTTTCTTCTTCTTTTAATTTAGCATCTGCCTGTCCAGAAGCAAAATAGCAATCATTTTAAGAATATCAGGAGCCTAGCTGAAATTATGAAACGCACTGAATTCTGACTTACATATTTCATGTAATTCTGCACACCATTTTGCTGTAAATATGAGGGTGCCTGTGTTCTATAAAATCTCTCTGTTGAATCTGAGTATGCCTTTTCAAAATTATCCCTGTAGATCTTAAGCTTGTCCTCAGGATTAGAACAAAGGTTAACTGAAACACAAAATATAAAGTTGTTTTAATTATTTGACTATGAAAGATGAGTAACAAACATACTGAGGTGTGATTATGAGTCTAGAAACGTTCCAAAGATCATAGCACATGGTAGTACAGTAACAAATATTATAGTCATGTGGAATATTATTTTTTAAAGAGCCTGCCTTCTAAACTGATGATCAAGAAGCCATCCACAGAACAGATGGCATTTTAATGGACTCTTCAGGAATAAAAAGGATTTCCAAAGTTAGGCTAAGAAGCACAAAAGCACAAGTGTACTGACCACACTGCCTAATAGGATGATGAGGGAAGGGCAGTACGGAGAGCCTCAACTGTGAATTTACATGAGCTACCCTAAAAGGTAAGAAGTAGAGGACTGACGGGATGGCTCAGAGGAAGGCATTTGCTCCGAAGCCTCACGGCTTGAATTCAGTCCCTGACACCCACATGGCAGGAAGAACTGACTCCTACAAGTTATTCTCTGACCTACGTACATGTCCACACACAAGCAAATAAAAACAAAATAAAATTGGGGAAAAAATGCTAGGGCTCTATATAGTTCACTAGCACAGGGAAGGCATGCATGTATGAGGCCCTAGGTTTAACTTCCAGCGTGGAAAAAAAATTACTTTTAAGATCTTTCAAAGCCGGGCATCAATGGCGCACGCCTTTAATCCCAGCACTTGGGAGGCAGAGCCAGGTGGATCTGTGAGTTCGAGGCCAGCCTGGTCTACAGAGCAAGATCCAGGACAGGCATAAAGCTACACAGAGAAACCCTGTCTCGAAAAACCAAAACCAAACAAACAAAAAACATTTGTTCAAAAGTCTAGATGTAGAATTTTTTTTCCAGAGCTGAGGACCGGACCCAGGGCCTTAAGCGCTCTCTCTACCACTGAGCTAACCCCCCAACCCTAGATGTAGAATTTAAAGAGGTCTAAACCAGTGGCAGATGAAATGAAAAGGAACAATTTCAAAGACAATACTAAAGAAAATCTAAAGGCTTAACTAAAACACAGCAACAACAGGGGAAAACCATTTAAAAAATGACTAAACTATCCTTTATTGAGGCTAATTTCATGTGGAATATACTACGTTCAGTAAAACAAAGCATCAGTAAGACACTTAAGCAAATTTCTCTAGGAAGGCACAATTACTATGAGTAACTAAATGTGAGGACACACCCTAGTCTGGAAATCAGGACGGCCTCCATGAGAAAATGAAGAATGAATTTGAAGGTGAGGAGGCACTGCTAAGTCAGAGGAAAGAAAGTATCTGATGGACTAGGACAGATGCTGTCATTGTTAGTAGCTTGGAAGGCAGCGAATACACACAGAAAAGTAACTTCTGAAAACATCGACACAAAACAATGTTATCTTTTATGGGCTGTAGGTTACAATTATACTTCTCTAGTAGTTTAGGAACCACAAAGTTTTTAGCCAAGAAGTCAGTGATGAGGAAATGACAGAATGAATTTGGATTTAGCAGGTTTCTTTGACACAGAGTAATTACAATTTGTGTACTGTTAAAATAAAAGGAGTCCCCGGGAGGCTGGCAGAGCTATCTATACTGTGTGTGATGAGGAAGGCTGAGGACATACCGTAGGACTCTCGCACCCCTATGACCAGCTGGGAATCGAAGGCTTCCCCCAATCTCTCAGCATGCACCAGCTTCATGGCACTATCCTGAAGTCTGTTTTTTATATTTGAAAAAATTGACTCATTCCATGTATCAAGCATGAGCTGGGAAAGGAAGAAAATATAGCATCATTTTTGGTTACTGACATGTCAAGCATCACACACAAGTTTCAGGACAAATGGTAGAAAAGCATTTCTTATTACTAGGTCTGCATTGTTGAGTGCTGTAGAAGTCACCATTCAGCATAACAGTAAAGAACTGGGACTGGCACACTGATACACACCTTTAATCTGAGCACCCAGAGGCAGAGGCAGGCAGGTCTCTGTGAGTTCGAGGGTAGCCTGGTCTACAGAGTGAGTTTCAGGACAGCCAGAACTACAAAGAGAAACCATCTGAAAAACACAAACAAACAAAAGAACTATTGCTTCAGAATGGAATTCAGATTCCAGCTCTAAACTGTTTAGAATGTTCACATGCATGCCTGTGCAAACCATCTTAATAAAAATATGTGCACATCTACCTACTAGTTGTCTATCAAAATTATAGAAAATAAAGTACACACTAGCAAATAAAGATCGATGTTCCCAGTAACTTTGTCAGACATTTACTAGGGACAGTAAGAACTGTACTAAGAAGGGTTAACAATTCTGTACTTCTCTTCATGTCCTGCGACTGCACTATGTAATGGCCACAGTCCTGAAGGAGCAACTACAACGATCTCCTCTTTAGATGTGAGAGCTGGGGGCAGCACTAACATGCTCACATCTGAATATAACAAATATGGTCCAAGAAATGATGCTCATTTTACTCAGTAAGTTTCACAACAAATTAACAAAATGGTAATAATGAAAGAAATACCAACAACCAAAAGAGGATAAGATAATGGAGCTACAAGTTAAATAGCATCTTCAAAGGTTTTTGCCTTTAAAGAGAAAATGTTTCAATTTGCAGCTATTTCTAGCACTGAAAAACCATGTACATTTAATTTTACAGTACTCCCATATAGAGCAAATCCTAAGAGTAGGATGGGATGGTAATGCCCAGACCACACAACCATCACAGTAGACAATACTTGAAGTTCAAAGGCAGTCTTCCCCTTTCACTGAGGCTGTAGCTCAGTGGTAGTGCTTCTGTGGCGTGTGTACACAACAGACACTCTACTTCCATTCATTACTCACTGGTGGGAGAGCAGCTGGCAAATGAGCAGGACGATAAAAAAAAACCAATTTAGAGGTGGAAGGAAGCTGGGACACTCAGGGAGAGTCTTTGTCCATTAAGGTATAGTTAGTTACCGGGCAAAGGTTTTAAATTAGAAAACATGCAATATATAAAAATAAGTACAGGACATACTAAGCTTAAACAACCAGCACAAAACAACTATAAAGATGACAGCTGGTTAGCTACAACTAAACACAAAGTTAGAAGATAATCTAATGAGAGGGTTCTTTCAAACAGAAAACAAGTAATTAATTCTCAGGAAAATAAAGTACAAAGAAACACAGGAAAAAAGGTACTTAAGATAAAACTAGGAAAAGTTAAAAAAGGAAGGACTGAGGAGGTAATATTTGAAAACAGAGTTATAGCTTAAGACCACATAAAAAGATGAAAAGTTGGGATTGGGGATTTAGCTCAGTGGTATAGCGCTTGCCTAACAAGCACAAGGCCCTGGGTTTGATCCTCAGCTCCAAAAAAATAAAAAACAAATAAGTAAATAAATAAATTTTTTTTTTTTTTTTAAAAGATGAAAGTTGGAGCATGTGAAGGGGCTGGTCCTGCAGACCCAAAGCTGCAGAACCTCTACCACACAGGGCAACAACAGGATATCCAAGAGGAGCCCCAGTGAGGGCCCAGCATCGATAGTGTAGCAGAGACCAGAGGCCTTGGCCAGACCAATGACTCCATATATGGATAAAAGTTTGTGTGACTATGTCACACTACAGCTCCCATACAAGAAATCTCATATGAGATTTCTCCTTTTCGTTTTTTTCTCTTACATTTTTATTTTCTTTTATTTTGTAGGGGAGGTGCAAGGACAGAGGGTGGATATGAAGGAAGGGGAAATAAGTGGAATCCAGGTGCATGATGTTAAAGACACAAAGAATAAAAAGAAAGTTTAATTAAAAAAATAAAATGAAAGTATAGGAAAAGCCTACAAAGAGAGAGAGCTGAAGCTAAAATTTATGAAAGAAAATGTCTCATTAAAAATAAGTAAGTAAACAGTCCTAGCCGGCTGGTGGTAGTACAGGCAGGCCTTTGATCCCAACACTTGGGAGGCAAAGGCAGGAGGATCTCTGTGAGCCAGCCTGGTCTACAGGGTGAGTTCTAGGATAGCCAGAGTTGTTACACAGAAAAACGGTCTGGAAAAACCAACAAAGTTCCTGATGGCCCCAAAGACCTACGTGTGAAAGAGAAAGCCTGTGTAAACTATCATGAAGTGCCTTCTTTCTGAAGAAATTTAGGAAAACAATGGGGTAAGAGACATACCTTTCTAACAATACTATCTTCCATATTTGACTTTTTATTGCTTTGTTTGCCCAATAAAGTAACCTCTAGTTGACAAAAAGGTTTTGGTAAAATATCACACTGTGTGAAGAACTTTCGCCATTCAACAATGTATGCCTTTAGCAAAGCTGTGTCATCTTGATGGCTCAGGACACGCTGAAAAACAAAATTGTAACAATTTGAAATAGACTTAAATAAAAATGCCTTGAAAATAATAAAGTAAAGCAATAATTTTAAAATGAGTTATTGTACAAATCCTTTAAGAGAAACTAAACACATGTCCTAAATCTTCTGTACATACATGTTCACAGCCATATTATCCAAAACAATCAAAAAGTAGTAAATCTAATCTGGGCAGTGGTGGCCCACGCTTTTAGTCAATCCCAGAACTGGGGAGGCAGAAGAGGCAGACCTGAATTCATGGCAGCCTGGTCTACAATGTAAGTTCCAAGATGGCAAGGACTAGCTACACAGAGAAACCTTGTCTCAAAAACTAAAAACAAATTAACAACAACAAACTAAATGTTAGGGCCTATTCCTGCTGAAGGATACAGGTACACAATAGATTAGTACTCAGTCAGAATGGAGCACACTGGTGAAGACCAGTTATAAATGATCACAATTTATTTCATGCCAAGACAGACAAATTCAAAGGTAGAAAATTCATGGTTTCCTGGCAAACAAGGTTTGAGAAGAGAGGTAATAAGGAGTGACTGCTAGCAGTACTGTGTTTCTTCAAAGGATGATAAAATACTCTAGAATTAGTGGCTGATGCTCTATGAATAAACTAAACCTCTCTGCAATATACACTTGAAATGAGGTGTTTTGTTTCTTGTTTCTTCCTCCTTCTTTTTTAAGGCAGGGTCCCATTATGTATCCTTGGGCTGGCCTGAAGTCACTCTGTGGTACAGGCCGACTTCCCACACTAAGGTCAGCCTTGCCCCTGCCTCCTGAGTGCTGGGATTAAAGGTATGTGCTACCACTTCCAGTTAAGACATCGAATCTTGTGACATGCAAATTTTTCTCTTAGAAGGGGCTACAAATGGTGCTGAGGTCATACCTAGAGCCTAAGCACAGCAAGGGCAGGTAGATCTCTTGAGAGTTCATGGTCAACCTAATCTATATAATGTATACCAGATAGCAGGGCTATTAAGAGACTGTCTCAAAAAAACAAAACTAGTTCTCTCACTGGCCTGGAACTTGCTAAGTAGGCTAGACTGCCTGGCCAGAGTCCCAGGGATCTACTTGTCTCCACTTCTCCAATGCTGAGATGACAAATCAATGCCACTATGATCAGCTTACTAATATTGCTGTATTTGTTTGTGTGTAGGGAATGGGTACATACTACAGCATACATGTGTAGTTGTATGTGTCTGTGTACATGAATGCTGGTGTCCATATAGTTGGAAACACTGGATCACCTAGAGTTAGAGTTACGGCAGTTATGAGTGTTCAATGTGGGTACTGGGCACCAAACCTGCCCTCTGCAAAAGCAATATATGTCCTGAAGCACCGAGCCATCTCTCTAGCACTAGATACAGTGTTTGTTTGTTTGTTTGTTTGTTTTCTTTCTTCTTTTACTCAAAGACAGGGTTTCTCTGTGTAACAGTCTTGGCTATCCCGGAACTCACTTTGTAGACCAGGCTGGTCTTGAACTCACTGAGATCCATCTACCTCTGCCTCTCAAGTGCTGGGATTAACAGCGTAGACCACTACCACCTGACCAGATATATAGTTTTTAAAAGCAACCCAAGGGGCTAGGCACAGTAGCATACGCCTTTAATCCTAGCATTAAGGAGCCTGAAGCCAGCCTGGTCTACAGAGTGAGTTTGAGAATAGCCAGAGCTACAGTGAGACCCTGTCTCAAAACAACCAACCAACCACAACAAACAAAGAAGCCTAAGGATGGGGGTGTGGCTCACTGATGAGTAAGCATCTAAGTCCCTGGAATTGATGCCAAACACCAATAAGTAAAAAAAAAAAAAATGTAAAATAAGGATGGAAACACGCACTACTTACTGCCTGTGCTTGCTTAATAAACTCAAGAATATCTTCTTTTAAAGCCTGATGAATTTTTGATGAGCCTTTCTCATCCCAGAGACAGACTGCATGTACATCCCTGTAAAATTAAAGCAGGTGGGCAAACATCAGTAATGAGACAGCAACAGAGACAAAGCATTCATTTTAAGTTCTACATTGGTACAGTTCTACAGTTCCCATGGAAAAATAACAGTGCTAAACCCATTCACAAGGACCAAGTACTCATTGTAAGCTATCTCAAACAGGTAACTGTTTCTATTATTTCCATTGTTTACTGTTTGCTTTTTTTTTTTTTTTCCTCCTCCCTAGACAGGGTTTCTCTGGGTAGTCCTGGCTGTCTTGGAACTCAGAGAGACCCACCAGCCTCTGCCTCCTTCCTTCTCAGAGTGCTGAGATTAAAGGTGGGTGTGTGCCACCACCACCTAGTTGCTTTCCTTAATTCTCTATTTATTAGATAAAAATTCATTACAAAAGTATGTCTCTGGGGGCTGGAGGGATGGCTCAGAGGTTAAGAGAACTGGCTGTTCTTCCAAAGGACCTGAGTTCAATTCCCAGCAACCACATGGTGTGGCTCACAGCCATCTATAGTGAAATCTGGTGCCCTCTTCTGGCCTGCAGGCATACATACAGGAGGAACACTGTATACAGAATAAATCTTTAAAATTAAAAAAAAAGTATGTCTCTGTCTCCTAATCTCTATTCCCAAAGTTAATTGCTATTAATTTTGAGGGTGGTACATGCCTATAGTCCCAGGACTGGGAGGCAGAGAGGACCAAACCAAGAAAGCTTGCCCAGCCAGCCAATTTAGCTGAATTGGTAAGCTCCAGGTTTAATAAGTAAAGACTTTATTACTTATTCTCTTCTACCTTCTGTTATAATCTTTGATATAAAAAGCCAACAGAGGAAGGCAAGGCATGCAAAGTCAATCTTTGGCCTCGGCAGACACATACACGTGGGATACATGCCCACATGTATTAACTCACACCCACACACCATTTCTGTGGCTCAAGCTCAGGTTCTCATGCTTGAACAGGAAGCACTGGATAACTGAGTCCGCTCCCTAGTCACTGACTATATTTGGTTTCTCCCTGTTCTACTACTACTTGGTAATTGATCTGGTATGCTTAAGAATGTACTAATACTTGATGTTTTGGTTTTTTGTTTGGTTTTGAGACAGGTTTTCTCTGTGTAGCTCTGGGTGTCCTGGAACTTGTTCTATAGACATGGCTGGCCTCAAATTCTCCAGAGTGCTGGGGTTAAATGCATGCACCACCATCACCCAACAATATTTTATGTTTCTTGTAACTTAGTTTCTTTTCCTGTTGCAACATAAACCTATTCAGAAGTTTTGAAATTTGGAGATTTGATCCTGACTGACTCATAAACACACCATGTCCTTTCTAGTTAAGTTGCAAAGCTATCTTTTCTATTAAAAAAAAAAAAAATGCTTCTGCTCTTCTCAGTTCTGAATGAATACAAAAACTGAAGTTCATTACTGAATAGGGTTCACTGATTTTATATGGGAAAAATAAATACAGCACCTGGAAGACACAAGTTCAAGAGAAAGATCATCACGGCCTACTTTTTATAGTTACTGCTGAATGCTTCCCCTTAAAGGAAAATGGCCAGAGCTGATTTTCTCAACTGCTGTGGTGCTTTCGATTCAGACTGCAAGCACACAATGACACCGCAGGCCCTGACTGTGAGAGAGTGGGGATAAGCCCCGTTTCTTTCTGCACTTGCATGCAGAACACTTGCAGACAGATTTCCACCTTAGTGGTGACAGGTAAGCAACAGACAGGGACAGCACAGGAACCTGATGTCACTGCCTGCGCTTAATTAGTTGGCTGAACTAACTGGGAAGCCCAAGGTGAGTGGTTCCACAGCACTGATAGGCTTTGCTTGCTATAGCCTAACAATTTAAAAATCTTTGTTTACAGTGGTAAAATGTGTCCTCTGGAATTAAATAGGCTTGTGTACATGCCCTACCTAACCAAAGACACTAACTACCTGGAAGCCTTTCAGGTTTGCTTCAACTGAGACTGAATTAAGGCTTCAGGCTCCTACCTTTCCATCCAGCACTGGGATTAAACCAGGGTCTGGATCATGTTAAGCAAGTACGTACCACTGAGGTACATCTATAGACAAAAAGTTAGTTTTCTTTTCTTTTCTTTTTGTTTTTTGAGACAGGGTTTCTCTGTGTAGTTTTGGTGTCTGTCCTGGATCTTGCTCTGTAGACCAGGCTGGCCTCGAACTCGAAGAGATTTGCCTAATCTCTGCTGGGATTAAAGGCATGTACCACAGCTTCCCAGCTCAAAAGTTAGTTTTTTAAAAAGAAATGTGAGGGTGAGGGCACTGGAGAAATGGTTCAGTGGTTAGGAATACCTGTTACTCTCCCAGGACTTGGCTTCAGTTCTTATCACCCACATAGAAGCTTACAGTTCAAGGGGATCTGACATACTCTCCTGGCTTCTTTCTGCAGGCACCAGATAGGTATACAACATACCTGCATATATACAGGCAAAACACTGACCCATATTAAATAAATCTAAAAAGTTCACAGAGAAAGTGAAGAAGAAAGCCATCTAGTTTTCTAAGGGAAACTTTGTGATTAATGGGGTTGTTTTAACTTGCTGCACTGCCTCACGGAGACTACTACTCAATAATTGTGCTCTGAAGACATCTGGCCAAAGGCTGAGCAGTAACAAATCAGGCCTGAGACTAAATTCCTTAGAAAAATATCTTTTTAGATTAGCCTTTATCTGGTATCTGAGAACACCTAAATAAAACTTCATGCCAGTGCAGTGGCACACACCTTTAATCCCAGCACTTGGGAGGCAGAGGCAGAGGATCTCTGTGAGTTCAAGGTCAGCCTGGTCTACAGAGGGAGTTCCAGGTCAGGCTCCAAAACTACAGAGGAAACAAACAAAACAAACTTCCCGGAAATGATAACACTGGTTCAGTGTACCTAAACTGTTGATATGAATATGATTTATATTGAATACTTACTCTTCCTAGGAGTTCAGAATTTGAATTATCATTGATTCTTGGTAACATATCACATGCTGCCAATCTTGCTGCTGAAGAAATTAGACGTCCCAGGACTGGAGAGATGGCTCAGCAATAAAGAGCACTTGATGCTCTAGCAGAGGCCCTGAGGTCAGTTTCTAGCACTCACTATGATGGCTTACTAACTCCATATCCAAGGGACCTAGCACCCTCTTGTGATCTCCACCAGTACCAAGTACAAATGTGGGACACACATACATGCAGCAAAGTACTCACACATAAAAATAATTTTCATGTCCCATGTGAATTCTCTGGAAAAGGAGTCTTGGAAATGTGTGCTTAATCTCCTCCTTAAATCTCCCAACTACATACCACGTGCCTTTCCCTGTTAGGTCAGGCTTGTGAGTGCATAGCAGATCAGGAAACCTGGAGAATGTCTTGGGAATCCCCAACACAACCAGTAGTAATACACAGGTAAAAGCAGATCACTTAGCTCATACTATCACTTAGCTCATACTATCTGAGTACAGAAAGACACCAAAATCTGTACTGTTAGCAAACAGAATTACTAGATTACTTACGAAAACAGATCAAACCACTGCTGTTTTGTTACAGATTCCTGGCGTAAAAGCTTCAAAACAATTGGACGCATAAAATCCCACTTGTCTTCAAACTGGAGAGAACCTTTATTCTTTAAAATAAAAGAGATAAGAGATAGTTTAATTTTAAAACAATTAAAATATCTCACATTTAAAAATATGTAAAATCTTTTATGAGATACCAAGAAAAACAGGTATCAAATTTAAAGACAGTTTTCCAGACCAGATTTTTTTTCTTTCATTAAATTTTTTATTTTACATACCAACCAGTTTCCTCTCCTCTCTTCCAGTTCCCTCCCTTCCCCTCCCATCTACCTTTTCCCCATCCACTCCTCCATTCAGAAAGGGGCAGGCCTCCTATGGGAGTCAACAAAGCATGGCATATCAAGTTGAGGCAGGACCAAGCTCCTCCCTGTGTATCAAGGCTAGGTGAGGTATCTCAGCATGGGGACTAAGTTCCCAAAAGCCAGCTCATGTGCAAGGGACAGGTCTTGATCCCACTGCTAGGTGCCCCACAAACAAACCAAGCTACACAGCTGTCATTCACAAGTAGAGGCCTAGACCAGACCAGAGTTCGTATAGGCTTAATCTTACAGCAGAGAATCCAGGAAAGGTAAGTATAAACAAACATCTGGGTGGAATTATAGGCCCACTCACTGTGCATTAGGCCCTCACCTCAATCCAAGAGTGGGGGAGGAAAGAGACCGCAATACTAAGACTGACTTCACAAAAGTGTACAGTGAAGAATTTGCTCTAAAGAGTCTGGCCTTTCCTCTTGGCTCCTTCTAGCAGATAACCCCTGAACAAATGGAATGTGTACCTAGTATGACCCTGAGAACCTTAGGTCCTGTGTATGGGACAAGCTCACCAATGTGCTTTTGGTAGGGGACTTGCCACATCTACATGGTCTTATAAGCAGGGGCTGGCCAAATCTAGACAGATTAACAATGTCATTTAGAGAGGGGCTTTATGTCAATCTAGAGACTCAAAATTCCCATGGAAGCAACCATGGGAACTTTGTGAAGATGTTCCACATAAACTAGCCAGGGGAAAGTCAGATAAGCTCCCTTAGGCATTCATTGTGTATGCTGTCATACACTGACATCAGAAGAGACATGTCTGCAGACTACAGGGAGGACAGCAGAAGCTCTGCTTGGGACCTCCTAGACTCTGTCCTATGCTTCTCTCCCTTTAACTGACCTTATGTGACATAACAAATAGCAGTGATTATAATGGCTTGCAGTAAACCCTGTGTCTTTCTGGGGTTGGAAATGAGCGGCTATATAACAGAGAGCGAACCCTCTAATTTTGCAGCTGGTCTAAACTTCACACAAAGTAAAGCTATCAGACTAGAGATGGTTCAGCAATTAAGAGCACTTGCAGAGACTTGGGTTCAGTTTCCAGTACCTACATGGTGACTCACAATGTCTGACTCTAGTTCCAAGGGATCTGACACCTTCATCAGGCTTCCAGGGACACCATCCATGAACATGGTGCACATACATGTACATAAAATATTCATGCACAGCAGCATTCTTTTAAAAGTAAAAGAAGAAAGGCTGGGTGTGTTAGTACCTGTCACCAATGCCAACAGTTGACAAGCTTTTTCTTGTCACCAACCCTTTTGAGTTCAAGGCCAAAGCCTGGTCTACATAGTGAGTTCCAGGACATCTATGGCTATACAGAGACCCTGTACAAAATAACAAAACAAATCCAAGTATAGCTGTCAATGCTGAGTTCAAATTCCCAGCATCCACATAAAAAGCCAGGCATGGCCATAAGCTAACCAATAATCCCAGTATTGTGGGGTCACTGGGGCTTGCTGTTCACTAGCCGAGCTCCAGGTTCAGCGAAATACCCTGTGCCTCAAGGGAGTAAGGCATAAATAGGACAGAACCTTCAATATCCTACCCTGGCCTCTGCAACCCCACACATGTACATACACACCACACGCAACACACACACACACGCAACACACACACGCAACACGCAACACACACGCAACACGCAACACACACACACACACACACACACACGGGTTCCAGGGTCCTTCATGGATACTGAAATCTTTATCTTTGAGTGCTCAAGTCTCTTAGGTAAAATGACATGGTGCTTTGTGATCTACCACCTTTTTTAAGAGACAGGGTTTCTCTGTGTCCTCTAACTTGCTCTGTAGAACAGACTGGGCTCAAACTCAGAGATCCACCTGCCGCTCTCTGCCTTCCCCAGTGCTGTGATTAAAGGCACACACCACCACTGCCCAAGAACTTTCACTTTTTAAAATTATCCTTATTTATCTTCTTATGTGGGCTCAGGAGTGCCACTGCATGCATTTGGAGGTCAGAGGACAACTGGACCCTAGGTTCACTCCTCCCACCACGTGGGTCACAGAGGACTGAACTCAAGTTACCAGGCTTGACAATAAACGCTTCACTTGCTGACCGACCCATCCTGCCAACCCATACAAATGGTTTTTTTGAGGATATTGATTACTTTAATCTTTTATTGTAGTTTTTTTCTATTTGCTGATTTTCATTTTTGAGGTACAGGGGCTTGAACCTATGGCTTCGCACATGCTAGACAAGTGTTATCACAGGTTCTTTCTATTCATTTTATTTGAAACTAGGCACTTTCTGTATAGCCCTGGCTATCCTGGAACTTTCACTTGCTCTGGCCTCAAACTCAGAGATCCACCAGCCTCTGCCTTTCAGGTGCCAGGATTAAAGGACCCAGGTTCAGTTCTCATGGTGCCTCACAACCTTGGAACTCCAGTTCCAAGGAATCAAATGCCCTCTTCTGACCTTTGTGAGCACTGCACACAGTGCATCTACATACTCGTACACATAAAATAAATACATCAAATAAAAATAAAATTTGAAAAAGATATTTTTTTAAAAAACACCCAGAAAACAGCAATGGCTCAGTTGGTAAGTCCTTGCCTTATAAAAATGAGGAAACATGAGGCCAATCTCCCAGAACCCATGTTTTAATAAAAACAAACAATACACTGATGGTGGAGGTGCTTGTGTAATCCCAGCACTGGTTGGTGAAACAGGGATGGTGTGTACCTGATTGAGGTCCCCTCTCAGCCAGTCTAGGCTAACTGGCAAATTCTAGCCAAGTGAGAGTCAGCGTGTCAAAGACCAAGGCGACACTCCTGGAGACTGACATCTGAAGTTGACCCCTGGCTTCCACCTTCATGTGCGCACATTCACACAAGCAAACACATAGAAAACCCATTCTTCAAAATTCAGCTCCAATGCTCTCTTCATAATATTCATAATTATCCCATCAGGAATTTCCTGAATCTGTAAGGCTTGAAGTAACATTTCAGAAATGTCTGCCTTAGATAAAAACCATCAGTACCACCTTCTCTTTGAGTATGATAAACTCCCATAGAGCATGGGCATTATGATTTTTGTATTCTTCATGGTACCTTGCATGTTGTTGTCTAATAAACAACTATAGTAATGGATAAATTCTAGACACTTAGAAAAGCTTGTGTTGAGAACAGCTACACTTCCTATTTTTGTTTAATTTCTTTTTAGTTTCTTATGAAGAGTCAACTGGGAAGGTCTCAAGTGACTGAGCTACGGACAGTATCTAAGCAAGACACTGACAGGTCAGATAGAGATCAGATCAGTACTAAGATAAAATAGTGAAACAGAACCTGGCGGTGCTCACACACGCCTGTAATCCCAGCACTCAGGAGGCAGAGGCAGGTGGATCTCTGAGTGAGGCTAGAATTCATGATCCTCCTGCTTCAGTGACTTTCACATTGGGAATGACCTGCACCCCAGGCCCAGCTTCAACTGTTTTTGTTCTTCAAAAAGGGAGTTCTGTTTCATTTTCTTATAGGAATAGGCACAGTAGTTCTAGTGTGTTAGTGGATTATATATTAATTGCCATCACTGTTTTTAAGCATTTTACATAATTCATTTGATAATCACAATAGTGCTATGAAACATGGTACTGATAATTTCAATTTTCTGAAAGAAAAAACTTGAGCAGAGGTTGAGAAACTCAAAGTCATATAGCTCTTAAGAGACAGAAATATTCAGATGAGTGTGGTGGCACATCCCTTTAATCCTACCACTTGGGGAGGGATGGCAGAGACAGGCAGATTAGCTGGGCCGTGGTGGCCCTCCGGTGATGGCCCTCGGAGGCAGAGGCAGGCAGATCTCTGAATTCAATGCCACCCTGTTCTCCAGAGCTACTTCAAGGACAGCCAAGGCTACACAGAGAAACCCTGTCTTGAAAAAAACAAGACGGGGTTGGGGATTTAGCTCAGTGGTAGAGCGCTTGCCTAGCAAGCGCAAGGCCCGGGGTTCGATCCTCAGCTCCAAAAAAAGAAAAACCAAGACATAGAAATTCAGGGAACTTAGGTCCTTGTAAAGGACTCCCCAGGGTGGTGATACAGGTCTTCAATCTCAGGACAGAGGCAGAAGGATTTCTGTGAGTTTGAGGCCTGCTGGGTTACACAGGCAAGATAGGGCTAAAGAGACCCAGGTTTTTGTTTTTTGAGGGGGGATTTCATTGTTATTATTCATCCACACAACCTGAAAACAGTGTTTATATTTCTTCAGGTAACCGCTACTCCCATTTCAGTTAGTACGTTCAGGACAGGATTCTTACTAAAAACACAAGCATAGATCAAACTCACCCCAGTCTTCCTAGGTCCTTTCCTAACTTTTTAACAACATCTGCTCCTCCCCACACCCCACCCCCACCCCCATACCTTCCTCCACCCCCACCCCCCAGTACGTTTAGGACAGGATTCTTACTAAAAACACAAACATAGATCAAACTCACCCCGAGTCTTCCTAGGTCCTTTCCTAACTTTTTAAAAACATCTGCTCCACCTACCCCCCATCCACCCCCCATCCCTACCTCCCACCCCACCCCACCCCCCACCCCGCTTCCCCGGACCTCTCTTGGTATTTGAAACTTTTCAATGTCTTCTTTGATAAGAAAAACTTTCCTACAACCTAAAACGACGGTAGCACTTCACCGGATGCCATCTGATGTCCTATAAGGGTAGTCGAGCTTGGGAGACCGTTCCTCAAGGAACAAAAAAAGGGTGGAAATATGAAGTCAGGAATGGGAGCTGGAAGGTGTAACGCGCAGAAAAGGGAGAAAGGGGGTGGAGTGGGAGACACTGCTGTCTGACTCGCGTTTCCTGAAGACGGAGTGAGAACAGAAATTAAGGAACTGGTGGTTGGGGGGGGGGGTCCCCAGTCATTGAAACCTAGTAGGTAGCATTTTGTGGAGGTTTCCCCTTTATGTCTTTGACTCTCGCTTCGGAAGAAACGGACCCGAGAGTCACAATGGCTGGGTCGATGAGGGCCCAGCGACCCTGCACTCACTCGCAGCCTGGGTTGGTTCCTTGAAAGCATCGCTCCCGGCCAGTCACTCTTGTCAGCGGGAGGACCCACGGGAGCCTCCGGACCCCGAAGCCAGGGCCCGGGGTCGGGGTGCTCGGGGTCAGTCGGCCCGGCTCACCTTCCGGTGGACAACCCTGAACCACTCTCACACCTCGCCGCTCACTCCGAGCCCGGCCCTGCCCCAGGAACTAAACGCGTCGGTCGCGAGCAGAAGCCCGGCGGGAGGCAGGGGGCTTACCTTTAACAGATTAGACGTCGCCATGTTCCTTCAACTTGGACTCTCGCGAGACGAGGCGAGACTTGGCGGCGCTCGGGGCCAGGCCTCCTCGGGAGGCCGGAGTTCCCAGCAGGGCCCCGCGGGCCGCGGCGGAGATGCCGGCGGGGAGACGCCGAGGCTGCGAGCCGTCAGCGCTGAGCTCGGTCCGGGCACCCGTGCTTCCTCAGGCTTTGCCTCTACATAGTAGTCGCCGGGGCCTGCCCACGCGAGAGAGTGCGTGCCGAGGCTCAAGGAGACGCGAGCGACGAAGGGTGGGAAGGGGCCCGGAGCCGACCTGCCCGGGAAGAGGTAGCATCGACCTCCCGGGGCCTCCCACGCTCGTCTCCGGGTGAGCCTCTGGGGTTGCACTTGCGGCGGCCACCGGCAACGACTTTTAAGTCGGCTTAGGCCTGGCACCTCGGGTTCCGTGGTGGCATCACGTGACGCTGCGGGCGGGGGCGTGCTTGGGAGCAACCGGGGAGCCTACCAGCCGCTGGGCCCCGAGGCCCGGCCGAGGGTAGGAGGGCGCCCTCTATTGGCTGCAGCCGGCGCCGCCGGTCCCCCCCAATCCCCCAAGCGCCCCAGATCCGTGGATTGCCATTCAGAGCTCTGGGTTAGATTAGCCTAGAAGGCTATTTACTGCTGTTCCAACGTGAAGACTGACCGGGAAAATACTTGTTTAGTGAATGAGTGTACCAACGTGTTAACTGTCATCATTTTGCTCAAAAATGCCCGACTTGTTCAAGAATCGGTGGTTATTAATCTTGGTTTTCCTTCAAACGTATCCTAGACCTAGAGCATCCTATACCATTTTCTCCAAATTGTGTCGCTTTGAATCATGAATCTCTGAACAAGAGAAGAGAATATAATTTATGTAGGGATCTCACAGGTTGGCTATTACATTGTGCAAGTTCCTAACAGTATTCTGTTGGGGTTTTTTTTGGGGGGGGGGTTGTTTTGGGGGCGAGTTTTTTGTTAGTTTTTTTTTTTTAATTACAAAAATTAGAACAATTGTTTTAGTTTTTCGAGATAGGGTTTCTCTGTGTAACCCTGGCTGTCTTGGAACCCCCTTTGTAGACCAGGCTGGCCTTGAACTCAGAGATACACCTGCCTCTGCCACCTGAATACTGTGATTGTGTGTGTGTGTGTGTGTGAGAGAGAGAGAGACAGAGAGAGAGAGAGAGAGGGAGAGAAAGTGCTTGCCTAGCATTTGTGAGGCTCTAAGTTTGATACCCAGTACCAAATAAAGAAAATATCAACTTCATTTGTAAAAATGTAACATCTGGAATACCTTAAAAAGGAAGTTCTCAGTGGTGGTGGCACAGGCCTTTAATTACAGTATCTCTGTGAGTTTGAGGCCAGCCCTGGTCTACAAAGAGAGTTCTACAAAGAGAGTTACAGGACATCTAGAGTTACACAAAGAAACCCTGTCTTGGAAATACAAAACAAAACAAAAACAAAAAGAAAGTTCTCTGCTCTCTTCCGTCCTACCTCATAAGATATCCATTGTTAGAAGTATGTTTTGATTTTCTCATTTGTTTCCTCTGTATGCATTACAGTATATATTAAAAAGTTTCTCAAATATTGTTGATTCATTGTATACTGTATTAATTGTAGATTAAAATAACCTGGGGTGCTTTTTAGAAAAGCGGACTTTCAGGTTCCACCTTAACTCTAAAGGTGTTTATTTCATAGATTATGATACCTTAAATCTGCTTTTGCCCCAGGCATTCCAGATAGCTTTGTTTGTTTGTTTAAGAGGTCTTTCTGTGTAGACTTGGATGGCCAGGAATTCTGTGTAGACCAGGCTGACCTAAAAGACTCAGAGCACCACCTGCCTCTGCCTCCGGAGTGAGTGCTGGGATTACAGGTGTATGCCTCCAATGGTGAAGAATTCCTTGTATCTGTTTTGGGCTAGGTGTGGTGGAGCAAGCCTTTAATCCCAGCATTCTAGTGAGTTCTGGTCACCAGAACTATAAAGTGAGACCCTGTCATAAGAAAATGGTGCCAGCCAGGTATTCATGGCACATGCCTTTAATTCCAGCACTGGGGAGGCAGAAGCAGGTAGACGTTTGTGAGTTTGAGGCCAGCCTGGTCTACAGAGCTAGTTCCAAAGACAACTAGAGCTGTTACACAGAGAAACCCTGTCTCAGAAGAAAAAAAGAAAAAGAAAAAGAAACTGGTGCTTGAGATGGGATAAGAGCTCCACTTCTCTTAGACACTGAGTGGCTTACGTAACCACAGTAAGTCTTAGTTTCCTCATTTGTGAAATTAGGATAAAAGCATCTACAATCATAGAGCTATTGCAAAGATTAAATATACAGGCTGGAGAGATGGCCCAGAGGTTAAGAGTGCTGGCTGCTCTTTCAGAGGACCTGGGTTCAATTTCCAGCAGCTAAAGGGGACCCACAAGTGGTTTCTGTTTGACCTCTATAGGCACCAGGCATGCACATGGCACACAAATATACATGCAAGAAAAAAAATCCACACAAAATTTTAGAAAATTTAAACATTAAATATGATAATGATATAAAACAATGTATGATTTATTATACATATAGGCATTCAGTGTAATAAGAGTTAAAGAGTATAATGCTTACTCTATGTAAGATATGATTTTGTACATTTTAATAGATTAATACATCAAATGCTAGAATTGATTACTTCTTGCAGAGACCTTAAATATTAATTAAACTTAACATGTGAGAAGAGCTGTAAGGAAAACAAAAAAGCAGACGACGCAGAAATAGAAGGGAGGTCAGACGGGACTAACTAGCCACAGGCCGGCCAGGGTCCTCAAGGCCCTGGCTAGGAGGAAAGATAGCCATGGGTCTGCTCTGTAGCTGGAGTTTTCTCCAGTCCTGCCTGGCCCATGGTCAGGACAAATCTCTCTCACCCACCAGTCCTGCAGCCACTCAGACCCAACTGAATAAACACATACTTATATTGCTTACAAAATGTATAGCCATGACAGGCTTCTTGTTATCTAGTTCTTCTATCTTAACCCATTTCTATTCATCTATACTTTGCCATGTGGCTTGTGGCTTACCGGTACTTTATGCTCCTTATCATGGCGGCTGGCAGCATCTCCCTGCCTCAGCCTTCCTGTTCCCAGAATTCTCTTCTCTCCTTGTCCCGCCTATACTTCCTGCCTGGCTACTGGCCAATCAGTGTTTTATTTACTAGCCAATCAGAGCAACACATTTGACATACAGCACATCCCACAGCACCGCCCGGTGCCTATTATGATAAGCAAGTGTGTGGTGGGGAAATGGGAGAGAAAGAGGAGTGGAATGGTCCACACTGTGGAAAGAGGCAGAAGTGAAGGCAGTGAGCCGTGGGCTGGTGTTGGATGTCTGCTCAGGGCCATGTCTGGGTCCCTGGTCCTACAGCAGCCAGGGTGTGAGTTGATGTCCATGGATGGCTTCTGTTGCCATTGAGGGCCATGCTGATACCAATGGTTCGGGCCACCACCTGGGACCATGTTGGGGGGTTCGTGGACCACGCTGCCATTGGGGCCATGCTGATCTGGGTGGCCTTGCTGTCACCTGGGGCCATGATGAAAACCGGACCCAGGCTAATGCCAAGGACCATGTCTGGGCCCATGGTCCTACCTCACCCAAGGTCTGTATTAATGTCCTTGACCAATGTTGTCACCAAAGGTCACATAAAGGCTAGGGTCTGGGCAATGCCCTGTAGCCTTGTTGGTGTCCAGGGGACCATACTGCTGCCAGAGCCATTCTTTTCTGAGTGGCTGGGGCTACCACTTGGAGCTACGATGTCCACTGGGCCTAGCTGATGCCTCAGGTCATGTCTGGGTCCAGCTGGGGTATGTGTTGAAGTCTGTGGCACAGGTTGCCATTAGGGCCCACATGGAGACCTGGGATCTGGGCCACAGCCTGAAGCCTTGTTGGAGTCTGGGGGACATGCCCCAACAGGAGCCATACAGATCTGGGTGGCCTGTGCTGCCACCCAGGGCCATGGTGTTATCTAGGGCCAGATTGCTGCTGAGGCCCATGTCTGGGTCTAAGGCCCTCTAGTGGCCAGGGTCCAGATTGACATGTGATTCCTGTTGTCACCGAGGACCATGAGGAAGCCCAGGGTCTGGTCAGTGACCTGAGTCCAGATTGGTGTCCGAGAGCCGTGATGCATGCAGATCTGAGTGGCCTGCGCTGCTAGTCAATGCCATAGTGATGTCCAGGCCAGAGCTGCAACTGAGGACCATGTTTGAATCCATGGCCATGGCCATACTGCAGCCAGAGTCTGTGCTGATGTCCAAAGCTCTTTTTACCATAGAAGGCCATGTAGATGCCCATGCTGGTGTCTGAGGACCACACTGCCACTGGGACCAGTGCCGATCTGAGTGGCCTGCACTGCCACCAGGGGCAATGGTGACATTCAGACCCGGCTGCTGCCAAGGACCATGTCTGGGTCTGTAGTCCTACCGCAGCTGGCATCTGTGCTGAAGTCTGAGTCCTGTATTGCCACCAAAGGTCACATAGAAGCCCAGGGTTGGGGCCACAACCTGAGGCTTTGGTGGTGTCCAGGGGCCATGCTGCTGCCAGAACCATCCCCACCTGAATGGCCAGTGCTTCCACCCAGAGCCAGGATGTCATCCAGGCCCAGGCTGCTGCCAGGGCCATGTCTGGATCCATGGGCCAGCTGCAGCTGGGGTCTGTGTTGATGTTTTGGCCCGTGTCACCTCAGGGGGCCTTAGGAACCACAGGAGATCAAGAGGACATACTAAGCCGGCCCCTCCCTTTGCTGGCTCAGGGAAAGCTAGCTTTGCCTCTTTTTCTTTTTCCACGTGGCAAGTTTATTTGGGGGCTTGGGGGGATGGGAGAGAGAATGGAGGGAAGGGGAGAGAGAGAGAGAGAGAGAGAGGAGAGAGGTGACCGCTACCTCTAGCAAGAGAAGAGAGAGAAGGGGGGTGGCCTTGCCTCTTTTTTTGTTTTGTTTTGTTTTTTCGAGACAGGGTTTCTCTGTAGCTTTGGAGGCTGTCCTGGAACTCGCTTTGTAGACCAGGCTGGCCTCGAACTCACAGAGATCCACCTGCCTCTGCCTCCCGAGAGCTGGGATTACAGGTGTGTGCCACCGCCACCGCCACCGCCACCACCACCACCACCCAGGATTGGCCTTGCCTCTTGCTGGACACTAAAGGATGGGAGCTGGCTCCTGCACTCCAGAGAGATGATGGCCCCACCCCTCACCACAGACAAAGGTGAACTGACCCTGAAGGCATGGGCACAGGGGAGCTGACTTGGCCCCCTCAACTGAGATGGTGGCCCCAGTGCCCTGGACTGACCAGCTCAGCTACCACCCAGGCCCACCCAACATCTAGCCCATCTAGGACCTGCTGGAGGTCCTGAAGGATACCAGCAGGATGTCCAAGACTCAGGGTGGCCACAGGATATCCTGGAGGAGTTCTAGTGAGGATCCAGTGATGAGGATCAGAAACCAGAGGCCTTGAACCGGACCAGTGACTCGTTGCAATGAATATTTGCAAGTAAAGCTGATAGGACAAAAGGCCCCAGAGACCCCCAGTGCCACCAGGATGAATGAAGAGGTGTTGGAGAGGCAGGAAAGAAGGAGAATCGAAGAGGATTTTTGGTTAGTTGGTTGGTTGGTTGGTTGGTTGGTTGGTTGGTTGGTTGGTTGATTTGTTCTTGTGTTTTTCTTTGCTTGTTTACTTTGTTTTTGCAGGGGTGAGGGGAGCATATGGGGGAACCAGGAGGTGAGCAGGGTGCATGATGTGAAACTCCCAAAGAAACAATAAAGAAGTTAAATTAAAAACAAATAGAGAGAGAAAGAAATAGAAGGGAGAACAGACCAGAGAGACAGTTCAGGGGTGAAGAATACATACTGCTCTTGGGGAAGATCTCTGAGTTCTGTTCCCAGCACCCACTAGAACTCCAGTTCTGTGGGGATCTAATACTTCTGGCCTTTGACAACCCCTACACTCTTAAGCATACACACACAGAGATACACATACACATAAGTAAAAATAAAATTTTTTCAAAAAGTGGGAAAATTCCTAGAATCAGTCTTTATAAAGAAAGAGGATGGCACTTATTACCCCAATATACAAAGTACCACATTTTCTAGGGTAATGAAGAGTAACTGCTGTGTGACTTCTCTTCAGGGAATCTGAACAAACATGCATCTTCCCCAAATAGTGTACAACAAGAGACCAAAGTAGACTTCTCCCCAGTCCAGCTGAGTGAGCCAGTAAGTTTATTGGAGTTACTCACAGGAGTATGGTTGACTCTTGCTGCATCACTGAAAAGCCCTGCCCTGTATGTGTGAGGACTCACAGACGATGTGCCCACAAAGCAGTTACAGGCAGTTCAGCTGGCCAGAGTTTCCTTCAGCAATAGTTACTGCTGTTACTACATCTATAGCCTTGGGGAGGGGCCTGATCAATCTCGGAGGTTCATGAATATAATGTTCATTATATTGGTAAACTGTCATGTGATGTTAGCTTGTTAGAAACAAAGAGATCCTGGAAGCCCTCCCTACTTCCTCTAAAAATGGCCCACTAACTGTAACAAGGGGAAAGAAAAACACCAAGCTCCTAAGAGTATTGGAAAGATTGTATCTTTTAGAACATATAGAAAGGAAACTATTTCCAAGCAAGGTTTCTAGTATTTATCCCACGACATAAAAAATGCCTGCAGTGGTCTGGTGCTTTGGGAAGAATGGCCTCCAGAAACTCAGATTTGAATGCTCTGTTAGGAGCCCAGGGAATAGCTGTTAGGAGGCATGGTCTCATGTGTGGCTGGGATGGGCTTTGAGGTTTCAGAAGCTCAAGCCAGGCCCAGTGGCATACTCTCTCTTCTGCTGCCTGCTGATCCAGATACAGAACTCTCGACTCCTCCAGCACCATCATATTTACCACCAAGAGGATAATGGACTAAGCCTCTGAACCTGTGAGCCAACCCCAATTAAATGTTTTCCTTATGGGAGTTGCAAGAGTTGCTATGGTCATGGTGTCTCATCACAATAAAAAACTCTAAGACATGTGGGAATAGGAAGCTGGAATTCAACCTCAAGCAACTCATCCATGGAGATAAAGTCCAATCAGAAACTCTGCCTGCCTCAACCTCCTCAGTAATTTTTTCCTGTCTATTTGTAAGCACTGGGCTTCCTTCATGATGTTATCTATCTGCTGCCCTTTGTTCTTTTACTTGGAAGCCTTTAGACGCTGTTCTGCCCAGGACTGTGACTTGGGAACTTCAGCTGACAGCTTCAGTGGGGATTCCACAGGTGATGTTGCTGGAGGTTTGTAAGCCCTGGATTTGATGGGGTTACCTTTTGTTGGCTTTCTCAGGTGGATTCCTCCAGTTGTCTCGGCTGGATGTTTTGCTGTCCACTAATTTCTATTCTACTTCTGCTTGCTGTGTGTTTCATAAACTCACTCATTCCAATGGGAAGTGTGGGTGTTGTAGATCATTCGGGACCATACAGAACAGGGGTTTTCTGGGCCTTTAAGTGTATATATGACTTTGAGCTTTCTAAGTTTTGCTTCCTGAGTCTCATTAGCTTCCCTCCTCTCTTTGGGAAGGAAATGTTTGAATAAGGAGGAAGTAGCTACACTATGTGCCTTCCCTTACTCTGGTTTATAGTCTTTCCATCCTCTTTTTATTTTTATTATTACTATTATTATTTTTTTTTTCTGTTTGGTTTTTTGAGACAGGGTTTCCCTGTGTAGCTTTGCACCTTTCCTGTGACTCACTCTGTAGCCCAGGCTGGCCTCGAACTCACAGAGATCCACCTACCTCTGCCTCCTGAGTGCTGGGATTAAAGACATGTGCCACCATCGCCCAGCTCTTTCCATCCTCTTACATGGTGTTCTCTGGGCTTGTGTGCGGGTGTAGGGGTGGATACTGTAGGTACCTGATTATTTTATGTCATTGGGAGCTTAGCACTGGACCACTTTGCCACAGCAACAGTTATTCTCAGGAGGCCAACTGGTTAATGAGTCTCTGCAGTACACTGCAGGAAAAAAAAAAAATCCCTCCAGGACCAACCAGACTGACAGCAGCAATAATTATGTGTATAATCATAAATGTTTAGAAGGAAATTTAATAGGCACATAATACCCATTTAGCAACACAGTTGCAATTGCTTTCCCACTGGGTCCTAAGAACTTCCCAGCCACTAGTTTTTTGTCCTGGCTTACAACACTACTTGTGAGTTTTCTCTTGTGGAGCAGACATTAAATCCAATTGGAAAATAGTTGTTTACACCCCTAACGGTCATGCCACTATGCACCAAGAAGCACATAGCATCTCTTCATGTGCCATCAAGATCCATACCAAGCACCAGACAATGGTGACACATGCCTTTAATCTCAGCATTCAAGAGGCTAGCCTGGTCTACAGTGTAGTGTACAGAGTGAGTTCTAGGATAGCCAGGGCTATACAGAAACACTCTGTCTTGAAAAACCAAAAGGAAAAAAAATCCATACCAAGCAAGGCTCTTGGTGACAATCCTCCCCCAGCACCGTACATATTGCATTCAGGTAGGAAGGCTAGGAGGGAGATTGTGTTAGATGTCCTAAGGCCTTTCAGCCAAAGCGTATAGTGTTTTCAGAAAGAAGAACTTATCCATGGCATTAAGTCTTAGGTTGAGGGGAGGAGATACTTTAGGGACCTCCTAGAACAACTCATCTAAGGAGGTGACCCACCCTTGGCCCTGGATATTTGCCTCCAGACCTTCCTGACTGGCTACAGTATCCAGTACAGCCTGAAAACTGTCCTGTTGTTTGTATTAGTTGTTTTGTCAAAAGAGCATAACTTAGTTGGTAGTCCTTGCTCAACCTGCACATAAACAAGGGAGAGGTGCTGCCAACCTGCAGTTCTAACACCAAGGAGGCAGGGGCACAAGGGGCGTCCTCAGCTACCAGTGACTTCACGGGCAGCCTGGACTAAGACGCAGTCCCAAACAGACACAGGGTAGTGTCACAGTCAATCTTGACTGTCCACTTGACAGGATTAAACTCAGCATGAAAATAACCCTCTGGGCATGTCTGTGTGGGATTTTCCACTTCAGGTTAATTGCCCTGAGAAGATCCACCCTAATTGGGGAAGAGCAAGGGAAAAGGAAGCTGACCAGCAGGCTTCCTGAGAAGATCCAATGTGACTCTCAAACCCAGGACGAGCCTCACTAGCACCTGCGGCTCCTCCCAGCACTTCTCACCCTACCCCCACCCTAAACCTCTCCACCCACAGGGCGGGCTTCCCTTCGACTTCTGGTCTCTAGATAGCTCAGCCATTTTGGCTAAGCACACCCTTGGTCTCTTGGTCCCCATATACTGTCTTTGTCACCTTGGCCTCCTCTTCCCCTTCTCTTCCTCTCTCACTCTCCCTGCCCCTCTTCTCTCCTCTCATGGCCTGGTTCCGTCTGGACCTTTCCTGACGCCTCTGGCGGAGCCCTCCTTCATATCTACAATAAAACTTCAGCCATGCCTGGGAAGGGTCACCTCATTCCCATTCACTTACTCTGATGGGTTTGTACCCATGACCTGGGAGCCAAAATAAACCATTCCTTGAGTTGCTCTTGTCAGGGTATTTTGTCACTGCAATGAGGAATGCAACCGAGTTGGGCATGGTGGTATGAAAGACACTACCACATCCAGCCCTCCACAATCCACACCCATTCCCCATGAGTCCACAGCCTGCCTCCTCAGCACTGCTGCTGCTGCTGAGCCACTGAGCTTTTCCTCACCTGCTGGTCTCTGTAGGGCAGGTCTGGCTGCTTGGCTTGGCTCAAACCCAGGGAGGGCCAGGGTTCACTCTTACCTGCCTCAGTCTTCCCAGTGCTGGGACCACAGGTATGCTACTGCTCATGGTCATGCATTTGGATTTCTCTCCTTTGTTGATTATATATATATATATATAAAATATATCCTTTATACACACACACAAATACATATTTGAATTTAAGCTGGGTGTGGTGGCACATACCTTTTATCCTAGCCTGATCTGCCTAGTGAGTTTCAGGATAGACAGGACTACATAGAGACCCTGTGTGTATATTAGTCTGTGTACCATGTCTGTGCAGTGCCCGCGGAGGTCAGAAGAGGGCATCGGATCCTCTGGAAATGGAGTTCTAGATGGTTGTGTGCCTTCCTGTGAGTGCTGGGAACTGAACCTGGGTCTTCCGGAAGAGCAAGTGCTCTCTCCAGCCCACATTTGGATCTTTCACACATTTCTGACTCAGAGTCAGAAGGGAATGAACACAGAAACACTGCCGTGACACCACTTTGCAGTGCAGAAAGCGGAGCAGGCAAGCTGAGGGTTCTGTTGATAGTCTTGCTTCACTACTTGAAACCAAAGGTCATCCGTTGATAGGACGTTGTGAAATTTAAGCAGAAAGGAGAAAAGATAACACATTGCTGTGTTCAGTGGTGGGACAGTAAAGGGACTAAGGACATGTACTATGATTCCTGGGCAACCCTATGTGTCCTCTTGCAAGTAGTAAGCAAGAAGATTTTAGTTGTGAATTATTTATTTGAGGCAGAGTCCTGCTGTGCAGCTCAGGCTGGCCTGGAACACTGTCGTCCTGCCTCAGGGATTCAGCTTGGCTCCAAATGCTAATTTTGACCTTTGGGCATAGCTAAGGAGACAAAGATTTAGTAGGGCTAATAATTTGTACAAAGGCTTACACGCTTCTACGTGCTAGGGTCTGTCTGACTCTGTAGCTATATCCACTTAGGTATAGGCACTGAGCAGGGATAGAATAGCATTGTAGGAACTAAGGCGGCAGTTTTGCTGAGTGATGATGGAGTTGGGCAAACATGCACGGGAGTAAAGAGGATGACTGACCATTAGATTAAGGGGAATTAAGTGGAGGATCAAAGTACTGCAATCAGCTGAGGACCTAAGAATCGTTGAAGCTCTGAAATGAGAGGCACCTGGCCAGAAAGACAGAAGGCAGCCATTGGAGGGTGAAATGGACCTTAGGCTGTTAGTAGCAGTAGCCATTGTAATGCCAAAGGCTAAGCTGTGATCAAGGGAGAAACAGGAAAACAGATCTGGAGACCGGAAAGCCAGGCATCCTAATAAGTAGGCCTACCTACTCCTGACCTCAGCAGCCACTGTGGTAAACATCCTATGTGAGCTCCAATCCCCGTGACAGTGTCCCACCCGACAGGGACAGTTCTTTCTGCTTTGACTTTAAGGTCTTCTCCAAAGGTCCAGGGTCACATGAAGGTCACAGGCAAGTTCCACAAAGCCTGAGGAAGCAAATGTTTCCAGGATTAATTCTAACAGTAGAATAAGAAGCCAGTGGGTAGCAGCCTAACCCATAGTCTTTTGGTATATAGTTCTTATGGTATATAGGTGTATATATGGTATATATGTGGGTTTCTCAGAGTGATTACCAGGGCACTCACTAGCTTTGATTCATTTTGTTCATGGTAGTGACCTTGGTAGCACACCTTTAAGGGTGCCAATTAACTCCTCCTTTGTTCCTGCCAACTTGAGTTATCTACCAAATTAACCACTTCTATCCCAACTCCTTGTCTCAAACACTGTCTTAAAACAAAATACTTTACTGGGCTGGAAAGATAGCTTAGTGACTAAAAGCTTTTCTTTTTCTTTCTTTCTTTTTTTAGCTGAGGATCAAACCCAGGGCCTTGTGCTTGCTAGGCAAGCATTCTACCGCTGAGCTAAATCCCCATTAAGTAACCCTGAAAGTGTAAATCTGGTGAGATTGGTAAGGCTGTCCTCTGTACCTGACAACAGAGAAATGAGGAGGAGTGACATCCCAAAACTCCCAGGACTGAGTCAGTGGTTTTGGTGTCCAGACGGAAAGAAACGGATCGCTTCCCTGCTGTGTTCTAGGTTCCCTGCCATGTCTGTAGCCAAGCCTAGGTCTGCTGGAGGTCTTAGCTTGATGTACCCATGAGTCCTGGCCACTGGGAGCAGTTAGCTGACTGGCTGTCTTTCTAGGTGGCACTTTTAACAAGGCTGTTGATGGCCTGGCAGGGCATTCGCTAGCCCATGGCCTTTTTCCTCACTTAAAACAGGGACCCAACAGCTTTTGGGAGTCAGTGAGTGCCAGCACTTGGCAATTTTGTTTTCAGGCTTTTGATCTCTTCCCTGGCACACCTTAAATGCCACAGATGACTCTTTTGCCTGTGGGGTCAGGAGCCTTGCTCTCCAGATGCTTAAGTTTTAGTCGGGGAGGTCTGGGGAACAAGAGACAGATTTTATTCCCGTATCCTGAATTTTTTTTTCCTGATGATTGCTGGCTTAAGGACAGCTTTTGGAAGATTTGTTAGGAGGCAGACTATACACTTATCCTTTTGGAAGACTTGCCTGAGGCTATAAGCTGATTTTGGCTTAAGAGCCATCCTGACTACTGTAAACTTACTTGTATGGATCTTAGCTGCTTCCAGACCCGTCTGTGCCTCTCAAGACAGTTTGAGAACCAGTGGATGGAGTTAAGGTGAGTTAGGGCAAGAGTCAGTAGAAGCTGCCCAAGCCCGCCCATTTGAGCCCACCCACTGCCGGCGGAAGTCTGACAGAAAAGGTTGCATGTGGCAGAGGAAAAGAAAACGTCAGAAATGGGGAGGGAGAAGGTTCAGAGCTTTAGCAGAAAGCTTGGGGATAACGTAACTCTTTTATTTGCCCGTTCGCTGGCAGAAGTTTCTGCAAAGCTGTTATGCGGCCAGATTTGCGGGTATCTGCCAAGGTAAGTGGTAAATGTATCTGCCCCTTTGTTCCATGGTTATACCCGATTGAAAAATAAGAAGTTAAAATAACAAATCAGGATCAGACTCCAATCTCAGGCATCCCCGAGGAGAGAAGAAAGATCTATCTATGAATTAGCTCAGGTTAGCCTTCCTCGGCGTGTGCCACAGGTGGTCCACCTGGTAGACCAAGTCATCATTGACCCCCTTGTCAGGAGTGAAAATGTGCCATTGTCAGCGCAGCCTGAGGACAATCCCTAGGGTGTGTGTCGCAAAGAATATAGCTCAGACTGCAGCTGCGAGAACAGCAGACTCACTGTGGTGAAGAATCATGGCGGCCAACATGGCCGCCAACATGGCAGCAGCGGTAGTGTTGTGGGGGTCCAGCAGAGGAGAAGGACACACACATGTGCTCGCAGTCTCTTGGTCCTTCTGGAGGGAGGAGGCGGTTGCAGCTGAGCAGGTCCTCGGTGATCTCTCCAAGTCTGAACGGCACCAATGAAGAGTTAATGCGGCACTCGTGGATGGCCAAAGCTATTGCAGCGGCTGTGGCGGAGGAAGAGAGCGCTGGATGCTGCAGTGGCGGAAGAATCACGAGCCGTGGTTATCTTTTTTGAGCTTTATTAGGAGAAAGGAGAGAGACAGAGACAGAGACCGCACAGAGGGGAAATACAGAGAGAATACGGAGAGAGAACGTGTGGGAGGGCAAGTCTGCTTTTTTAGGCTGGGACACTGTCACAGGCTGATGATGTAATAAGGACAGAATCCTTACATTAATGCTTTTCCCTTTGGGAAATTTTATGCAGGCTTTGGTAAAGAAGAAAATTATGTACAGTGGTTGTTGGTTATAATGCGGCAGTGCTGTGTTATTAAGTGGCACTGTTACCATGCGAGAAAGGCCATGAGGCATGACAAAACCCACTATCAGAGTTTTATTAGGAGAAGAGAGGGATAGGACAGACTTTGTGGTCAGGCCTTCTGAAAAGACATGGGGGGAGGGGAGAAAGGGGAGGAGTCTGTAATCTGCTTCTTAAGGATTGATTCCCCTGCACATGCACATATGGGCTTATGAAACTACACCATGCATGTGCATAGATTGCGTGATCACGCTGCCAAAATTACTCGATCATGCAACACATGAATTACGTAGGACCTAAGGCCCCTTGCTTGGCTACTGAACTGCGAATGTGCAGTCATATAGCTGGGGGAGTGGCCAGGAATTCCAATAATGGTAGCCTCTCTAAAGAAAAAATTCTTTGGAAAAAATTCCTGCCACCAAGGAATCAGAAATTACATTGTGCCCTCCTAATTACACCAAGAACAGGAAAGTTAGAGATTTTCTAGACATACCTGATCCCAAGGATGAAATGCTTGCATTTCAGATCCAAAGCCTGAGGCCATTAAGAGCAAGAGTTCCATTAATAAGTGTAGAGAAAGCAGAATGGTATAGTATAATGGGAAAAGAGTAAGACATCAGGATCTTCCCTTTTGGGAGTGTTGTTAAGAGGGAAACAGGCCCATATAGTAAGACTAAGATATTGTAGTATAGCATCTGCTCCCCAAAAGTGTTTCTCTCAAGGTCAAGCATTGTATAAGGGTCTCCATTCCTTGGGGGCTTGAGGAAAGTTCCTGCTTGCTAAAACAGTCATCCTCTTTATCTCTGGCAAGAGTAATTTATGACTCTTTCATTAACAAATGATTGGTTCATACTGTCAAGGTCAAGGATAGCTTCCTCAGTCCCTAATTGCAAGCCACACCCCAGCTCACAAGCCCGATTTCTCCCATTTAATCCTATGTGCAATAAAAAGTGTAGTTTTTTTTTTTCAATTAGACACTGCTGACAGCCATCATGATTCACAGATCATGTCTGCACCTCCCCCCACAACTCCACACATCTTCTTTGAGACCTGAACCCTTGCCAAAGCAAGCCTCCGGCAGTTTTCAACTGTGTGAATGAGGGGTGTACTGAGGGTAACCCCACTTCCTTTGGAGAGTAACATAAGGCTATGGACAATACAAGCTTGGCATTTTGCCTGACCCCAAGATGGCCAGGGCCCAGGGACAGCAGAGGCTAACATGGAGCTGATGACTTTGTAACTCTCCTTCGCAAAGTAACTGTTGAATAGTCAATTATTTCAAGGTTCTTCATGAACTACTGTCAACCAAGGCCAGAGCTTATCCTTCATTGTATTTTCTAAACAAGGATGGATTAAATAATGCTATTTATATAGCAGGAAGCAATCTTCAAATGCTGAAATACTGGAAAAATGTCTAAAGTTCCAAAATTTCCAAAAACAGATACCAGAGTATTACAGCTTGAAAACCCAGTGACCATTGTATGTTTTTTGGAACAAACACATTTCACCTGACCTTTTGTGTTAATGGACTTGGCAACTTGTGAACTTTCTTGGAGGCCAATTATGCTCCACCATTGTGCGAGTGATTGACATAATTGGGGCTCCAATTTGTGACTGAATGCTTATTTTGTCTGAAGGATGATGTCAAGAGAAAAACATCAAAGGAAACAGAGGCAAAGGCCTCCAGATGTGACTCTCAGGCCACAAAGCAGAACCTTGTTTTCAGACCTAATTCTTCCCTTCTCCCATGAGGCTGCCTAGCCTCTAGTTCCTCTCAGCCCCTTACCTACACAAAGGAGGACTGCTCCCGCCCTCATCTTCTGTTGCCCCCTCACTCTGTTCCTGCAGGAAAGGAGGGATGAGACTGGAGACTGTTCCAGAGTTTCTGATGTTTCTATTTTATCTGTTTGTTTACTCTCTAAAACCTGACCGTGACAGACTTTCTCTTTCTCAAGTAGCTACAGACAAGTCAGGAATTTTAGGGCTGTGTTCCTCTACCTGGCACTCTGGTACCCTCCAGTGGCCACTGTTCAGCCTGCAGTGATTGAGTTAGATGGAGAGTGTTTAAAACTCAACCTCAGTACCTCCACAATTACCTACAGTGACAGGAACTGCCATCTCAGGTCACTTGATATAAAAGGAAAACTCAAAGAAGTATTCTCCCAGCACTTTTTGTTTTATGGATAGGATGGGGTTGAGACAGGGTCTCTCTGCATACCCCTGACTGGTCTGGAACTCAGATCCACCTGCCTCAGCCTCCAGAGTACTAGGATTAAAGAAGTGCCTGGTTTCCCAACACATCTAATGCTTATTTTCCTATCCACAACTGCACAACCAACCATCTACTTTTCCAGTACCAGAAAAATACAGACAATTTTATCTTGTCTAATTAGCATTGAATAGAAAAACACAAAAATAGAGCTGGGTGTAGTGGCTCCTTAAACAAGGGAGCCATCCAGAGGCTACCGGATCCAGTCTCTTGGAGATGTAAGCTGTCTGCATTTTCTAGGGACCCAAGTTCTAAGTTAGGACTCCCTTGGCAGTGTCCTTTCGTGGACGTAAAGATGAAAGGGCTTGGAGAAATTAGGGAGAATTAATGCAGGGGCCTCTTTTAAGTTCTTAACAGCCTGTTCATGTTCCTCAGTCCATTCCAAAGGGGTGTTGCCCCTGACCATAGCAGAGCACAAGGCTTTGGCAATTTCAGCAAATGCAGGTACCCAAAGACGGCAATATCCAACAGCCCTAGAAATTCCCTAACCTGTTTCCTGGTGGTTGGAGTTGGGATTTGCAGTATGGCTGCTATGCAGGCCTGGGACAGCGGTCTTTTCCCTTCTCTCAGCTCCTATCCCAAGTAAGTAACCTGGGGTGAGCAGATTTGAGCTTCCGTTTTAGAAACTCTATAGCCTAACTGGGCTAGAGTTGCCAAAAGGCCTCAGTTCTCAAACAGTTCTCCCCATCTTCAGCAGCCAAAAATAAATCATCTACTTACTAAAGCAAGGTTATCTCAGGGTACTTGCTAGGAACAGACTTAACTCCTACTTGAGTGCTTCATCAGAGATGGTGGGAGAGTTTTTGAACCCTTGAGGCCGTCTGGTCCAGGTTAGTTGTCCTGATATCCCCAGTTCAGGATCAGCCCATTCAAATGTGAAGATGGGCTGACTTAACTTTGACAGAGGGATGGAGAAAAATGTATCTTTTCAGTCCAATACAGTATAAACTTTACGCTTTGGTGAGCAATGTATAGGGATTTGGAACACTTTGGTAAATGGATTCTACCCTCCTGTTCACTTCCCTCAAGTCTTGTACTGACCTATATACAGTCTCAAGTTCCAGGCTTTTGGACAGGCAACAAGGGAGTATTCCAGGCTGACTGGCAAGGAATATGAGTTATTTATTTGTAGGTATTATTTTCCGGATGCAACAGAACCCACTGTAAGAGTTTTATTAGGGAAGGGAAAGGGTGGAGGTGGGTAGGCCTACCAAAAAGAAAGGTGTGGGGGTGTTGAGGTGGGGGGGTGGAGGTGCACGCTACCTCTGGTGAGAGGGAGAGAGCGGGAAGCAGGTAGAGGCTGTTTTTATAGATTACCTCATGCATGCATATATGGGCTTACATAGCTATGCCATGCATGCATATAGATTACGTGATCATGATTCATGCAAATTGTGACCATACTGCTCAAGAATTAAGTAGGATGTAAGGCCCTGGAGTGACTAAGCATTTTGCTTGACTGCTAACAGTACATGCACAGTCATGTGACTCCAGAAGTGGCTAGGAATAATAACAATATGTATGCTTGCTTCAAGGAGGTTCCTGATATGAATAATCTTAATCCTTTCCCTGGCTTCTGAACTAATGGGATACTGCTCACCTCGAATGGGCATTGCCCCAGATGTTACTTGCACTATGATGGGTAGCACATGTTTTGCCAAGCCAGGAGGCTTGTCCTCTGTGCAAACTGTAGGAATTTCCTGGATCAGCAACTTTTTCCATTCTCCTTCCAGGGAATGGGCTGGATTTTGGAGAAGCAGACATTCCTCACTTATTGGGCAGGTTATAGTTAAAGCCTTAGCAGGGCCTCCCAACTACGATCTAGGAGAGTCTCCTGAGAATGATATTGCTGCCTGGAGCTTGTTCAGGAGGTCCCACCCCAGTAAATAAAGGGTGGGGACATTCAGGAATAACAAGAAAAGAATGAGTCCGTTCCTGGTCCTGGGTTAACAGCCCGGTCACTGGTCCGTTTGTATTCTTTGACATCCCTGTCCTTCCATTGTTTGGTTGGTAAGGGACTCCAGGGGCTCCTGTAATACCAAATGAGTAGCCCCTGTGCCCATCAGAAGTTTTACAGGTTGACCCCTATGGTGAAGATTATCATAGACTCCTGGGGGCCTAGTTCAAAGGGGCCTCAGCTTCACTAATCCTCCAAAGTTAGGATTGGCTTGGGTTTGGGGGAAGGCTACCTTTTTCTGGCATGGACAGTGATTTTTTCAATAACCCATTTCCTAGCAGTAGATACGTTGGTCCTTTTGTAAAGGTTTCCTCTTTTTATCATGGTATGCACGGGCAGAGTTGAGAGTGGCTGAGGCTTGTATTGTAGCCATGGTGGAACACCCCATTTTCTTTATCAGAAGATCTTTTTGCTGTCTTCTGCCATCAAACTGAGTAACAAAAGCCAGGTTAATCCCTTTGAGATTTGCCAGGTCCTCTTGGTCTGTAGGAGTGTATAACTGATAGGCATCCAGGAGATGCCCCAGGACAGCTGGAGGCGACTCATCTGGACTCTGTTTCACTTCTATTACCTCAGATAGTTTAGTGGGCTTTTGTTTTTTGTTTTTGGAGCTGAGAATCGAACCCAGGGCCTTGCGCTTGCTAGACAAGCACTCTACCACTGAGCTAAATCCCCAAGTGATGCCTGTTCCATTCCTTCTTAGCAGAACCTCGTGTATTCACTCAGTGACTTTCTACCTCTGTCTGTGTTGTAATTGTTAGGACTCCGCCACTCCAGCTGCAGGACCACACATGCGCAGTTCAGCAGCTAAGCAAGGGGCTTACGTCTTATGTCATCAGTGTGTGTTTACGTGCATGTGGCATGGTCACACAACAAGTGGCACATGCATGGCATAGCTCTGCAAGCCCACCTGCTCATGTTCACAGACTCTCTCTCTCTCTCTCTCTCTCTCTCTCTCTCTCTCTCTCTCTCTCTCTCTCTGTCTGTGTGTGTGTGTGTGTGTGTGTGTGTGTGTGTGTGTGTGTGTGTGTGTTCTCTGCATGTGCTTCTTCCCCAGGCCTGGTTCTTTCGTCCCCCACTCTTCTTCCTAATAAAGCTCTGGTACTGGGTTTTGTTGTGCTCCTGCCCATGACCTTTCTGCGTGGTAACCAGTGCCGTTTATCGTTTTTAAAAAAACAACATTGGTGCTGTGATGAGACAGGTTCTTCAGCACTCTGCGTCTGGGGCTCTGCATCCGGGATCCTGTACTGTGGTTTATTGGATCTGCATCTGCCTGATCTACTTTTTTCATTTGCCCAGCCGTGGGGACCGCTCTGCACAACGCACCCACTAACCAGATTGGCGAGTTTCCCCTTTCCGATCACTTGCCATTTCCCGTGACTGTAGCCTGAGATATATTCCTTGCACCAGATCCCCAGGTGGTCCTTGGCTGCGTACCACAACACATTCTCTCTAGACGAAGTATTGAATGCTGTCTGGTCTCCTGGGGAGTCATCCGGTACGTATGCCCAGCCCTTGCCCCCACTGTGATGGTGGTCTGGGTAACTTGTACTGTTAATGCTGGTCCATAGATTACCTATCCATCCTCAAGGACGCTTGAGATAGGAGCCTGAGATCCTGTTTGTTATTTTAATTTTTTATTTTTTTTCTCTCAGCTGCAGTCATGGGACATGGAGGCTTCCTCCTCCCTGTTCTCTGAAATATCCCCCAGATAGATGCCAGTAAATTTGGCTGCATAACGGCTGCTTGAATCCCAATATTTCACAGGAATTATCTAACTTCTACCAGTGAGCAGGTAAATGAAAAGAGTTTGAAAAGAGTTACCTTATCCCCACACTTTTGCCTAAACTCTGAACCCTCCCTTTCTGATTCTCTCTCCTGCCCACTTGCATTCCTGAACCTAAGGAATCTCTGACTCCATAGAACCTTATCTTTCCTGTTCTCTGCTCTGTTCTCTGGTACCAGGTGGACTGCTAAGCACAGACAGGTCTGGAATCAGGCTAGGATGCATGCAAATAAATTTACGATCAGGAATTGGTATCATAATAATCTGGATGGCTCTCTAGCCAGAGATCAGTTTACAGCCTGCCTGCCTCCTGGCGGGTCTTCCAAAGCTGTGTCCTCAAGCCAGCAAACTCTAAAAAAAAAAAAAAAAAAAAAGAAAGAAAAAGAAAATTAAAGACTCGGAATAAAATCTGTCTCTTGTCTTCTAGAGCTCCCTGACATTAGGGCTAAAACTGAAGCATCTGGAGAGCAAGGCTCCTGACCCCACAGTGGAAGTTTCAGCTGTGGCGTCTAAGGTGTGCCATGGGGGAGATGAGAAAGCCTGTAAACAGAATTGCCAAATGCTGGCACATGCTATCTGAGCAGCTGCATAAGGGCACCCAGGTCCCTGTTTTATATGTGTGCTACAAAAGGCCATGTGGGCTAGTGCATGCCCTGCTGGGCCATCAATTAAGCCTTGTTCAAAGTGCTACCTAGAGAGATAACCGGTCAGCTGACGCTGCCCCCCACCCCCACCCCCTCCCCCGGCACCCAGTGGCTTGGGGACAAAGACCTCCAGCAGACCTCCCAGGCTTGGCCACGGACTCACAGGGAACCCAGGATGCAGCATGGAGGCAATCCGTTTTCATGCTTAACTCAAGCCATTTACTCCATCCTGAGGGAGTTTTGGGGTCCCACCTCTCCTCGTTTCCCTAGTGTTGGAGGACAGCCTTACCCACCTCACTGGACTTAATTGTACTTTCAGGGTTACTTAATGGGAAAAGATTTTCCAGATAAGGTAGGAGTTTTCATTTCATTTGTTCCCTCCATGTGTCTCACTCCAGACCGGTCAGCGGTGGTTCTTCTCCTCATGCACAGTGACTCAGACAGGGTCCTGCTCTCTGCCTTGTCACCAATTCCAGAAAAATGAGGTTTCACCCCTGTGGTAGTATTGGGTTCCCCAAAATATTGTGTACCCTAATAAACTCATCTGGGGTCAGAGAACAAAAAAGCCACTATATTCTGAGGCTAGAAAATGGTGGCAATCACACCTTTAATCCTAGCATTCCAGAGGCAGAAATCCATCTGGGATCTCTGTGAGTTCCAGGTCTATGGAAAACAGCCAGGCATGGTGACTCACACCTTTAATCCCAGAAAGAGAGCCTTTAATCCCAGGGGGTAGTGGCAGAAAACAGAAAGATATATAAGGTGTGAAAACCAGGAATGAGAGCTAGTTAAGCATTTGGCTGGTTAAGCTTTTTAGGCTTTGGAGCAACAGTTCAGCTGAGAGGCATCCAGTCTGAGGAAACAGGATTAGCTGAGGAACTGTCGAGGCAAGGAAGCTGTGGCTTGTTCTGTCTCTCTGATCTTCTGGTGTTCACCCCAATAACTAGTCTCAGGTTTGATTTTATTAATAAGACCATTTAAGATTCCTGCTACACACCTCGCAAGCTTTTCTCTTCCTGGTTCCCTCTTCTAATTAACTACTCAGCTAATTATTACAGAATCACCATAGAGCCGGAGTCCAAGGGCCATCAAATATATATCCAGGTGGTAAAGAAACAGTAACAGTTAAAAGGTATTTATACCCCCAGACCCAAACGGGTAAAACAAAACAAACAAACAAACAAAAAAAACAAAACAAAAAATAAATAAATAAACAGACTTTAATATAACCATCTGTTACTGTTAAATGCTCTCAACAATTTATCACCTGTGTCTCCTGGATGTTAAATTAATAAGGAAACAGATGCCTTAAAATAATCTGTCTCTGATAAAGCTTATCTCAGGTAAAAATCAAAAACATGTTTCTCTCTCTCTCTCTCTCTCTCTCTCTCTCTCTCTCTCTCTCTCTCAACATTAACCAGCAGAGTACTAAACACTACAATGGTCACCAGCCCAAGACTTTAATTTTCTCATGGCTGCTTCTTGATATGTCCAAAATTTTTCTAAGCTCCAGAAACCAGATTAAATTCATCTGGACAGGTCTAATCTACTTCAGATAAGTGCCAAGGTCAAACTTTCCTGATCTCTCCTCTATCCCCCTATGAACCCCCCAAAGGAAAAAATAAAAATAATAATTCTTCTTCTAAGATTTTCTCTGTCTCACCAGCATCCTATCAGACACAAAAGTAGCCAAAGTGCCACACCAAGAAAGATGAACAACTCCATGGCAGCAGACGACAGCCCACCATCCCAGGATGCCTGCCCCTCAGAAACCCCCTTCCTTATCCTCCCAAAAGTCAACCGATGCCCACCAAGTCATCTGGAAGCAGTTTTTCCAGGAGGAACAATGTCCCTACTTCTGTTCACCCACTTTTTTATAATACGCAAAAAGTTTGGAATGTTAGGATTCTGCCGCCACTCCAGCTGCATGACTGCACACGCACACAGTTCAGTAGCTAAGCAAGGGATCTTACATCTTACATCATCAGTGTGCACTGCATGCTTACATGCAAGTGGCATGGTCATGCAACAATCAGCACATGTGTGGCATAGCTCCGTAAGCCTACCTGTGCATGTTCACGGGAACCCTTAAAAAGCTGGACACAGACTCCTCCCTCTCTCTGTTCTCTCCCGCCCCCACTACCCCCCCTCTCTGCTTTCTGCATGTGCTTCTTCCCCAGGCCTGGTTCTTTTGTCCACCACCCCCCACCCCCAATAAAGCTCCAATACTGGGTTTTGTTATGGCTCGTGCCTCATGACCTTTTTGCATGGCAACCAGCACCGCTTATCATTTTTGAAACCAACAGTAGTCCCATTGGGGTCTCCTAGGCAGAGCTTGGTCGATTGTTTCTACTCTCTGGTCATCAACCGTTGAAGCTATTCCAGGGAGTGCTTTCGTGAGAATCTGTTCCCTTTCTTCAGAAGAAAATAAGGTACAGAGAATCTGCTGATGGTTGTCCCAGGTGGGGAGATGATTGAAAAAGAATCAATTAGAGAAATTGAGGAGTCTGTGCTAGTGCTGAAAGCAGGAGTTCTGGGTCTTCCAGTTGTAGAGATCTGTGGTGGAGAAAAGGACACACAGGTAACAATTGTCAGGAAACAGCCATAGGGGATCGAGGACTGAAGGAGGTGCCACCCCAGAACCAGAATCGGTGGAGTCAGGAGTGTCATATGGGACTCCCTTTCGGGTGTAGCAGAGGAAAAGACAGGGGCAGGTGTTAGGATTTTGCCACTCCAGCTGCATGACCGCACATGCCCAGTTCAGTACCTATGCAAGGGGTCTTATGTATCATCAGTGTGCTGTGTGATTGAGCATGGTCACACAATCAGCACATGGGTGATGTAGCTCCGTAAACCCACCTGGGTATATGCAAGGGAATCCTTAAAAGCTGGACACAGACTCCTCCCCTCTCTCTCCTACTCTTTCCCCCATCCCCCCCCCCAACTCTCTTCTTCTCGTGTGTCTCTCCAATAGGCCTGGCCAAGCCCTCTTCTGTCCTTCTGCCTCCTCCTAATAAAGCTCTGATATTGGGTTTTGTCATGCCTCTGTCCCTTCTCACATGGTAAAGTGCTGCTTATTTTTTTTTTTTAAACCAACAGGAGGTAGGTGTGGGGGACCTAAAACAGCTTGACCACACAGCTGCCATGACGGGCTTACTGGCATGTACCACCCAGTCCCTAGGAAAAGCCCTAAACCGACCTGACCCATGGAGGGCCAGCATCTAAGGGGAAGTTCCCAACATTTCAACCATTATATAAGATTAGATAAGATCTCCAGATGTCTCTGAGCCTAGCACACACCTATTCCCCTTTTGCCAAGATACCCCTAGACAAATGTCAGCCAATCAATCAGTGTCCTGAACTCTGGAAGTCCCTCACCCCAACCTCTGCTATGATAAAAGCCCTACCCTGCCTGGGCTCAGGACTCTCTGCTCTCACCACTTTGTCGGACTGATGGAGAGTTCTCCAAGCTCGAGCTTGAAATAAAGGCTCTTTGCTTTTATATATAAGATTTGGTCTCTGTGGTGGTCTTTTGGGGGTCCCCGAGATCTGGGAATAACAGTAGGAAAGAGCTGGGGTTGAGGGGGAGAAGAAAGGCAGAAATAGGGAAGAACTAGATGGTGGGGTAGGGATAAGTGTTATGGGGGGGGGCAGAGTGAAGCCTTGGTGGTAGGGATGTTGGGTCTGGCATCACGCAATAATGGGGGACAGACCCCCAAAGTCTATTAAACCAGAAGCAAACTTTATTTCAGAAAAAAAAAGAAAAAAAATCAAAATCAAATCAAATCACCGCAGGGCACAAAAGCTTATCAGCTAGCTGAGACCACAGCCGAAGTTCGGGATTTCTGAGGCACCGGAGATGGGTTCTGCCCCCACCCTTTTTTTTTTTTTTTTGGAGCTGAGGGTCGAACTCAGGGCTTTGTGCTTGCTAGGCAAGCGCTCTACCACTCAGCTAAATCCCCAACCCCTGGCCCCCATTTTTATAGTAAGGAAAGTATCAGGCTTCGGGGTGCATGCTAGGAGTCACATAGAAACAACTATTAAAAGTTAACTTTGGGCCGGGCAGTGGTGGTGCACGCCTGTAATCCCAGCACTGGGGAGGTAGAGGCAGGTGGATCTCTGTGAGTTTGAGGCCAGCCTGGTCTACAGAGTGAGTTCCAGGACAGGTTCTAAAAGCTACACAGAGAAACCCTATCTCAACAAACAAAACAAACAAACAAAAAAGTTAACTTTGATTCAGGCAGTTGTTGACTATAAGGGGTAAGGAGGTTAAAAGTTAACCCCTGCCTGTTGACAGAGGAGTTGGCTGTAAAGCAGAGAGCTATTGTTAGAAGTAACCTTCATGAAGAGCATGACTGTCAGTTCCCATCTCTAAAGCTTATAATTTTATATTTCTATATTCCTGGACCCTTCAGGGACTTGGGTGGCAAAGGTGGAGGTTGAGGTGGGGAGGGGAAGAGGGTAAAGATGGTTTTATGAGGGAGAAGGGGTTCTTCCTCCTGGGAGTCCTGCAGAACAAACTTCAGAGGGGGCTCGTGGGTCTCTGCTACAGGCCCTCAAAAGGTCGTCTGCCAACAACTAGGACTTGGCCATCTTGCCCATTGCAGACCATACAGATCATCATCCTGGGGGACGGACTGGAAGTTGCTTTAGCTCTTGGCAAGATGTATCCAATCTGATGTGGGTGGTCAGGCTTACCCTGGGTGAGCTTAACCACTGCCCAAGCCGTCTGAAAATCAAAAGTACCGTGCGAGGGCTAGCCAACCCTGAATGTTGGCCATTCAGTGTCACAGAACATTCAGAAGAGACTCTCGGTGATAGGATAATCATATTCCTCCTTAACTATATAGCAGGGTCAAGTTTATCAAAATTATTTTTTTTTAATTTTTAAAGTTTATTTATTATGTATACAGTATATATGCCTGCAGGCCAGAAGAGGGCACCAGATCTCATTACAGGTGGTTGTGAGCCACCATGTGGTTGCTGGGAATTGAACTAAGGACCTCTGGAAGAACAGCCAGTGCTCTTAACCTCTGAGCCATCTCTCCAGCCCTCAAAATTCTTTAGAACATAGGTTAGAGGGCGGCTGGGCTTCCTAGTATTATTACCTACACTGTCTGGTAGTTCAGTCGCCCCAAGTCCAAAATGAACCGATTAACACAGAAAGTGCAAAAGGCAGAAAAAGGACAGTAAAAATGAAACCAAAGACGAGACAAATGGACACAAAACCAGACCAAGAACCTCAGGTGAGCGGTGCAATGTGACGACTCACTTTTTGGCCTGGACAGGAGGATATTGGGGTCCTGTTGAACTCCCCCACGTCCCAGATTGGGATCCCACAAAACAGAACCAGGCTATGACTCACCAGGAGGCCTCTGTAGATGCCTGCTGCTTTCCTCAGCATGAAAGTTCATCCCATAGTTCAAGAACCGCAGGCAGGCAGCTCCAGAGCCTCGAAGCGTCTCAAGGCACGTGCCTCACGAGGCAGCCCCCCAGTCCCCTGGAGCTCCAGAGCAAAGGTCCCAGTTTAGAATTTGGATGAGTGGTCTGAATCTCATTGAGTCTGTTGGGTCTGGGAATTGCATGAATATTGAAGACAAGGCCACCACAGTTAGATGAGCAGAAGCAAACTTTATCCCATCACGGTGGGCACCAGAACTTCTAACTAGTTAGGGCCACAGGCAAGTCGGGATCTGGTTTTGTGACCCTGAGAAGAGGCCATTAAGGTTTTGTTTGTTTGTTTGTTTGCTTGCTTTTTTTTTTTTTTTTTAAATCACAAAAATCCATACCCAGCATGGGGAGTCAAAGAAATTTTTACAATCTTGAGACTAGGTCTCTTGAAGGGAGTCAAAGGAGGGGAGTATGTTCCAGGATTTACAACTTATGATAACAGTGTTTGTAAAAGCTATAAGCTTAACGGGGGTGGTGGGTGGTGGTGGTGAAACGGGGGTGGGGGGGTGAGGGTGAGGGGAGTGGGGGCGTGGCTTACAAAAGTCTGTAGTTGTCTTAACACTGCTCTTGACACAGCTGGGGTCCTGGCTTAATCTTTAACCATCTGTTCTCCCTGTGACTGAGAATGCAGGGCAAGGGTCAAGCACTAGAAGAAGCTGGGTGGGTGAGCTAATGTTCAGACTTACTCTGGGCCCTTCAGGACCTCCAGAAAATGTTAATCCCAACGGCAAGAATAAGACCACTACCACGATTTAAGCCAAATTTGAAGCAAGCTTGATTTTTTTTTTTTTTTTTTTAAATTGGGAAGCACCCTAGAGGTGGCCAATGGCTGCCTCCTAAGTTGGGTTAACAGAGTCCATCTCTTGGGTTCCTTTTAAGGAACAGAAGGGAGACAATGGGGAAATAAGGAAATACAAGAAACCTGAAAAAAAAAAAATCATGTGGTCACCATGTGGCTAGGGAGAGGTCAGGGAGGGTAAGGGTATTCTCAAAAACAAATCAAGGTCATGGGCTGGGGAAAGTCAGGTTCCAGGAAACAGGAGCAACTCAACTCTCCCAGTAATAGAAACTTATTTTTTAAAAATACAGCACAGTGGCTCCTGCCTTCAAAATGAAGCCTGGCAGTCTCCTCACAAAGTGTGTTATTTGTTAAGTGGCGCTGTTTACCATGCGAGAGAAACCAGCAGGCACAAGGAACTCACTAGAAGAGTTTATTAAGGGAAGGGACCAGGAGGGATGCGCATAGGCCTATGGAATGATTTTGCTAGAAGAGAGAGAAGGAACACGTGGAACCTGATTTTTATAGGTCCCAGCCCCCTGCACATATGGGTTAGGTTGCTATGCCATGCATGGGTATAGATTACGTGATCATGCTGTGTGCAAATTATGTGATCATGTAGCGCACGGATTATATAAGATGTTAAGGGTCTGGGATGACTAAGCATCTTGCCTGGCTACTGGACAGCGCACTTGTGGGGGAGTGGCTAGGAATTCTAATAAAGTGTACACCTTAATTCCCTCGGGCAGATGGATCTCTCTGAGTATGAAGCCGGGTTCGGTCTATGTAGCAAGTTCCAGGACAACCTAGAGATACTGTCTCAAACAAAACAACATTACCACAAACCTGCTGCTGACAGGGACTTGGGGCTTATGCCTGCCACTGCTTTTTCTTTTGTCTTGTTTTGGGTTTTGGCTTTTTTGTTGCTGGGTGGTGTTTTTGTTTTGAGACTCTCTCTCTAGTAGTCCTGGCTGTCCTGGAACTCACTCTGTAGACCAGGCTGACTCAAACTCTCAGAGATCTGCCTGCCTCTGCCTTCCAAGTGCGGGATTAAAAGTTTGTTTGCCAGGCTCTGCCGCTGTTTTTTTTTTTTTTTTTAAGGCACTTTATCAGAAAGTGGGGGGGGGGCGTAAATAAGGGAGATTTTAATGATTTGGGAGCATTTCCAGGAATATTAGATTTAATACTCTGGCAAGAATCTCAGAAGTGCCAACTTTTCCACAGAATGGAAGGCAGAGAATGTTGTCCACATTAACCACAGTTGGAATGCTAAAACTGCCATGTCAATAGAAAAAAAAAAAAAAAAAAAAGGCTTACCAGGCCCAGAAAAATTGAGCATGCTAAATGGATGTGCTATGTAAAGTGAGAGGCTCTCCAGTACCCATGTGCTGCAGAAAGGGCGGTGAAGAGGATCCTGGTAACAAGGGCAGTTGTATCTCTCTCCAAGGCTACAGTAGCTCTCCTCCGCAGGCCGGTGATAGAAAAGGTCAAGACAGAGGCTTCCTGATAGGAATGGCAACAGTGAAGTGCTTGTGATAGAGACTGTGTGACAATACTTAGTAACCATATGGTTACAATGTGTATGTCAAGTTCAGAGGGCAGCCAGGTGTGACTGTTTTGCAGCTTTATAGAATGAGTGAGAGGACATGGTATCTGTACTGCCTAGCGTTTAAAACTGAGTATTAGTTGAAAGGACTCTAGCTAGCCCAAGCATGGCAAACATGGCTCTGGCAGGCCTTGCCCTTCTCCCTCCCCCGCCCCATTCCGTCTGCCTTGCTAAAAACCATTAGATTACATTCCTAGAGCTAGTCACAAGTGTTGGTTAAATAGGCGCTGCTTGTGGCTGGCTGCTGCCCGTGGTGGCCATGCCATGCGATGGAGCAAAAGTGCTGGAGTCAGGAGCCATTGGTTAAAGCCGCAGCACTGGTGGCTGGCCGCTGGCGGAGAGTGCTGGACAGAAGAGTCAGTGCAACATAGTTACCTTTTAGAGCTTTATTGGGAAAGAGAGGGAGAGAGAAGGGGAGAGAGACAGAGAGACCGAGAGACCCCATGGAGGGAAGAGAGCGGAAAGAGAAAAGGGAAGGGACACAGAGGGCCCGCCAGCCTTTTAGGCTGGGACACATCCCAGGCTGATGACGTAATTAAGGACAGAACCCTTACAACAAGATCTATGCCCCCTTTGTTGCCACTTTCTCCTCCTGAGGCTGACTACCAAGGCCCAGCAATCAAAAGCTCCCTTTTGGCTGCCCTAATTAACATGCCCAATCAAAATTAAATACCTCATCCTAGCTAGAGAACGGTGGCACATACCTTTAAACCCAGCACTTTGGAGATAGGGACAGATGGATCGATGTGAGTTTGAGGCAAGACTGATGTACAAAGTGAGTTCCATGGCAGGCTCCAAAACTACACAAACCCTGTCTCAAATGAAAAACCAAAAAAAAAAAAAAAAAAAAAAAAAATTGCCAGGCAGTGGTGGCATATGCCTTTAATCCCAGCACTCGGGAGACAGAGCCAGGTGGATCTCTGTGAGTTCGAGGCCAGCCTGGTCTACAAAGCGAGTCCCAGGAAAGGCGCAAAACAACACAGAGAAACCCTGTTTTGAAAAAAAAAAAAAAATTAAACAAACAAAAAACCCCAACTCATTCTAACACGGGGTTCCCCCTTTTACCTTTAGAAACTGCCATTTGCCTTTGTGCCACATCTGTCTCCTCTCTATGCAGAGGCAGTCCTTTGTCATGCCCCACCCTCTCCAGAACAAATGTCCCTTGTTCCCTTCCCCTGATCCCTCTTCCTCTGTCTCCTGTCTTTGTCTCTTATTTCCTGTCCTTTGTCCCTCTGGGGCAAATAAATCTCCTCTGTACTGAGAACTTGGTCTTGGGGTGTCTTGAGCTAATACTGGTCCCTTCACTGGTAAACTATATAGATTTTGGGGGTACAAAGGGATGCCATGACATATGTATACAATGTGGAATTATTGAATCAACCTAATACACATATCCATGATTGTATTTATTGTTCAGCAAGTACTTATTGTTCATTCCTCTTATCTAATTGAATGATTGCATCTTTTGGTCATTAACTTCTCCAGTAACTCCAATAAGTTCCTACCATTCCTAGCCTCTGGTAGCCAACATTCTCATCTCCACTTTTAGGAGTTCTATTGTTTTACATTTCACATGTAAATAAGAACATTTTGAGCTGGGCGGTGGTGGCGCACACCTTTAAGCCCAGCACTTGGGAGGCAGAGGCAGGCAGATCTCTGTGAGTTCGAGGCCAGCCTGGTCTACAGAGTGAGTTCCAGGAAAGGCGCAAAGCTACACAGAGAAACCCTGTCTCGGGAAAAACAAACAAACAAACAAACAAACAAAAAAAAACAACCACAAAACAAACAAACAAAAAGGACACTTTGTTTTTCTAGGTTTGGGGTGGCTAGTTTAATGTATCAACTTTGTTGAGCCATGACTGATAGGAAATCACAACATGTCGGGCGAACCGCCTAATTATTTCCGGTTCAAAATAGCCATTTCCAGGTCAGACCATCTCGAGTGGCTAGGACTCCGTGGCTTTACATGGTTGCGCAAAGCGTGCGCAGCCATGTAATCTATGCACATGCCTGGAGGAGCCACACGCGGTCCTGTTCGCATGTGTGGCTCACTCTTTAAAAAGCCGGCGCCATTTTGCACAGGTCTCTCTCCTCTTCTCTCTCCTCTCTCTCTTGTCTCCTCACCCACATGTGTGCTTCACACAGGCCTGTCACATTCTCTTTCTATCATATATTAATAAACAGCTCTTCTGTGGATTTGTCGTGTTCGGGACATATTCCTCGCGGGATAAGAGCGCCAAAATAAATAACTAACAATGACATCAATGACCATTCTAGATATTTCTGTGCAAGTGTATTTGGAGATCAGCTTTTGTTTGTTTGTTTGTTTGAGACAGGATCTCTACATAGCCCTGGCCATCCTGAAACTCACTATATAGACCAGACTGGCCTCAAACTCACATAGACCCTCTCTGCCCCCTGAGCTCCAGGATTAAAGGCGTGCTCCACCACTGCCCGCTGTGTGGGTGTCATCTACTTCATTGAAGACTGGATAGAATGAAAAGACTGGTTTGCTCTAAGCAATGGAATTCTCCAGAAGCCTGCCTTCGGACTTCATTGACAATACTGGCTTGTTTGTTTGTGTGTTTCTAGGCAGAATGGCCTCTGCAGTCCAGGGACAGCATCAATTCTTCTGAGTCTGCAGCCTGAAGACTGGACTTGACTACCTCCATGACAGAAGTGAGGCTCACTGGCTATGTAATAAACACAACATAATAAATATCTTCGTTTGTAAGTATCATATTGATTCTGTCTCTTTGAATCACCCTGGTTATAAAATAGAAGGTAACCAAATGGTTTACTTAATCTCTGCACTCAAAGGAGATGAAGTATGTGTGTATTTCCATTTTCTGTCTCTAACAAAACATTTGAGTGATTCACTTGTTAAAAGGTTTATTTTAGTTCACACTTTTGAAGGCTTCTGTGACTATCTCATTACTTTACATCAGGTAGCATTAATAACATACTTCAAGTTCACACTTTTGAAGGCTTCTGTGACTATCTCATTACTTTACATCAGGGAGCATTAATAACATACTTCAAGTTCACACTATAGTTTACTTTTCTTGTCGTTCTGGAAAAAAAATACCAAGAGATTATGACAGCAAAACATTTATTCTTCCATAGAATGTATTCATTAAAATTAAATACGTATAACTCAAATTTAAAAATGTGGAACTCACATTTAGAAAGCATAATTCAACACCATAACCACATTAGTAGTCATTGAATGTCACATTTAAAACAAACGTATTAGGCACTATTTTAACAGAGACAAAATTTTTACCCAGAGAGATAACAAAGTTACTTGTTACATGTCTTTAAAAGCTCTTTTCAGGCTGGAGAGATGGCTCAGAGGTTAAGAGTGCTGCTTGCTCTTCCAGAGGTCCTGAGTTCAATTCCCAGCAACCACGTGGTGGCTCACAACCATCTGTAATGAGATCTGGCGCCCTCTTCTGGCCGGCAGGGATATATGCAGACAGAACACTATACATAATAAATAAATAAATAAATAAATAAATAAATAAATAAATAAATAAATAAATAAATTTATTTATTTATTTATTTATTTATTTATTTATTTATTTATTTATTTATTTTTTGGTTTTTTGAGACAGGGTTTCTCTGTAGCTTTGGAGGCTGTCCTGGAACTCGCTTTGTAGACCAGGTTGGCCTCGAACTCACAGAGATCCACCTGCCTCTGCCTCCCGAGTGCTGGGATTACAGGCGTGCCACCACTGCCCAGCAAGAATAAATCTTAAAAACAAAACAAAACAAAACCTCTTTTCATTTTGTTTTTTAGCATGATTGTGTGCATCAGGTGAACTAGAACGTGTAGTGATTGATTCAGATTGCCATAGCTCATGACCCAGGTCTCCTGGCTTCAGTTCCTGGCATTATCAAGAAGTATCAAGTCACACAGCACTTCATTCAGGTTCAAGAGAACAGTTTGTTTCTTATTTCACAGGTGAAGATTGGTTGCCTAGGAAAAGATGGGTGGAAACATTTGAGGTTCAGAAAGGTTCTGAAGCATAAATGGCTATTCATCAGCTGTGGGTTTCTAAGAGTAGCTCTGGTTGAACATATACTACTGTTGATGGACTGATAGCAGATTTGGCTCTGCAGTAGTGATCCTGCTTTCCCCATACCTGGCCCTGCTACTCTACTATTTTAAGATATTAAGGATCTAGCTCTAAGTGACGCTCCTCTAGATATGATGTTTCCTTTGCATTTCCAATCTAATTCTTTCCAGGCAGTCATGAGGAAAGCGATGAGTCAGCTTATCAAATGGATCTTTAGTCTAGCTCATCCTTTTTGCTTGATCAGATCTAAGGAATTATTCAAATACAGGGCACTCTGAAGTTTCCAGAGTTATGCTCTTCACTGAACCAAGGGCAGTGTAAAAACACACAATATCATTCTTAAAATAACTTTAGTAATCTAGATCCAGTTTTTTAATGATGTAAGCTCAATAAAAAAAAAATGTGTTCACAATACACGATTGTTTTTGGTTGCTTGATGTGTTTGAAACCCTAAACCCTCAGGTTTCCAGGCTCAAGAACTCTCTCTTACTTGCGCTCATGATGATGCAAAGAACATAAAGACTACATTGAAAAGCATTCTGATTACTTGGAAATTTTGTTTAAGCTTATATACAGTGAACCATCACACCATTACATGTTCTGAAATTATTAGCACTGTAGATGAGCCGTTTTAATCAGGTGCAAGTTTATTATACACTGGGTAGATTTTGTTCATTTAAAAATTTTAATGACTTCTAATATTTGGTAATTAGCTACACCATCTAGTAGTATTAAATTTAAATAAGATTAAAATTTTAATGTAATATTAATATAAAATAAAATATGTCTTTTTTTTTTTAAATTTGAAGATAGGGTCTTACCATGTAACTCTGGCTGTCCTGGAACTTGATCTGTAGACCAGGCTGACCTCAAATTCACAGAGATCCACCTACCTCTGCCTCCTGAGTACTGGGATTAAAGGTGTATATCTGGTTTCTAAGAAACCTGGGCAGCAGCCAGGTAGTGGTGGAGTACACCTTTAATCCCAGCACTTGGGAGACGGAGGCAGGCCGATCTCTGTGGGTTCGAGGCCAGCCTGGTCTACAGAGTGAGTTCCAGGATTGCTGCTGTGGATATTGCTCTGTATAAATAAAATACTGATTGGCCAGTAGTCAGGCAGGAAGTATAGGTGGGACAAAGAGAGAAGAGAATTCTGGGAACAGGAAGAATGAGGCAGAGAGACACTGCCAGCCGCCGCCATGACAAATGAGATGTAAGCCATGAGCCATGTGGCAATCTATAGACTAATAAAAATGGGTTAATTTAAGATATAAGAACTAGATATCAAGCCTGCTGGGGCAATACAGTTTGTAAGCAATATAAGTCTCTGTGTGTTTACTTGGTTGGGTCTGAGTGGCTGTGGGGCTGGTGGGTGAGAGAGATTTGTCCTGACTGTGGGCCAGGCAGGAAAACTCTAGCTACAGACTGCCAGACAGAAAAACCCTGTCTTGAAAAAAATCTAAAGAAAAAAAGAAGCCTGGGCAAAATCTTTTTTGCCTAGAGCAAATACTGACTGTTTTTGCATTATCGTTCACATCCTCTATAACAACATATAAGAAATAGGTCAAATATGTATATTATAAATATATATGGATACATATGTATATGCACATACACACACATCCAGTATATATATGGATAGATTTGGGGTTAAGAGTATACACGTTTGGCAGTCTTTTTTTGGTTTTTCGAGACAGGGTTTCTCTGTGTAGCTTTGTGCCTTTCCTGGGACTCGAATTGTAGGCCTGACCTAGAACTCACAGAGATCCACCTGCCTCTGCCTTCTGAGTGCTGGGATTAAAGGTGTGCACCACCATGCAAGTTTATCACTCACTGTTGATACTTCCTCTATAAGGGTTGGGGTGTGGGAAATATCTCCTCTATAAAGTAAAAGCCATTCAGTCCAGCTTTACTTGCCCTTTTACATGCGTGTGTTTTACACACACACACACACACACACACACACACACACACACACACAGAGGTAATCAAAGAGTTGGGAGGTGACCAGAACTGTTTCTGGTCCTGCAAGTGTCAGCTTTTGGAGGCTCCACCTTCCCATTTGTTTGTCCAGCTTCCTAATTCTGTTCTAGTATAGAACACATCTTATCCTTCAGACCAGACTTTAGTCTTTATCCAGCATTAGTATTATGAAAGGTGTCCACTGAAAATGAAATCACACTTTAAATTTCAGTTGTTCAACTTGACAAGTAGACCTCAGGTCTACCTTAAACTGTTAGATATTCCACATTTTAGGTCACACTGATAAGTTTTTGGCCTCCTGAAGGCCTCTATGCCATTGCAACAAACTGAATCAGACCAAATTGGAAAGCCCAGGTTTAATGGGTAAAGTGTTCCTGGGTGATTCCCTGGTCCCACAGAGAGGAGACAAGGAGGCAAGACCAGAAGAACCATGAGTCTGTTTTTGGAGATGCTGCTTATATATCCCCTGTGGGAGTCATCCTGAGCCTCTCTGGGGAAGGAGCTGTGTTTGGTGGGCTTTGAAGGGGCGGGTTTAGGGAAAGAGATGGGGAAGAGAGCTGAAGTGGATCTTCTACCAGACTCCATCCAAACAAACATTCCAGACTCTTTGTGTATAGGGATGCCAGAGTGCCGGGGTACCAGGGGTTGAGGTGGAGCTCCCACCCAAACACACACCATTTTGGATGTGATGGAAGATTGTAATGTAAAATTTAGAATTGTAACAGTAAAAATAGATTGCTTTGTGTGGGGAGGAACATTTTGAATTCATTCCCACAAAATAGTCTGGGGATATAAAAAATATTGATAATATAAATATTCAAAACTTTCATAGTGACATAATTTATATTCTCTTCATAAGCACTATTAAAAATACACAAACCTAAAAAATGTGCAAGTGTTAATATTTTAAAATACAATTAAATGCCTACTTCAAAGATTCACAAAAAATTTTCAGATTGACTTTTTGATTGATGAATTTTCCAAGTGCTTTCTTCTCTGTTGTTTATGCTTTAGAGAAGCAGTGATTCAACAGTGGTTCAAGGTAGAAGGACAGAGGGCAATGCCAGCCAAGGACTCCCCTGGGTCTATTCAAATATACACCATCTTCTAGTACCTCCACACAGAAATAAAGAACACAAGAAAAAAAATATTCTCATCAACTGTAAACATAATGTCCAGAAGCAGCTGCATCAGCAACACACTTGTATAATGCTTTCTGCACTCAAAGTTTTTTAACACCATCCATTTGGTTTTCAAAATAATTCCATAAAATTGAATAAATGAGTCTAGTAGGCTCATTTTATAAGTCACAAAAATGATGTTCAAGAGATCATTGGACATTCTTATGGTCAAATACTAACTAGTACAGCAAAGGCAAGCTCAGAGCTACATTCCCTGACTTCTTGCTTAATATTGTTTACACTATGCCATTTTGGTTTTCAGACAAATGAAGTCACCATGGTTTGAGCTTAAGACTCTTATAATCTCAAAAAGGCAATTTCACTGGGTAATTAGATACCCCTCTGTGATTTATAGCATAGGATAGATGTTATAAAATATTTAACACTGTGATCAAAATGTCCCTTCCACCCATGTCCAAGCAGTAATTAAAAATTAGGCATGATAAGCTGCATGCCTTTTATCCCAGCACTCAGAGGCAGAGGCAGGCAGATCTCTGACTTCAAATCCAGCCTAGTCTATGTGTCAAGTTTGAGGCCAACAAGGTCTACCAGAGTGAAACCCTGTCTCAACCTCCATGCCAAAAACTTAAGGAGCTGGGCTGGTGGTACATACCCAGCACTTGGGGGACTGGGGCAAGTGGGTTTGAGCTATGTATCAAAACTGTCTACAAAAAAGAAAAAAATAATAATACTAGTTTTTTAAAAATTGAACTTGAACATCATTTTATTTACTTAACTGAGTATTTTATCTGCCCTTCTGTTAATGAGATTGTAAAATGAAATGTGAATGCTAAATTGAGTGGCTAATACCATTTTTCTTGTTCAGAACATCTTCTCCACTTTTCTTTCCCTGGAAATAGGATAATTTGGAAATCTGAAAAAAATACTAGGTATGCATATTGATAATTTTGACAATAGTTCAAGGTAAACTACATTTTTTTTCCTTTGAAAATGTCACTATTTTTTTTTCTTGGCTAAATTTGTTTTTGTTTTTCCTGGCTAAATTTTGGCAGTCTACTAGAACATCAAAGTATTTGCTACTGAGGGATTTTTTTTGTTTGTTTGTTTCCTGTGAATATTTGCTAAAATATCTCCTTTGAACATTTGCATACCTTATCAAAAGTGAAGATTCCAGTGAATCTTACAATAATTGTAAGTGAATAAGCCCAGGAACAAAAAGGAATATAAAACTTATTTTATTATGTTCTAAGAATTGCAAACCTGGTACTTTGAAAAGGAAATTTATATTTTAGTCCTGGTCTGTACATCTGAGACTGCTGACGAGTACTTCCCTCCCCTGCCCCCGCTTTTGATGCTGGGGATTGAACCTAGATTTTTCAGAAACTAAGGAAACATTCTGCCACTGAGCTATGGCCGCAGCCTGCAAGGTGTACCTTGTGCATTTTCCACATTATTTGGTGTGTGTCCCTGCACTCACTCGTGGATTTGTGTGTACATATGTATGACAGGACAGCGTGTATATTGAGGTCAGGAGAGAACTTCAAGGGAAGTGGGTTCTTTCCTTCCACCACAGGGGTTCCAGAGATCAAACTCAAGTCTACAGATGTGGTGGCAAGCTTCTTCACTCACTGAGTCATCTTGCTGGCCCTTCCAGTGCACTGTACATTTAATACTAATTAACTCAGGAGAATATAATCCTGATACATTTATTTTCAGCCGGACTACGTGTATACAAAAAAAAAAATCCATTTTCAACTGTCAAGAAAGATGGATAATGCTGACATATCTGGACACTAAGGTCTGCTATATGCTAAGAAAGTGAGAATGGATGTAATCTTGTAGACACTGGTTTCAGGATGAGTTGCCTGCTTTTCCTCCTAACTCAGCCGACTCCCCTAGCTGTTAGCGCGTAACTAGTGAGCATAGAGCCCTATATCGGACAGCCAACGATGGTGCGATGGTGGGTCCTGATATTTTGTAGATGTCGTTCTGCTGTACATGGTGACTTATCCAGGAGCGTCATAGCCTGTCCGCGATAGTTCTTTGGCATGTGGAAGTCAGCAGAAGCACTCTCTCCTGGGCTTTACAGCTTCCTCAGAAGAATGCACAGTATTTGGAACAAAACCACTTTTAACCCCTTCCCAGCCATCCTGAATACAAATCTCTCCCTTCTTAATCAGTTCATATATGTCTCTGGTCAAGATTGTGAAGGACTCCTCAACATTTGTAGCATCTTTTGCTGAGGTTTCTATGTACTTCATTCCACAGTCTGTTGACAGTTTCTCAGCTTCTTCCCTTGACACCTGGCGTTGTGAAGCTAAATCACATTTATGTCCCACCAGCAGGAATATGATATGAAAAGGCTGTACGTGCATTTTCGCTTCTTCTAGCCAGTCTTTCACATGTTCAAAAGACCGTCGGTTAGTAATGTCAAATACTAGAAATCCACCAACGGAGTTGCGGTAATAGGATCGAGTTATGGATCTGAAAAATAAAGAAGGTTGTGTAAGGACAGTGCTCTTTTCTCCTCTGAATAATGAGACACCAAAATCAAATTTGAAGACAACTTAATGTCATTTAAATAGAATTTAAAAATCCAATATGAAGAATCTTAGGTGAACAAACATATCTGAGGTTAACACATAGGCCCATTTCATATATGAACAGAATATTGAAGCTGCATTTCTTAGACACATAAGAACTTTGGCAGTATATCATCTTGCAGTGATTTATGGGGCTTTATTTTTAAGTATTTGATAGAAGAGTTATTACAAAATTGGGTTACAAACAGATAGAGGACTAGGGATGTAAGTCAGTAGAGTGCTTAGCATGCAGGAAGCCCCGAGTTCAATCCCTAGTACCAGATAAGACCTATATGGTGGCACACCCCTGTAATCCCCTCACACAGGAGGTGAAGGGAAGAGAATGTTCAAGGTTGGACTGAGAAGCTAACTCAGTCGGAAAAAGACTTGCTATGCAAACATGAAGACCTGCATTTGGTCCTTAGAACTCATGGAAAAAGTCTGGTGTGGTGGCTCAAAATTGTAATCCTCGCACTGAGGAGGCAGAGACAGGCAGACCCCTGGGGCTGCTGTCCAGACAGCTAGTACACTTGGTGAGTTCTAGGCCAGTGAGAGACTGGTCTCAAAAAACAAGGTAGACAATGAAAGAGAAACATTCCTGAGATTGACTTCAGGCCTCCACACTCACTACACACATGTGCTTGGGCGCGCGCGCGCACGCACACACACACACACACACACACACACACACACACACACACACAAGTCTTCTTTGCTGACATAATGAGATTGAGGCCAGCCTGGGATATTTGAGACAGTCAGAAACAACTCCAAACACAAAACAAACAAATGGAGAGGGTGTAAGGGTCATACAGTGAGGCAGACTTGATGACTTTCCTGGCCTGCAGTTCAGTGAGGTTCTGTTGTAACAGCTTAGGAGAGAAATCTGATGCGCGTTCATTTTATCTTTTCTTACCTGGATGTCATTTATCCTTTCTCTGTCTTCCACACTCCTATTTCTCCCCCAATAGTTGAAGAAAGGTATCACCTGAGAAGCCTTCCCCATCACCGAGTCCTTTCTCAAATAATCCCAATAATCTCAAATAATGTGCTGACTGGATATTGTTAGCATTCAGAGCCGCCCCTTGGGGACCCAGCCAATAAGTGGGCAATACCTTAGCCCACCCAGAGTCCTGACAATGTCATCCTAGGTAAAGTCCTCTTTAAGAGAAAGAGAAAAGACACCCCCCCCCCCGCCAGTCTCTCCCCTCTCCCTACCAATCTTCTTTTCTCTCTTCCCACCAGGTCACTCTGCACCTCCTCACTTCCTCTCTTCCTTCTTCTCTTCCTCTTCTCCTTCTCTCCTCAGCCCTCACCCGCTTTCTCTCTTCCCCCTCTCTCTTTCCCTTAATAAAACTTTGAAACTTTCCCTGTGAGTGCCAACTGCATGGCGTGTCTGTCCCCGAGGCTCCCATCCTCCGTGACCACCACCTGCAGTGTCGCATGGCTTGTCTCTTTCTCACCCAGCTGTGGGGCCCCTAGGCTTCACCCCACCAAGGTCTCTCTCCCGCTGTTTTACAAAAGATATGTAGGTCTCTAGCTCAATCCATGGTTCCTTGAAGGTCAAGCATGTTTTATACATGTGTCTTACATCTGTTGGCTGGCAAGTTCTAGGTATCACCAAACCTTTGCTATACAGGACTATCTATACTAGTCAAAAGTGCAAGGGGAAGTGCTGAATGCCAAGGAGCTCCCAAGTGTCAGAATCCAAGTTGTTAATGCTCTACACTAAACTCATCTACTTGTCCAAGGTACAAAGACCTCTGGGAAGGGACAGCGGGACGGCCCGGACCCTTGTGCCCACCACACTACCTTCATTCCTAAAGCTACAGTAGTTCAGTGACCCAACGTTGTACCTGCTTTTTTTAAAGACAAGACTTTTGTGGTCGAGAATTCAATGTTGAGAAGATTACTTAGTGCAAGTTTTTTAAGATTTTACCGGGGTATGGGAACTTGGGAGACAGCTCAGTGGTTACAAGTGTGTGCTGTTCTCTGAGGACCTAAGTTAGATTTGCAGTACCCATGTTGGCTCACAACTGCCTGTAACTCCAGTTCCAAGGGAATCAGAAGTCTTTACCCTTTCAGGGCAACTGCATTCAAATATACATACGCACATGCAGACACAAGGATACGTAATTAACAGAGCCTGAACAAGGACCATACCAACAGACATGCTGATGTGAAGGGGGAAAGCTAATGTTCAACCCTAGACAAAGAATTTCAGGAAACTAAGGAATGCTGAGAGTGGGAGACATGGGCTTCCCCAGGGAAAACCACAAGTAACTTTACATGGACTGAGCAGGTTGTATTTATAGATTTAGGGACACACACAAACACACACAGCACAGCAACAAAAATATTAAAGAAAAAAAAGACCTTGAGTTTGAAAGAGAGTAAGGTCAGGGGTTACATAGAGGGCTTGGAGAGAGGAAAGGGAAGGGGAAATGGTGGAATTATATTAATCTCAAAAAATGTTTAAAAAAGAAGAGGAATGGATCTCTCACATTACTAGGATATAATACAAACACATTAACCCATGACTTCATTCAATCATCAAGATATTTAGAATTATGTTATTTCAGTGAATATTTATGTTTACAAATAAAAAAAAAATGAGTTACCACCCAAAAAGGAAAATTCAGTGTTGAAATGTTTGCACATATGTGTGTGTGTGTGTGTGTATACACACACATATGTATATACACAGAAGCATGCCTTACATTGTAGAAAACACCGTGTTTTCTAGAAATTTGCATATTTTCAAGAGAAAATCTTAATTTTGAATGTTAGAGGGGGAATTATTAGTTGTGAGACTATTCTCTGACCAGAATGCAAGGGGGCATGGAGGGGGGGCCGTGGGGGATACAGAACCCAAAGGGAAGATCCAGGTTTTGTTTGTCTTTATATCTTTTGGGGTTGAGGATTAAATCCAAGGCCTAATCCATAAATGTGCACTCACTCTGCCACTGAGCTATGTCCTCAGCCCCACTGCTTTTGAATGTAAAAGAAGCCTGCTGATCTTTCCCAGTTTGAAGGTGACACAATCTCACTCACCTTCAGAGGCATCTCCTCTGGCTTGGCCTCACACACGCCCCCCACCCCCACATTATCCCCTCCAATCCCACTGTAAACAAGCCCTCTGCTCCTTTGAGACTGAAGCCATCTGCTGGCATCTGTCAGCTCTGGGCCATTCTCCACAGCCTGGAGATTTTAGTACTTGGCTATCTCTGTCTCAAGTCCTACTGTTCTGCTGATATCAGCATCCACTCTGGTGGACTGTTCAACAGCACCTGTTTTTAAGATTTCCTCATCTCTCACAGCCTAGATTGGGGACCCAGTGAGACAGTTCAATGCATGGAGGTGCTTGTTGCCACGCATGATGACCTGAGTTCAGTCTCAGGACCCACACAGAGGAAGGGAAGAAGTTCCTCCTACAGGCTGTCCTTTGGCGTGTACTTGTCCCACACCCTCAAATAAATAAACGTAAAAAAATTTTACCTGCAAATTTGGGCTGAGGATATGGTCCAGTGATACATCAATTGAAGTCGCTATGAATTAATTATAACCAATCCCAAGTGGGCACTCAACAGTGCCAAGGAACCGGTGGCACTTAAGTACAGTATCCTTTACCCCTCCTTCCTACTTTTTGTATCTATGCTATAGGCCTGCTAACTTTGAGAGGCAAGAAGGGTCATGTCTGTTTTGTTTACCGCCAAATACTCAGTGCTCTTCAAGTGCGTAGTACAGAATGATCACCCAGTGTCTGAATGAATGAATGGATAATCTGGTCAGGGTGACCAGCACAGCTGAAACAGAGACATGACAGAATAATGAAGCCAGAGCACAGAGATAAAAGCAGTAGAAAAAGGTTGTCTATTTCATCTCTCAGCAGTTGGGTGTAGTGGGTAGCCATCCCAGCATTGGCCTGGAAGTTCCAACCCCCATTGAGGCTTTGGTAATGGTCACGCCCACAAGGCGGGGCAGAGGAGGAAGCGGAAGACGAAGGATCGGGAAGAACTCACTCTCTTGGTTCCTGGACTCTGGACGCTGGAGGTAGACCGAGCAGAGTTCTCCAGAGAACAACGCCGGATTGTGCTATACCCTTGCCAGACCCTGTAACCTACCCCCTCATTTGTAAGTACCCCACAAAATAAGCCTCCCTTTTAACTACGTGGAGTGGCCTTAATAATTTCACCAAAGTTGGGCCTCATGTTTGCTACATAAGAGCATTTGCTATCAGTACTGGAGAGGCTGATTTACACACAGTAGTTAGCGCTCTCAGTGAAGTTTCTTGGTGGTGACTTTTAAGCTAGAGACATGTTAATGAAACCAAAGAAAGTGAGTTGTAGTGTCTTTTGTTTGTTGGTTGGTTGGTTGTTTTTTTGAGACAAGGTTTCTCTGTGTAGCTTTGGTGCCTGTCCTGGATCTAGCTCTGTAGCCTAGAACTGGCCTTGAACTCACAAAGATCTGCCTGCCTCTGCCTTCCAAGTGCTGGGATTAAAGGTGTGTGCCACCACTGCCTGGCAATTGTAATGACTTTTAAAATTAATTAATTGGGCATGGTGGTGTGTGCGCTTTTAATGATACCACTCAAGCACTGGCAGGCAGCTATCTGTGAGTCCAGGGCCAGCCAGAAACACATAGTGAGATCCTATCTTTAATTTTTTGTCTTTTTTTTTTTTTTTCCAGAGCTGAGGACCGAACCCAGGGCCTGGCGCTTGCTAGGCAATCACTCTACCACTGAGCTAAATCCCCAACCCCCTTATCTTTACAATTTATTAATAATTACCATCATTACTATTGTCTGTGCATGGTGCATGCTGTGAGGCCAGAGCACAGACTCATGGATTCAGTTCTTTCCTTCTACCTTTATATGGGATCTGGGATTAAACTTAGGTCACCAGGCTGGTATACCACCTTGTAGTTGTAGTTATATATCTTATGCCCCTGTTGCACAAAAAAGATGGATTTTTCTTAATCTTAGAGGAAATTTATATAGTATAGTGTACTTCTCAGACCCATAAGTGTGAGAACCAAAAAGTAGCAGATTTAACAGGACTAAAGAAAGTACCTTTGATTGGTCTATGCTAACGGTTCTCAAACTGTGGTTCGACACTCCTTGAGGGGGTCAAATAAGTTTTCACAGTGGTTGCCTAAGAGCATCTGAAAACATAGATATTTACATTATATTTCATACCAGCAAAATTACAGTTATAAAGTAGCAATGGAAATAATTGTATGGTTGGGGGTCACCACAACATGAGGAACTATTTTAAAGGGCCACAGCACTAGGGAGGTTGAAAAGCACCGCTCTACGATATAACACAAGCAACTTGGCCACTTAGGCCATCAGATCTAATGGTAGTGTACACACAAGACTGAAATGTTCAATTAAGCCCAGGGAAGACTCCAGTGGATAATTATAGGAGTGACATTTTGGAACAGAGGCATGCTCTTCATCAAAGGCTGTTATACTTTGGAAAACAGTTCTTGGCTCACAAACCTGGCTTTGAAAGAGACTAAATGCTCATCTATAGAACACCAGATGACTGCGAGACTTGAATACTCAGTGTGAGCAGGATATTCTTTGATGCACCAGGCTTGAGCTCCGTAACCCCCCACCCCAAACACACACACACACACACACACACACACACACACACACACACACACACACACAGAGAGAGAGAGAGAGAGAGAGAGAGAGAGAGAGAGAGAGCGAGAGCCAGCACCAGTCAGCTCCACTCTTTGGAGAACTTAAAGCTAAGTAGAAAAGGGAAATGTTCCCATTTAGAAAGCTTCTGGTGGTACAACTCCCTGTCTCCTTTTCCTAGAGGATAGATGTGGCTCAAGACCCACAACAATTCATTAGCACTGGCGAAGGGTCTGTCATGGAAACTAAAACAAAGCCTACCTACCATCTGCTTATAAAGAGGTTTGAGGGGCGTGCTGATGAACATGTAGTAAACAGTAACAAACTCTTGTAGCTTACATGAGAGCCTACCCAAAGGACAGGAATTCTGACAATTAGCAAAACAAAACAGCCTGTCCTGTCATCGTAGGTGAAGCTTTGCTCTCTAGTTTGAATGCAGAGTGGTCATGAGAGCTGAGGCAGGGCCCAAGGGTCTCCCCTTTACTCAGGTTGGCTGGGATGGCTACTGTTTGCTGTCCACATCTCCAGCAACTACCGATGTGAGAAGTTGGATGTTCTCACTGTAGAGGATTTACTCTGGAATCAGGACATCTAAGTAATGATCCATAAAACCACAGAATGCCTCATTCTTTGCCGTGGTATTATATATAGGGCACCAATTAAAGTATTCAATTAATCATGGTGACGATGGGAAACGGGCTGATGTCAACCACGGGATTCCAAGAGTTTGCCACTATCATCGAGAGGCAGCTAGTCCTGTACAACTGTGGAATGGCTCATGAGGATTTAGATGTGCCACATCCAGATGTCACCTTGCAAGGTTTTGACATGATTCTTCAGAATGCACACATCCTAAACGAATGAGTAGTAGAAGGTGGGTGTTTTCTCCGTGAGTCACAGTTGTTCTGTGGGAAGTAATGGATGAAGGTTGGGGATGAAGCCTTTCTCTATTGCCTATAATGAGTCACTAAATCTTTTTTTTTTTTTTTTTTTTTTCAAATTTCCTCTGTTTTCTGCTAGTGACTCACACTGTAGCCCACCCTCTAGGTCTTGAACTTCTGCCATGTCCTCCCAAGAACTGGGATTATGAGTCACCATGTTGAGCTCCTGAGTCACTAAATATTTTGGATGCTTTTAATCCCTTTAAATTTGCTGATAAATAAGCTTTTGCAGTCAGAGGGGGAATGCTTTCACTAGAGAACACTGTAATGCTTCTACTGAATTAGTCTAGGCTGCCAACTGGCTCCTTGAAGTGTCCATGCAGTGGCTGAACAGGCAGGAAAGGGGTAGCACCATCATGTGAGGACTACAGGCTTCCTTTCTGTGGCTCTTACTGCTCAAAGCTCATGGGCTAGATCTACTGCTTCTTCTAAACTTGGTTTTCCAGTTTAGGAACTATCTTATCCTAGACCATCAAGGCAGCCTCAAAAGAGATCTGAGCAAATTTAACTTTTTATGAGGATTCTTAAGATATTTTTATCCAGGGTGTCCAGGACATATCTGATCAAGGAAATTTGCACAGACTTTGTCTCAGAAAAATGCTAGAAATCAAGGTCACAAATACTTCATAACTTCCAACATGGTTTTATAAAGTGAAGGTTCGGGCCAGGTGGTGGCGGCATACATCTTTAATCCCAGCCCTTGGGAGGCAGAGGCAGGCGGATCTCTGTTCGAGGCCAGTCTGGTCTACAGAGCAAGTTCCAAGACAGCAAGGACTAAACAGATAAACCCTGTTTTGAAAAAACCAAAACCAAAACAAACAAAACAAAACAACAAAGTGAAGATTTAATAAAAAAAATTACATGGCCACTGATAATGATAATGTACTGTATATATTTTTTAAAGCCTACAGAAAAGATTTTGTGGGTTGTCTGAAGTAAATTAATGTAATAATATTTAAACATTAGACAACAAATATGTATATCAAAATGTCACGGCACCCTATAAACATGTACAATTTTGTTTGTATTACCAAAAAACAAATCTAATAAATTATAGAGAAATGAAGACTGGCAAGAGATCTTCCTCCATGTTAGTCAGTCAGACTATTTGTCACGATGACAAACACAAGAGAAAAGCAATTTAAGGGGAAAAATATTTATTTTCGCTCACAGTTTCAGAGGTTTCTGCCCAAAGTCCTGCTGTGGATATTGCTCTGTGTAAATAAAGTTCTGATTGGCCAGTGGCCAGGCAGGAAAAAAAAAAAAGTTTCTGGGCTATGCACTGCTTTGATAGAGCTGCTTCTGATAGTTGATGGTACACATGGCTCCAGACCCAGAGCTGGCGGTAAACTGTACCACCGCCATGTTGGGAAGCTGAGGTGGGCGGAGCCAGCAGCCACAGCGGCGTTTCAGTCTTACAAAGATGGATATTACACAGAGAATCTGGTTTGTGTTGTCTCTGGGATTTTTAACTACAAAAAAAAGATTTGATTGTAAAAGCTGTTGAGTTAAACAAATATGTAAATTTTAAAGGTACCTTGACTTCAAAATTTAGATATAAGGATATGTTGCTTTGGAAAAGAGTCTCTGCTTTTGTTTCCACAGAAAGCCAGAGGTTGTGGATTTGTTCCAGATTAAGATACAGCAGGTTTGATCAGCCAAGACCACCTGAAAGGTCTCCGATGACACAGTGGCCCAGATGATCCGACATCCAGAATGGTTTCAAGGCAACTGGCTCAGAGTTCACCCTAATGGACTACTCCATAATCCTAAAATTTTCTTTGTGTCCCCCTAAGATACAGCGCCCCCCTCCAGCAGGAAGTAGTAAGAAAAACTACACCCACATTCCCAAAATTATCAAGCTGGTTTGGAGATGGAATTGGCTCACTCCTTCTCTAAACCAAGACATACTGCTAAAAGAAAAGGTTAAGAGATTCTTGTGTCCCAAATCAGAAGAGCCCTCTGGTGTGGGACAGAGAAAAACCAATATTTTTATTTAAATCGGGTTGATTATAAATGCAATCTCTTTCTAACGAAGAAAAGGGGATAGGATATAGATATAATAGGATAAAAGGGTAGATTAAGGAACTTACTTCTAAAGAGCAACAATTTGTTTAAAATGTTTTACATTGGTATAGACTTTAGTTTATTGATACAGACTCTGTGTGCATATTTCTAATCCTGTTTAAGGTATTATGTTTGTATAGCTCATTTTAAATTAAAATGGATAATTAAAAATAGATTAATGATAAGTCATCTATGATAATCATACTCGTAGCCATGTTAGTTAAGTCTTCTAGATATACATAGAGATATTTCAGATAGATAGGTAATCTTCAAATACTTCAAAGACCTACAGAATATGGCATTTAAAATACTTTTAAATTTTTGACTTTCTGGACAGTGAGACATGTCTGCTCCTGGCAGCACCAATTTACTTCAGAGAGGAGGATGGGCATTGAAGACACTTCATATCTTATCTTCACCTTGACAAAAATAGCCATTTGGGCAAGAAACTGTTCTTGCCTGGACTGCTTGATCGACTGGACATGCAGGACCCATAGAAAGGTGACCACTAAACTTTGCTTGACAAAATGGTCCTTCAGGTTCCTGCTTCGCAGAGGAAACTGCCAGACATTCCACAGGACACTGAGAGAAGTGACCGAGAGACTCTAGCTAGCCCTGTGGGCTGAAGACAAATGCCCCAACTTTACAAAGGAACATTAGGTGACTGTCCAGGCTGCCAGCTGTCTCTGTCTACTCTTGCAAGACTCCTGAAAAATGCTTGCATCCTTCTCCCGGTTCTCAGGTAATATTATATCCTTCTGAGGTCTTTGATGTGGTTGAAGACTAGATAGTTATAATTTTCTCAGTTATGATAAAAGATAAATTAGATATAAAACCTTGGACTCACAAATATAAGATAGATAGTATATCTTCGTTAATAATGTAACTATAATTCTTGCTTGATAATTGTTTTGTTATATGTAATTTTACTATGTAAAAGTTAAAACCTTCCTTAAAAAAAAAAAAGAAAAGGGGAAGTGCTGTGGATATCGTTCTGTACAAATAAAATGCTGTTTGGCCAGTGGCTAGGCAGGAAGTATAGGCGGGACAAGAGAGAAGAGGATTCTGGGAAGTAGAAAGCTGGAGAGAGACACCGCCAGCCGCCGCCATGAGACGCATGAGACGCAACATGTAAAGACACTGGTAAGCCACAAGCCATGTGGCAAAGTATAAACTAATAGAAATGGGTTAATTTAAGACAGAAGAAGTAGATAACAAGAAGCCTGCCACAGCCAAACAGTTTGTAAACAATGTAAGTTTCTGTGTGTTTACTTGGTTGGCTCTGAGAGTCTATGGGCCTGGCGGGTGAGAGAAATTTGTCCTGACTGGGCCAGGAAGGAAAACTCTTAACTACAAAGTCCCCTGTGACAAGGAAAAGCATCATGGCAGTCAGGGTGTGTGAGCAGAACTGCTCACCTGAGGGTGGTAGGGATGGAGAAAGTGAAGAGAGGGGGAGGGATGTAGGGATAGAGAGGGAGAGGAAAGTGATAGGCAGAGGGACACAGACAGAGAGGAAGAACATTCTCATTCCAGGGACAAGGCATATCTTTCAGTGATGTTTCCCAACCCTTCTTCAGCTCTTCACATTGCTATCATATCATGACACCATTGGGAATTAATCTATCAGTTAGGTCAGGAGTCAGTCACTTCTCCCAAACTCATCGACTGGCAACTATATGAGCTTTGGGGGACATCTCAGACTTGAGTCGTCACACCTCTTTAATTTTTAAGTGTATAGTACAGTACCATTAAGTTTAAGGACAATGTTGCTTAGATCTTCAAGTATCTAAATATCTATTCTATAGAACCATCATTCTAGTCCCTGCCTTTTTAGGTTTGACAAGTTAAATGCTTCTAATAGTGGAATCATGCATTCTCTGTCCAACAGCTCTGTCTCTTTGTCTCTTTCCAAGATCTTACTGAATAGCCAGTCTAGCCTCAAACTCATAGTTAGCCTTAGCCTTCTGAGTACTGGGATTATAGGTGTACGCCACCATGTCCAGCATGGCTACATAAAATGTTTCAGCTGTTGAATTTTTTCTTTTTTATTCTCCCAGAGATAATATATACACAAGTGTTTGCTAGCAGCCTTGGAGCCCACTTGCATTTACAAAGACGTGCTTAACGTGTGCTTAACGTGGTGACTGGGAGCAAAGTGCTGTGGGGAATTTGGAGTCTTTTGGCACAAAGAATAATTATTGAGGTTCTAAAGAAATACACATGATATCTCAGGCAGCCACCTAGTTTTCTGGCAGGCACTGAAAACAAGATAATGTTGCTATTTGGAGGTTAACACTCCGAAGGCCCTGGGGTGCTCAGGAATTATAGCAGTGACATTATCTAAATATTTAAGTGTAAGTGGTAAGATATATAGTGTTTACATGTCATCATAAACTTTGCTAGATGGGCATCGGACCCTTTAAAATCCTGGGCACCTGCTGGCTTGGGTTAAATGAGTCAGATGCTCCCCCTGGAAAGGCCCTTCTTGCGGCTTTGCCAACTGTAAAATAGGTATTCAAAGACAGCAGGGCTTTGATGCTGAAGACTGTTGGCAGCTAGTAGCCCACAAATGCATTAGCCTCTCTTCCACTGCCCTAGTGGGAATACTTCACTCTCCTGCTTCTTTTGCCTGGTGATGCTGGCCCTCAGGATGACGTTAGGCACTCACAGCGAGTCTCCCCTCTCATTTTATCAAGACTCAGTCCCTGTCCTTGCTGAGGATTCTGACACTGTGAACCTAGGATAGTCTTTCTTCACCCAAACATTAGTAATTCCAGCTTCCTCCCATTAAAACAAATCAGGCTGTGGTTACAGAGGCTCCAAGAAATAACAAGGGACTAATGGAGCCCATTTTCCTTTTGAAATGTCAGTCAGCTCCCCAGTGGACATCTTTTATCTCCCTTTCATGACACATCCTCCACGGCGGCAGTGCTTCTTGCCATCCCCAACCAATACTCTATTTGCTGTTTTTGCTCTTTTTCTCCATAGCAGTTAATACGTTCTGACATTCTCTATCATTTTTTCAGCTTATTTGATTATATCTCAACCCCCTACCCCAATTATAAAATAAGGTCCACAGGGCTGGACAGATGGCTCAGTGGTTAAGAACACTGGCTGTTCTTCCGGAGGTCGCTAGTTCAATTCCCAGCAACCACATGGTGGCTCACAACCATCTGTAATGAGATCTGGTGCCCTCTTCCAGCCTGCAAGGACACATGCAGACATTACACTGTATATATAATAAATAAATAAATCTTTAAAAAAAAAAAAAAAGATCCACAGAGCTAGTCATGGTGGTGTATGGCTATAATCCCAAGACTGAGAGGCTGAGGCAGGAGGATCACGAGTTCAAAGCTAGCCTTGGCTATGTGCTAAGACCCTGCACAAACAAACAAATACATGCCATTTTACATGAGTGCTGGGATCTGAACTCAGGTCCTTATTCTTGAACAGCAAAGCACTTTATCCACTGAGCCATCTACCCAGCCAGTGCTTTCTGGTATTTTTTTTTTTTTTTTTTTTTTTGCAGAAGAGTAATGTCCAGCTTCTCAACATTACTTTACTTTTCATATAATAAAAGGGATTAATCAGAGATAATTAAATACTACCCAATATAAGTAAAGAATAAATGTTCTTGGCTTAGACTTCTCCTATCATTTCTGCATCTACAGTCTACTCCCATGTGGCTCTTTCTGTTGTGAAATATTACTTTAACTATGTAAAGATGTGTTACATTTGTTTATGTTGTGGAATATTACTTTAACTATGTAAAGATGTGCTATATTTGTTTATGCTGCATTTATATTTATTTGATTATGTAGAAATGTGTTTGCTGTTTTACCTTGCCTGCCTAAGGCACCTGATTGATCTAATAAAAAGCTGAATGGCCAATAGCCAGGCAGTAGAAGGACAGGTGGGGCTGGTGGGCAGAGAGAATAAAGAGGAGGAGGAATCTAGGCTGGAAAGAAGAAAAAGAGAGAGAACAGGGAGAAAGAGAGGAAGACGTCCAGGGCCAGCTGGCCAGCCATGGAAGAAGTGGGAAAGCAGGACACACAGAAGGAAAGAAAGGTAAAAAGCCCAAGGAAAAGAGTAGATGATGAGAAACAGGTTAAATTAAGTTATAAGAGCTAGTGGGACAAGCATAGATAAGGCTGAGCATTCAAATCTAACAATAAATTTCCGTGTCATGATTTGGGGGCTGGTGATCTGAGAAAGCCTGCTACATTGTTTGTATTGCTTTGTGTCCTATGACTTCATGTTCTGAAATGTATCACACTCACCATTTATCCTTTCATTCTTCCAGCCTATTTCTAAAACTACTGTTTTGATTTCCAAATCCATTGAACTAATGGGACTTCCCACAAGTAAAGCATTCCTTCTTGGGGTTGGGGGCTGGGGGAAGGTAGCATCTAAGGACTGAAAAGGTATCTCATAGTACTTATGAGACTTCAAGAGCCACACCCAGATGTGTTCTCAAGACCTCCCCTTATCTAAACAGACAGAACACTTCAGAATCAGGGTGGCCAGTAAGAGGGCTCAGCAGGAATAGGGTCTTGCCATCAAACCCTGATGACTTGAGTTCAATCCTTGGGACCCATATGGTGGAAGGAGAGAACTTACTCTCACTTTGATGTAAGTGCTTATTACTATTACCATTATTATTATTAAGTGTAGCAGTGCAGTCAGCAAGGGCTGCACAGAGGGGAAGGCTATCATTCACTGATGCCACAGGTATGTTTTCATTTTGATATTGCAACCACTATGTAAAACAGTTTTCCTCTTGGTTTCTTGCAGATAGCAGTAGTAAAGCCATGGTTTGGATGGCTATTAATTTGGGTCCACTGGGATGGGTGTTACGTTGTTTGGAAACAAAGATTTTCCAGGATAGAAACTGTGCGTGCCAATACAGTTTGCTTCAACCATACATTGGTCATAGAAAGAGCACTAGACACAAAGTTAAGAGATCTAGCGGGCTGGAGAGATGGCTCAGAGGTAAAGAGCACTGGCTGCTCTTCCAGAAGACCCATGTTCAATTTCAAGCACCCACATGTTGACTCATAACCATCTGTAACTCCAATCCCAGGGCATCTGATGCTCTCTTCTGGACTCCACAGGCATTACATACATGTGGTACACAGGCATACATACACGTGAAATAAAAATAAATAAAATCAAGAGAACCGAGGTTTTATTTAGTTATTTATTTTTGTTTTGTTTTTCTAGATAGAGTTTCTGTCCTGCAACTTGCTCTGTAGACCAGACTGGCCTTGACTCACAGAGATCCACCAGCCTCTGCCTCCCAAGGGCTAGGATTTAAGGTGTGTGCCACCACTGCCCGGTGAGAACTGAGTTCTTATGAAAACCTGCTACGAGCTATAAGATCTTGGGCAAGTCAAAGATTCTATATACATTAATTATATTACTTAGAAAATGGCATTTGATAAGTGGAGACAGGGGGATCAGGAGTTCAGTTTTAAAGGAATAAGTACAAAGTGAGTTTGAGCCAGCCTGGATTTCATGAGACCATTTTTCAATAAAATTGTGTAAATTTAGTTTAGTAAAAAATAAGGAAGACTTTTCTCTAGTGACACCTATTAATAGCACATTGAAAATTATTTCAAGGAAAAGTGGCGGGTAATACCTATAATTTGAGAATCTATAATCTTTCTTCATAATGTCTTGGTTTTTCGAGACAGAGTTTCTCTGTGTAGTTTTGGTGCCTGTCCTGAATCTCGCTCTGTAGACCAGGCTGGCCTTGAACTCACAGAGATCTGCCTCTGCCTCCAGCTAGGGAAATTTTTTTTCCCCTCAAGACAGGATTTCTCTGTGTAACAGTCCTGGCTGTCCTGGAACTTGCTTTGTAGACCAGGCTGGTCTCTAACTCACAGAAACAGAGATCTGCCTGCCTCTGCCTCCCAAGAGTCCACTGCGGTCCAGTCCAGCTAGGTAAGTTTTTAGGAACACCTAACTCCCCTTTACAGCATTCTCTCTTGGTCTCACTTCTTGGTTTCAGTTTGGGTCACTTACTACACTTTGTTTTGTTTTTTTAAATAATTTATTTATGTGCCTTGGTATGAAGGTGCCAGATTCCCTGGAACTGGAGTTGTGAGCTGCCATGTGGGTGCTGGGAATTGAACCCAGGTCCTCTGGAAGAACAGCCAGTGCTCTTAACCACTGAGCCATCTCTCCAGGCCCCCCACTTACTTCACTTTGTATATCTGAGGCAGCATCTATATTTGAAGCTATACTTCGACCGTATCTACATGACTCCATATCACACTAAACCCTGTACAAAGGGATCCATTGGGAGGGGCTAAAGAATCAGAAAAGGAGGGTGGGGAAATGGTTCAGTGGGTAAAGCACTTGCTCTGCAAGTATGAGGACCTGTGTGGGTCCCAGCACCTGTGTAGAAAAGCCAGGCGTGGCAGCGTGCACTGTAACCTCAACACTGAGGCAGACAGGAGGGGCCCTGGAGTTAACTCACAGCCTTACAGCCTGAAGCCTTTTGCTAAATTAACTAGCCAGCTAACTCATTCATGTAGGTCCACTATGGCTTCAAATCTGAAAAAGATGAAAGCAGCTTATCAAAGAAGCCTTTCCTAAAGCATACTCCTTGCACACCAGTTATCCCTAATTGGGTATTTTGGAAATCACCCAAGTAAGTCTGTTAATTTAATCAAAGTTAAACACATTTCTTTGCTGCAATATTTCTTTGCAGCTTTCTTCCTTCAGTGCTGGGATCGAACCTAGGGTCTTGGGAATAGTAAACAAGTACTCTGCCACTGAGCTACATGTAGCTTTAGTCCTTGGTAGTTTGAGACAAAATCTTGCTATGTAGCCTATGCTGGCTTCAAACTTACAATCCTGCCTCTGCTTCCCAGGTGTTTAGGTCACAGGCATATACCATCATGCCTTGCTTCTTAGAGGCTTTGATAAGGTGTTTTAAGGGGATGTTCTATGGTTAGAGATTTCTAAACACATGTAATTATGCAAGTCATCCTTCAAAAAGACTCACAGGAGATGAGTGTTCTACAGAGCTTATCTTGAGAGCACGGAGGCAGGCACCATTCTCCGAGCATTATAATAAGTGGCTATAATTGTACTACCCAAAGGTCAGACAATATGGGGGAAAAAATGACCAAATGTGGTTTGAAATCTGGAAGTCTCATGGTCTGTGTGTACGCAGTATTGCTACCATGCTTTTTTCATTTTATAGTTTAGACCACTTTCTGCTACTCTGACAGAATACCTGAGGCTGGATACAGTAGAAAGGGAAATTGTGCGTCTAGTTCAGTTTTGGAGGCTGAGAGTCCAAACAGCTTGACACTAGGTTTGGTGAGGGCCCCCTTGGCAGGTAGGTGACATCCTGGTGGCAGCATGTTTGAGAGGAAGACATCATATAGCCAGACAAGGTGCCAGAAAGCTGGGAGGGGCTGGGCTCATTCTTTTGTAAGAACTTACTTTCACAAAACTAATTGGAGTTCCATGAGAAATTACTTTTTAAAACGCTCTACCTTAAATTTTTCCTTTAAAATTTTATTTCATGAATTTATTTATGGGGGTAGGGGGCACCACAGTACACACACAGAAGTCAGAGGACAATGTATAAGAGTCAATGCTTTCTTTATACCATGTGGATCCCAGGAATTAAACTTAGTTTACCAGGTTTACCCACGGAGCTATCTTGCAGACCCTCCACGAGAAATTACTTGATCCCTCCCAAGGATAATGTATCCAATGACCCAAATGACTTTACGCTATAGACCCCCTTTTAGAAATCCCGACACCTCTTACCAATTACACTGGTGGAGCTGGTTGAAACTGGTGGTGTCAACAGAAGAAGACAGACCATAGCATTTTATATTTCATAAATGCATTTTATATAAAAACGTCAAAATTTATATTTTTCTGCTTAACACCTTTCATATTTTTAACCCTTCCTATAAACTTACTAACACTGTATGGCCCCTGGTATGGTGGCACACACCTTCAGTCCCAGCCCTTGGGAGGCAGAGGCAGCTGGCCTTCTGAGTTCAAGGCCAGCCTGGTCTATATAGGGGGCTCCCAGAGCAAGTGAGAGGAGAGAGAGAGAGAGAGAAAGAGAGAGAGAGAGAGAGAGAGAGAGAGAGAGAGAGAGAGAGAGTCTCAGACATGGCATTAAACATTGTTTTTATTTCTTTTACCGCTAAACTTTCCCCACCACAATTAAAAATTATAAAAAGAGGTAATTGCTAGTTCTTGTCTAACATTCACAATCCTAGACTCTCCTTCCCCACTTCCTAAACACATGAACTAGGGTTCTTCATGGAATCCTAAGTATTGTATAAACCAAATCAATTTCCCATGATTTTACTTTTTATTCTTTAGACAGGATCTCACTATGTAGCACTCAGTTGGCCCACAACTCTTCCCCTCCCCACCACGGGGTTTCTCTGTAGCTTTGGAGCCTGTCCTGGAACTCATTCTGTAGACCAGGCTGGCCTCAAACTTACGGAGATCCACTTGCCTCTGTCTCCTTTTTTTTTTTTTTTTAAAACAAACAAGCAAACAAACAAACAAACAAACAAAACAACACCAACTCTCTATGTAGACAAGACTGGCTTAGAACTCAGAGGCTCGTTTACCTCTGCTTCCCTAATGCTGGCATTAGCCCGGTGGTGGTGGTACATGCCTTTAATCCCAGTACTCTGGAGGCAGAGGCTGTCAGTTTGAGGCCAGCCCGGGCTACAGAGTGAGTTCCAGGATAGGATCCAAAGCTATACAGAGAAACCCTGTCTTGAAAAAACAAAACAAAGGGCTGGAGAGATGGCTCAGAGGTTAAGAGCACTGGCTGTTCTTCCAGAGTTTAATTCTCAGCAACCACATGGTGGCTCACAACCATCTGTAATGAGATCTGGTGCCCTCTTCTGGCCTGCAAGCATGCATGTAGGCAGAACACTGTATACATAATAAATAAATAAATCTTTTAAAAAAAAAAAAAGAAAAAGAAAAAACAAAACAAACCAAAAACAAACCAAAAAAAGTCAGGCAGTGGTGGCACATGCCTTTAATCTTGGCACTTGGGAGGCAGAGCCAGGCGGATCTCTGTGAGTTCGAGGCCAGCCTGGTCTACAGATCGAGATCCAGGACAGGCACCCAAAGCTACAGAGAAACGCTGTCTCGAAAAACCAGAATAAAACAAAGACCCCAAATGCTGGCATTAAAGGCTTGTATATGCCCTTTTGAGAGCGTCTGGTTGTGTAGCCTGGGCTGGCTACACAAGATCCTCCTGTTTCAACCTTTGAATGGCAGACAAGTGTCACCATGTCCAGCTGCTCTTGTCCCTTTTTGTTTTGCAAGTAGTTAAATTCCACTAGAATGCTAATTTAAATACTGAACGGAAAACTAGTCATGATAATTACCAGCTGGTCATTTCACTGTTCTGTAATACATTTCTTGATGCTTTCAAACTACACCATGAGCCCTCTGAGGTAAGCTCCTTTTTTGCTTTATGTCTAATCACCAATAAACCTAATACAATATTTCCCACAAATTCCTCAGGGTATGATTGTAATGACAGGCATATATCTCCAAGTACCCTTGAATGTAATAAAAGGTGCCAAGAGATCCATGATTCAGAATAAATATCTGCATTTTCTAGAAGATGTGGGATGATTTAACAGTAATTGTTTTGAATGCAGTTTTATGATGAAGCATTCTGCTAAATGCTAGAAAGACAAGTATTGTAGGTCGCTACTGAGATATGTATTTATGAATATATCATTGGTAAAGAGCCAAACAAAACAAAGTATGACTCATTGTAAACATTCTCTACTGTTCTTGCATATTATGGGGCAGTTACTGGATGGTTTTAATAATGTACATATAAAATGAATTGCTATTTACATTCTTCACAAAGGCATTACAACACTGTCTTTAGCAAGGTCTTTACATTCTAATAGATTAATTATCCTTTATTTTCCTGTCAATAGGTAGAGGAATTACTTTTAAGTAAATAAAAACAGGAAGATCTTACTACTTTTAAAGGGCAGAGCAAGCACTCTCAGTAAATGTTTTTTTTTTTTTCTGACCTTGAAATACCTCAAAGTTTAACCCTGACTAAGACCACAAATAGAAGAATCTATAACTGATCTCAAGAGTAGTTGAATCGGAAGGAATCTTAGAAATCATGAAGATATCTTCATTTTACACAAGTTTTAAAAACTGTTTCAATCAAAGGAGGCTGATTGAAAAGGGAACAAGCGGGCGGTGGTGGCACATGCCTTTAATCCCAGCACTCGGGAGGCAGAGCCAGGCGGATCTCTGTGAGTTTGAGGCCAGCCTGGGCAACCAAGTGAGTTCCAAGAAAGGCACAAAGCTACACAGAGAAACTCTGTCTCAAAAAAAAGAAGAAAAAAAAAAAAAAGAAAGAAAAAAAAAGAAAAGAAAAAAAAGAAAAGGGAACAAAAATGTCTTCATGGAATTCTAAACAAAATCTTAACACCTCTGAAAGCTGGCCTTACCATTTCTGTACTTCACACACAAAAGTAAGAAAACTACAAACAAGCAAGGCAGTTAGTTCCCTTACTATCTCCACGAATCAGTGTCAGACTCAAGAATGGAAACCAAAAATTTCAATGTTGGACACTCTACAGATGTCGGCTGCATTCATTTGGAATGAATGGTGGTTGGGAGTGAGAGGAAGCCATGTTTGGGAAGTTCCTTAATGGAGTTCTTTATTTCACAAGCAGAGTTCTTGCTGAGAGACTAAAAACGCTTGCCTACAAGAGGTCCAATTGATCATGTGATTTTTTTAAGGAACAAAACAGTACATTACCAGTTCCTTACCTTCCTCTAAAATAAAGTACTCTTCGGACCCAGAAACTGGAAATACGCTTTAAATGTGATTTGGTCTCAAATATCCAAGGAATTCAGTTTCATTTACTTTTTATTGCTGTAACGTCAGTCGTCTTTGTACAATTTAGAAAAGTATTTTCTCTTGTTATCTCGCTGGAACGTTAAGTACGGATCAATGAAATAAGGGGAAAGTTGCAGACAGACCTCAATATTATCTTTCTCACGTCAGAGCCCCAAAGATGACAAACTTTTAAAGGCAACTCCACCCTTTAAACACAAACACACACACCCTCAGTTGTGTCAGTGACTCCGATGTTGCATTTAGTGGTTTTCCAGGACCTACTCCCGAGGGGCATGGCCCAGTATTTTCTGATGACCGCACTTGGTGCTGTCAGACGTTCAAACCAATTACCGCATGCATCTCGCTGTGAACCGTTCCAAGGGAGCCCAGGCCATAACCCCGGCTGGAGTTCTGCTTGCTGAGAACTAAAGATGTATCACAGACCAGGGAACCCCACTTGGCATGTCTCCCGGCCCGAAAGAGGCTTGGTCAAGGCTGAAGACGGGACTCTAGGAGGAAGGTCGTTAAGTCAAAGCGTGTGTGCGAAGTCGAGTTTGGGGTGAAGGCAGCGGGGGAGCTAAAGGGACCCACATGCCTAGAGGAGCAGATAGCGCTGGGGAAGACTGGGCGACCCTGGTTCGGACGGGAAAGGAGACAGAAAGGGGGCGCAGGAATCCGCGCTAAAGAAAGGAGAAACTGCGGAGGAGGAAGTAGCCCCTGGAAGGGGAGGGGCGAAGGGGAAGCGAGCACCGAGCGCGAGCACTTTCGAGAGCTCGTAGCGGGTGCCTCCCTACCTGAAGCGCTCCTGCCCCGCCGTGTCCCAGAGCTGCAGCTTGATCCTCTTGCCCGGCTCAATCTCCAGCAGGCGCGAGAAGAAGTCGACGCCAACCGTGGGGTCGCAGGCGGGGGAGCGCAGCCCTGGGAAGCGGCCCTGGGTGAAGCGGTGCAGGAGGCACGACTTGCCCACCGTGGAGTCCCCGATCACGATGAGGCGGAACTGGTAGATCCAGATAGTCTCCATCGCTTCCGTGCCCCACGCGCTCAGGGGCAAGTTCTGCCGCGGGAACTGTCCCTTCAGCACCTCTGCGGCGCGCGCCCCGCCGCTTCCAGCATCTTCCTGCGGCTACGGCCGCCGCCTTCTGGGGAGGGAGGGGCGGGTCCGCGGGCAAGGGGCGGGGACCTGTCCCGCCTGGGGCGGGGCTTGAGCATGGGGGCGGGACCACAAATGAGGGCGGCCCCGCAGGTAGGGGTGTGATCATGAGCTGGGGGCGGGGATCTCACTTTCCGAGGCGGTATCTCGGGCTGGGGGCGGGGCTCCAACCATAAGGGGTGGAGACTGACGGTCTGGGGGCGTGCCCTCGAGCATACAGGGGCGTGGCAAGAGCCTCGGCCTAGTGTATGGGGGAAATGGAAGAGCCCCTGACTACCGTACCGCACTCTGGTCCTGCCCTTGCTGGAAGCCAACCAGGAAGTGGGTGTGGCGAAAAGACGTGACAGCAATAGCAACCAATGAAAAATGTATTAGAGGGCCAAACTGAAAGTTCAGCCAATGGGAAGTGAGAGTCATTTTCTCGCTCACGCGTCTCGATGGGCTCTTCACGTTAGGACTCTGATCTCAGAAGTCGCCCTGGCGCTAGCGTGATTCTATGTGTGGATTCGTGGTGTCTGAGTTTTCAGAACAGTCCAGTTGGCGGCTTTCTGCTGAAGGAAACAAATCTGCAGAACTAGTTCTGATTGTTTCTGTTAAGGACTGCCTGTTGCTTTTTGCCACAGCGTTTTCAAGATTAGACAAGCAAGAGAAACGTCCAGTTCTTGTCCTATGCTCTGTGGGGCCCTCGAGCCTGGGAAAAAGTTGAAATGTTGAGAAGCCTATACATGTCATCACTATTCTCGGTCTACAGCTGCTCTCCGCTTGCCTGTGGCCGATGATCTACTAAATGAAGCAGAACTTAAATTTTGGCGAGATCTTAGCCGGGCGGTGGTGGCACACGCCTTGAATCCCAGCACTCGGGAGGCAGAGCCAGGCGGATCTCTGTGAGTTCCAGGCCAGCCTGGACTACAGAGCGAGATCCAGGAAAGGCGCAAAGCTACACAGAGAAAGCCTGTCTCGAAAAAGAAAAAAGAAAAATTTTGGTGAGATCTTATTATGTTCTCATCCCTTCCCTCAAATTTGATGATAGCTAATTCCAAAGTTCTCTTCTTGCTTGGGGATGTGGCTCAGTTGGTAGAGTTGTTGAGCAACATCTCCTGGGCTCATAGGCCAAACAGCTTTATTTATCAACCAATCAGAGCAACACTTATTCACAGCAAGACATCCCACAGCAGCCCCCAGATCCATATAAACCAGGTGTGGAGTTCCACAGTTACAATTCCAGCATGTGGGGGCATAAGGATCAGAAGTTTAAGATTATCTTCGTCTACACAGCAAGTTACAGGACGATTTAGCTTTCAACGGTCAAATCAAAGTTCAACAGCTTTAAGGTGTGCATTTATAAAACCATAATTTGTGACTAGAGCTCTATAGCTCAATGGTAGTGCTCTTGCCTAGCATGCATGAAACCTTAGGTTCGATCCTCAGTACTGTAATATTTTCACCAACCATTTCAATCTTTTCTTGCATACGTCTAACAATTGCTACGCATCCAGCTCCCTCTTTTTCTCCCAGGATACTCTTGAGCAGGGAGAAACGAGAAGTATGTAGATAGAAATATAGAGGAGAGAAACAGAGACACAGGATAGCCCAGGAGGGCCTGGGTCAAAACCCACCAGCCCCTTCTGTCTCTGGTAAAGGTCTTTTCAAGGAATGCCAAGGGGTGGAGCCAAAGACCGTCCTCCAGCACAGCCAAGTGCAGTCCATCCCAGACACCTGGTGACCATGCACGTGGTCTTGTGCCACCATACCCGGCTGGATTTTCTTCCATACAAACTGACCGCTTTCATTTCTTGGCTTCTACAAAGCATTGTCTCCTCATTTTGTTCTTTTTAACCCTCTTCACTCACACTCACTCTTCTTTCGTTGATCCCCGAGAGCTTCACCTTTCATCTCCTCCCCTCTCCACTTAACCCCTTCATCTCTTTGGACTTCTTCTGGCAACTGCATCTACCCCAGCATCTTCAGTTACTTCCTTGCCCTCTGGTCTGTGTTCAGATCTGTAGTCACAATCTCCCCACAGATGTTGAATACACATTTCAGACTCAATGCATTTGTATTAGTTGGTATTCTTAGCAACAAACTTGAGGGTGATAAAAAGATGAATATACTTATACCAAAGATAAAAGATATAGAGTTGGTTTATTTTTTCTCCTCCTCCTCTTATTTATTGCTCCTTGTTCTTCCAGCAGAATCCACAGGTAGGAATGCTGCTGGCATCTGAAAGGCATTAGGCTGTAGCTGCTGCATCACACTGTTAGATGTCTCGACACATAACAGATTGATTTCTGTTTCTCTATAGAAATAACTTAGTTGGTTTGGTCCATAACAGGTGTTCATACATGCTATAATTGGACCTTGGATGAACCTCAGAACTCCATATATTAAAGTTTTCGTTCCCAGCTTGTCACTGCTGAGAGGTGATGGAAGGTCTTTAGGTCACTAAGGGACATGGATTCAGACAGTTGTGGTGAAACCAGGGAAATGGCTTAGTGGGTAAGTGCTTGTTGCTTGAATAAGGACATGAGTTCAGATCTCCAGATGGGTATGACAACATATACCTGTAACCAGTGTGAATAGAGCTGAGGGTGGTGTGTGTGTGTGTGTGTGTGTGTGTGTGTGTGTGTGTGTGTGTACATGCTGGAGTGCTGGAGACAGGCCATGTGTGATTACATCTACAACCTAACCAGAAGAGACTGATTGGTACAAGACATGCTGTTCTTCCTATTATATTTATTTTAGATTTATTTAATTTTATCTGTATAACTGTTTTGCCTTCATTTATATATGGCACTGTGTACATGCCAGGTGCTCACAGAGGTCAGAAAAGGGTGTCAGATTCCCTGGAACTGAAATTACAGATGGCTGTGAGCCACCAAATGGGTGCTGAGAATCAAGCCTGGGTCCTTTACAAGGGCAACAAATGCTCTTAGCCACGAGCCAACTCTCCAGCCACATGTTGTATCTTCTTCTTTTTTTTTTAAATTAAAAAAAAATTTTTTCATTTTACATACCAACCCCAGTTCCCCCTCCCTCCCCTTCTCCCTCCTCCTCACCTCCCTCCCACTCTACCCCTATCCACTCCTCAGAGTGGGTAAGGCCTCCCATGGTAGTCAACAAAGTCTGGCATACCAAGTTGAAGGAGAGTCTAGCCCCTCCCCATTGTATCAAGGCTGAGCAAGGTATCCCACCACAGGGAACGGGCTCCAAAGAGCCAGTTCATGTACCTGGGATAAGTCCTGGCCCTCCTGCCAGGGACCCCCACAAACATGGAGCCACATAGCTGTCACCCACATTCAGCAGGCCTAGTTCAGTCTCATGCAGGTTCCCGAGGTGTCAGTCCAGAGTCAGTGAGTTCCAACTAGCACCTGTTAGCTGTCTCTGTGGGTTTCCCCATTGTGATCTTGACTTCTCCTCCTCCTCCTTCTTATTCTTCTTCTTTTGAATGCAAATGCCGTTTATTGAAGGAGGGAGGAGGTCTTAAATACAGGCTTATAGCACAATGAGAGAACCCTGACACATGTTGTATCTTTAATGTCAAAACACTTACTTGTTTATTATTTTGTGGGTGTGTCATGCCAGAAGTCTGCTCTCTCCTGTGGAATCTGAGAATTGAACTCAAGCTCTCTGATTTACATGGCAGTTCTTTACCCACTGAGCAATCCCATCAGCCCTCAGTAGTGTTTCCTCTTTGAAACATTTTCTAGAGGCTTTTTATACATTGAAGTACATGGATTAACTTGGTCATAGATTTGCGGTCAAAGCTGGAACTCTCTGCAGTGGCACTCGCCTGGTATCTGGAGTCCCCATTGAGGAATCTGTGTGAGGTGCTTGTAGCCTCCTGTTCATCACAGACACAGAATAAGTAAGCTAGAGCCAAAGCTCCAATTTGAGGTGGTTCTGGGTCTCATCTGACTACCTAGTGTTTGACAGAGAGCTTGTCTAGAATTTACTAAATAGGCTGGGTGGTGGTGGTGGTGGTGGTGGTGGTGGTGGTGGTGGTGGTGCATGCCTTTAATCCCAGCACTGGGGAGGCAGAGCCAGGCAGATCTCTGTGAGTTCAAGGTCAGCCTGGTCTACAGAGTGAGATCCAGGAAAGGCACAAAGCTACACAGAGAAACCCTAACCCTGTCTCAAAAAAAAAAAAAAAAAAAAAAAAAAAGTTTACTAAATAGAAGAAACAAATAATTTCATAAAATTATAGTCAGATTAGAATGTGTTCATGTTCTTTGAAATATTTGTGAAAATTATAATTGTTTTCTGGATACGATTTTCTTTTCTCTCTTTCTTTTAAAAATTGTTTATTACTGGGTGGTGCTGGCACATGCTTTTAATCCCAGCACTTAGGAGGCAGAGGCAGGTGGATTTCTGCGAGTTCGAAGCCAGACTGGTCTACAGAGTGAATTCCAGGACAGCCAAAGATACATAGAGAAACCCTGTCTCAAAAAACCAAAAACCTAAATAAAACAAAACAAAACAAAAATTATTTATTAAGCCTGGCAGTGGTGATGCATGCCTTTAATCCCAGCACTCTGGAGGCAGAAGCAGATGTATGTTGGAGTTTGAGGCCAGCCTGGTCTATAGATGGAGTTCCAGGACAAAGAAACCCTGTCTAGAAAACCATTGTTTGTTTAGAAACAGGCTTTTATTATGTTTCCCTGGTTAGCTGCCTCCTTGCTGTGAATTAAAGGCATATGCTGCCACACCTGGCTTGGAATGAGATTTACTAATTCAAAAGCGAATGAGAAAGTGAATGAGAAAATGTAGAAATTAGTTTAAATATTTTCTAGCCAATGTTGTTTTATTTTGTTATGTGCACCAAGGGGCATCTGAGTGATAGGATTTCCTCTATTGACTCCTCTGTGCTTAAATACGAAAAACTAATCTGCAGCCCGTACCTAGAATCCTGACACTTGGAAGGCTGAGGGAAGAGGGTTAAACACAAGAGCTGGTCTAGTCTAAGCTATGTAGCAAAACTATGTCCCTCAAACAAACGAGAAAAAAAAATTAAGATCCTTCTGCCGTTGTGTTGTGAAGTCCGTCGTCCCCTCTCAGCTGGGCTAATGTTCGGCTTCTCTTCCCCACTCCAGTCTTTTTTGTTGTTGGTTTTCCTGAGACAGGGCTTCTCTGTGTAGCCCTGGTAGTTGTGGAACTTGCTCTATAGACCAGGCTGGCCTCAAACTCAGGGATCCACCTGCTGAGATTAAAGGCGTGCATCACCATGCCTGGCCCCATTGCCAATCTAATGTGATCCTATAACTATCCAGGTATTTGGATAATCTGAACAAATATGGGGAAGAGGAAATCCTGAATTGGCAATTTATATCTACAACAATATTGAAAAAAGTATCTTAAGTATCATCAGTGGAGTAGGATCTCAGGATGACTACCACCCTGAATTGTAGGCAGAAGTTACAGCTCGTTCCCATGCCTGTGGCAGTAAACTGAAAGTATCTTGCCTACTACAAGAGGAAGAACTGATACAAATGATAATGGACATGTCAGAGTGATTTAAATGGGTGTGCATGCCAACAAACGCTTCACATTTGTTCAGACCGGACGTGCGAGGGAGTCTTGGAGCTTTGATGAGAACTATGTGCATGAGTGGCTGCTTGACCTCCATCCCATTATCTTTCTGGAATGTTCCTGCTTTGAGTTTTAAGTTTTTCAATTAATTTTTAAAAATGTATTTATTTACTAAAATTTATTTTATGTGTATTGGTATCTCCCCTGTCTGTGTGAGGGTGTTGGATCCCTTGGAACTAGAGTTACAGAGAGAGAGCTGCTGTATGGATGCTGGCAACTGAAGCTAGATCCTCTGGAAGAGCAACTAGTGCTCTTAACTGCTGAGCCATCTCTCCAGCCAGAGCTTTCCAGTTAATTCTTAAGGCTGTGGTCTAAACTAAAGAGTTTCATCATAGTGTTTTCAGAGCTCCACTCTAGGTGGTTCTTTCTTCTCCTCCCTAGTTAGTGCCCCTTTGTGCATTCCTAGTATAGGAATTCCACGACTCTCTTCCTTTAAGGTCTCTCTCCCTCTCTCTCATGATCCCCTTTCTAGTTTCATCTCTCTCTCTCTCTCTCTCTCTCTCTCTCTCTCTCTCTCTCTCACACACACACACACACACACACAGACACACTTTTTTTTTTTTTTTTAATTTGGTTTTTCGAAACAGGGTTTCTCTGTGTAGCTTTGGAGCCTGTCCTGGAACTCACTCTGTAGCCCAGGCTGGCCTCGAACTCACAGAGATCTGCCTGGCTCTGCTTCCCGAGTGTTGGGATTAAAGGCATGTGCCACCACCGCCACCACCACCTGGCCACACACAGTTTTAAATCTAGGTTCCACATATAAGAGAAAGTTCATGTTGGGCTTATTTTATTTAGTACTTTCCAGCTCCTCCTTTTCCTGCAGTCATCATGACTTCATTGTTCTCTCTGGTTGTGTCAAATTCCACTGTGTGTGTGCACCGCATTTACTCTATCCGTCAATGGGTATGTAGGCTGATTCCGTTTTCTGGCTATTGTGTAATCAACATGGATGTGCAAGTATCTCTACTGTACACTTGAGAGTCCTTTGGATATGTGCTGGCTAGTTTTTATGTCAGCTTGACACAAGCTAAAGTCATTTGAGAGGAAGAAACCTCAGTTGAAAAAAATGTCTCCATAAGATCTGGCAGCAGGGGCTAGAGAGATGGCTCAGGTTAAGAGCACTGGCTGCTCTTCCAGAGGTCCTGAGTTCAATTCCCAGCACCCACATGGTGGCTCACAACTGTCTATGACTATAGTCTCAGGGGATCTGAAGCCCATTCATTATATATATATAAAATACATAAATAAATAAGCCTTAAAAAATCTGGCTGCAGGCAAGCCTATAGGCATTTTCTTAATCAGTGATTGATGTGGAAGGGCCCAGCTCATTGTAGGTAGGGACACTTCTAGGCTGGTAGTCCTGGGTGCTATAAGAAGCAGGCTGAGCAAACCATGAGGTATAGCAGGCTTTCTTGGACTGCCAGGCCCTAAATCATGACTTATTATTAATCATGACTACTCGGCCTTAGCTTTAGGCTTGTTTCTAGCTAGTTTTTTTTAAATGTAAATTAACCTATTTCTGTTCCTCCATGTGCTGCTCTGAGGCTCGTTTATTTCATCTCATACTGTCCATCCTGCTTTCCTGCTTCCTGTGTGTCTGGCTGGCTGGCTCGCTCCTGGCTGGCTGGTTGGCTGGCTGACCTTTTCTCTCTGCTCGCCAACCCCACCTCTCCCTCCTCTGCCTAGCTATTGGCCATTTAGCTTTTTATTAGGCCAATCAGGTGCCTTAGGCAGGCAAGGTAAAACAGTAACACATCTTTACATAGTTAAACAAATGCAACATAAACAAATGCAACACATCTTTACATAGTTAAACAATTATTCTGCAACACTAACAAATGTAACACATCTTTACTTAGTTAAACAAGTATTCTGTTCTAAGCCAGTAAGCAGCACCCCTCTGGGGCCTCTGCAACAACTCCTGCCTCCAGGTCCCTGCCTTGGAGTTTGTACCCTGACTGCCCTCCATGATGGACTGTGATATGGAAGAGTAAGCAAAATAAACCTTCTCCTCTTCAAGTTGCTTTTGGTCATGTTGTTACATCACAACAATAGAAACCCTAGCTAAGACAGGGTATATACCCAAGAACTTGGTCTTGGTCATATTGTAGTTTCTTCAGGTTTTTTTTTTTTTTTTTTTTTTGAGGATCCTCCATACTGACAACTTCTGATCCCTTGTGTCAAACTCTAACCTTGAATTAAGAAATTAAAAATTTTAAAATTGTGTGTGTGTGTGTGTGTGTGTGTGTGTGTGTGTGTGTGTTCTTGTGGGGGATCAATTTTCTTCCACCAGGTAGGTTCCAGGCATTAAACTCAGCCCTCAGGCTTGGCAGGTGCCTTTACTTATTGAATTATCTCACTGGCCCTTACTGTTGAATTTATAAATCACATGCGAGATTATAAATATAGCCCTTAACACTTATGGTGAATAAGGAGGAAAGACATAATTGAACTTTGATAGAAGAAGGTGGGTCAACAGACAGATGCGCTGGATGACAATGAAGAGCAGGCTGTGAGTGATCCGAGTGAAGGAGTTGGATGGACTGCTCGAAGGTGAGACACGTGATCTGTCACTTGAGAAGTGCGACAGTCTAGTGATGATTGTATTTTAATATGTGACCTTGGATAATAGGAATCTCAGGTGGTTCTGATGAAAAGCATCCATGAAGGTGAGGAAGCAAAGACACTAAAAGACCAGTGAGTCTGATTTATATATCTATATCTCTATATATCTACATCTATCTCTCTCTTTATATCTATTTCCCTTAATGTAGGATGGTGGCATTTTACCTGAGTGTACTTCAGCAAGAACAGTTGAGGAGGGATAAGGTCAGCTTTCATCTAGTTTGGTCCTTCTTAGGGATAGCTCTGAGCATAAATGAGGGGAATAAACTATTCTATCACATGTCCATAAGTATTTTATATTACTTGGACAAAGATTATAAATTAAATGTCAGTGCCCTGAGTTTTGTTAAAGGTAGAGACATAAAATTGAGTAGTCCCTTTGGTTTGGGATAAGACAGATAACCTCCCTAGAAGAGGGAAATGTCTTAGAAGGGATGGAGCAGCCTTAGAGGAAAAATACATCACTCCAGGATGTCCTTTGGGATGAAAGAACCTCTCAGACCCCAAAGATGTGTACAATGGAGCCTAACTTTAGCAACTTAATCCAGGGCAATTTTAAGTCATGTGTAACTAAATGCACATTCCAACCATTCAAGATGAGATACATGTAGCTAACCCAACCAGTAAATGTAGCTGGATTCTTAACAGGTCTTATTAATCAAAACAAACCTGCGACCAGGTATTGGGGTGAATGCTGGAAGATCATAGAAGCAGAACAAGCCACAGTTTCCTCACCTTGCCAGTTCCTCAGCTGGTCTTGTTTCCTCAGACTAGAAGCTTCTGTGTCCTCATCCCAATGGCTCTCAGCTGAACTGCTGCTCCAAGGCCTATAAACTTAACCAGCCAAATGCTTAACTAGCTCTGGTCTTTACGCCTTATATATCTTTCTCTTTCTGCCGTCACTCCCTGGGATTAAAGGTGTGTGTCTCCATGCTGGCTGTATCCTTGAACACACAGAGATCCACCTAGCTCTGCCTCCCAAGTGCTGGGATTAAAGGCATGCATCACCACCGCCCAACTTCTGCTATGGCTTGCTCTGACCATTTTCTAGCCACCATTTCTGGCTCTGTTCTAGTGGCTCTCTGTTCTCTGACCCCAGATAAATTTATTAGGGTGCACAATACTGATAGGAAATCACAACATGTCCACACGGTTGGGCTTGCCCGGCGGACCACCTAATTATTTCTGGTTCAAAATAGCCATTTCTAGGTCAGAACATCTCGAGTGGCTAGGACTCCATGGCTTTACATGGTTGCATAAAGCGCATGTGGCCATGTAATCTACGTGTATGCGTGGAGTAGCCACATGCAGTCCTGTACGCATGCGCGGCCCACTCTTTAAAAAGCCGGCGCCATTTTGCACAGGTCTCTCTTCTCTCCCCTCTCTTCTCTCTTTTCTCTCTCCTCTCTCTCTTGTCTCCTCACCCACATGTGTGCTTCACACAGGCCTGTCACATTCTCTTTCTATCCTATATTAATAAACAGCTCTTCTGTGGATTTGTCGTTCAGGACGTGTTCCTCTCGGGGTAAGAGCGCCACTAAATAACTAACAAATACCACCACAAGTAAACATGTAGGAGTTTATAACTGGTAAGAAAATGAAACTTTAGTCTATGCCTTTCAAATACAAGACTATTTTATATAATATTTTTAATTTTTAGAGAACTTTGTGCATCTTGGTCATCTTCACTCCCCACCCTTCCAGTTCCTCTCGGGTCCCTCCCCACACTCCTTGTGTCCTCTGTCCTTCAGTTATCTTTGGGAAGACACTATCTCACAGCAGTTGACCTCCCACCCCTCTTCGACAGTGTTCCCTGAGCCTTAAATGTAGGAATGGAATTGTAAATTATTAATTAGGGCAGGCATCCCAAGGCTCCAAAGTAACAATATTTAAACAGATGACTTTAAATGTACTTGTCGCGCCCGCCTCGACCAGCAAGGAAGACGCGACACCTGGATCCTTCTCATCACAGTTTATTCAGACCTTTGATTAGTTACATTGTGTCTCTCTCGCTGGGGCAAGCCTCTCCCAGCACCTAAGTAGGGCTGGGCTGCCAACCCCAGGCAGCCACGTGGGCACTGTCCACAGGTTCACGCATATGCCAGCAACACACGAATCCAGCCATAGCCAAATAAGGAGCTGTTTACCATAAAGAGTGTTTGCCATCGGGAAGGCAGAGGGTAGAAGCCAGAGCCATCTTTAGGGTGCGGCTACACGCGGCTCTCTACAGTTTCCCCCTTTTTGTTTTACAAAGCAACAGGCAAGAGTAGAGGTCTGATCTCTGCTAAAATGGAACATGTACTAATGTTTGTCCAGGCGTCGTCCACCCAGAGAACACTAGACCCGTCCGATACCCTTTTCACAGAGGTGGGAGTTAGGGTACCAACCCACATGCAATCAGACTTGCTCTTCTTGAGGTCCACGTATCATAACCTCAAGTGCAGTGCGCAGGCCTCGCATCCTGTGCCTAAATATCTTTTAAAGTAGCCAACCAGGCTTGGGGAGACTGCCCTGCATCAATGGCCATAAAGGCTTGGACAATCATGGCTGCATGGCGACGCTGTGAGATCCTAATGCGACAAATGCACCACAAGCATACTAGGGAGGTGAGCACCAGTAAACCTACTAGGGCTCCTATTCCCGCCCACTCCTTCATGTGGCCCATGGCTGTAGCAATCCAGGAAGACAATCCCTCCACCAGTCCGGTATCCACTCGAGTCGAATTCACCGTGACAATAGCCACTCTCAGCTGGTCCATTAGGTTATCGAACTCTCCAGTCCAATTACCTAAAAGATAACTAGACAACTTTTTAGATAAATCTGTAGCATAACAATTAGAAGCATCCAAATTCAAAAAATTCAGAGTAAATAATGCAAGAGAAAGTCTGTCCTTAGGGGTACGGCCATAGCCTATTCCCCCTTTTTGTTTTTGAAGCAACTCTTTCAAGGAGCGATGAGCACGCTCCACAATGCCTTGACCTTGTGGATTATATGGTAGGCCATGTACAAGTTGCACATTCATCTGTTGACAGAAGGAAGCGAACTTCTGTCCGGTATATGCAGGACCATTGTCTGTCTTTAACTGTTGAGGCTTACCCCATGCTGCCCAAGCTTCTAAGCAATGAGCAATGACATGAGAGGCTTTTTCTCCTGCCATTGGGGTGGCATGAATGATTCCAGAACAGGTATCAACAGATACATGTACATATTTGACACGTCCAAATTCAGAGATATGTGTAACATCCATTTGCCATATTTTTAAGGGGAGCAAACCACGAGGGTTAACTCCTAATCTAGAAGGATGATGAAAAATGACACATTGGGAACAATCTAGTACCACCTTTCGTGCCTCTGCACGTGAGATAGAAAACTTTTGTTGTAATGTCCTTGCATTAACATGAAATTCCTTGTGGAAAGCATATGCTCGTTGTATGGCAGAAGCCATAAACATCCATTCCTGTCTAGTACACTGATCTACTATATCATTGCCTTCAGCCAATGGACCTGGCAGACTAGTATGTGCACGGATGTGTTGTACAAAAAAGGGATTTTTACGTTGCCAGATCAGTTTCTGTAATTGTCCAAACAATGAGCTAACCGGGCTAGAAGATTTGATGGGCCCTGCACATTCAAGGCTTTTCAAAGCATTAACAACATAACTAGAATCTGACACTAAATTAAATGCAAATGGACAAGCCTTGAAAACTTCAAGAACTATTGAAAGCTCCACCTGTTGAGGTGCACCTGGCAAGAATTGATGCTTTACAGGTTCATTAGAATCCACCATATAAGCACCACAGCCTGTCTTAGACCCATCTGTAAATATAACACTTGCTCCTGGAATGGGCTTTGAAGCAGTTACTTTAGGGAAAACTACAGGATGTTCTTTAAAGAAAGTTAATAGTGGATGTTTAGGATAATGGCAATCTATGTGTCCTGGATAGGTACAACGCAGAATTGCCCAATCATCTATGGCAGCACATAATACCTTGACTTGAGTAGAATCATAAGGAACAACTAGCGTTTGTGGTGACGTCCCAAAATATTGTAACAAGGGTCCTTTTTGCCATAAAATTCCCGTAGGTTGTAACTGGGTAGGCAGAATGCACAGGGTAATATCCTCATTATTTTGTACTCTTTGAAGAAAAGCTCTTTGTAGTTTATCTTCTAATTTTGTTAAGGCTTCTCGGGCTGCATTGGTTAATTGCCTCGGTGAATCCAAGGCTGAATCTCCAATTAAAATATCATATAATGGTTTTAACTCATAATTGGCCATTCCTAAACTTCCTCTTATCCAATTTATATCTCCTAATAATTTTTGAAAATCATTCAATGTGCAAAGATGATCCTTCCTTAACTCTACCTTTTGTGGCATGATATGATGTTTAGTTATTTTAGAGCCAAGATAATTGACAACTTTGTTCTGTTGCACCTTCTCAGGGGCAATACAGAGTCCCTTTTGCTTTAGCAGTTCTACAAGTGAGCTATATGCTTCTTGAAGAATGCTCTCTTCTTTAGCTGCTAACAGTATATCATCCATATAATGGAGGCATTTCAAGCCTGGAAAACGTACTCTCAAAGGTTCTAAAGCGTTTGCTACAAATAATTGACACATTATAGGACTGTTGGCCATGCCTTGTGGCAATACAACCCACTGATATCTTTTATCAGGTTCCTCATGATTAGTGGACGGTAAAGTGAAAGCGAATCTCTCACTGTCTTTGCTATTCACTGGAATGGAAAAGAAGCAGTCCTTAATATCCACCACAATAATAGGCCAATTTTCAGGCAAGGCTGACAGCAATGGAAGACCACGCTGTACAGGTCCCATAATTCTCATTTGTTCATTTATAGCTCTAAGATCATGTAACAATCTCCATTTTCCTGATTTCTTCTTGATGACAAATATGGGTGTATTCCAGGGAGAAAGAGAGGGTTTAATGTGCCCTTTCTCCAATTGCTCTTTCACTAATTGATATGCAGCATGTAATTTCTCAGAGGAGAGTGGCCACTGAGGAACCCAAACTGGCTCCTCTGTTACCCAGGATATGGGAATGCCCTCCTCAGCGGCCCCTAGGAAAACCCAACCCTTGTTTGGGTTTCCTAGGTACTGTTTGTATTGGCTCCTTTTTGCCTTGTAAAAATTTTCCCAGGCCAAAATCAGGATGACACCCCATGTTTTTCATAATATTTTTAGATTCTTTGGAGTATTCATTACTTAACTGAAAGCCCATGGATTTCATAAGATCCCTCCCCCAGAGGGACACTGGAAGCTCAAGGACATAGGGTTGTATAACGCCAGAGTGACCTTCGGAATCTTGCCAATTTAACAAATTTGCACTAACATTTGGAACACTGGCATAACCCAGTCCCTGCAATGTTTGTGAGGAAGCCTGTATAGGCCAACCTCAAGGCCAATCTTTGCTAGCTATGATACTGCAATCTGCACCTGCAATCCAAATCTAAGTCTCTTCCCAACTTTTCCCAGGAAGGCACTGTGAGGCTTCCTGAAATTGCAAACCAAGGAACAATTACATCACACTGTTGTAAAAATCGTTCCAGGGTGTTTCCTTTTATTTTCAATTTCTTAGAGAGAAGCAGCTCGTTAAGAGCCAAAAAATTGGGTGCGAGGAGGAGGCGCCCATGTTAGTATACTTTTTTTTTCTTTTTTCAATTTGAAAAGTTTCTCGGAGGTTTCTCAGAGCCTTTGCAGAATTGCTCCAGCCCTCCGGGCTCCTGCTTGTTTTATCTAATTATCCGTCCGCTCTTGTCGCGGCCCAATTAAATTATCCGTCCGCTCTTGTCGCGGCTCTGCTTTCCCGCTCTCCCTTCTACAGGTGAGCGTTACCCGCTTTTGTCGCGGGATCCCCAGTTTTTTCTGAGGACTTACCGGTATACCGCCTGACTGTAGATGAGTTCTGAATCCGGAGAGAGCCGTGGTAATTGTCCCCGTAGGAGGCCACCACTTGTCGCGCCCGCCTCGACCAGCAAGGAAGACGCGACACCTGGATCCTTCTCATCACAGTTTATTCAGACCTTTGATTAGTTACATTGTGTCTCTCTCGCTGGGGCAAGCCTCTCCCAGCACCTAAGTAGGGCTGGGCTGCCAACCCCAGGCAGCCACGTGGGCACTGTCCACAGGTTCACGCATATGCCAGCAACACACGAATCCAGCCATAGCCAAATAAGGAGCTGTTTACCATAAAGAGTGTTTGCCATCGGGAAGGCAGAGGGTAGAAGCCAGAGCCATCTTTAGGGTGCGGCTACACGCGGCTCTCTACAGTACTTATTTATTTTTGTTTGTTTTGAGACAGGGTTTCTCTCTGTAGCAGTCCTGGCAGACCTGGAATTTGCTTTATAGCCCAGGCTGGCCTCAAATTCACAGAGATCTGCCTGCCTCTGCCTCCTGAGTACTGGGATTAAGATCTTGCACCTCCATGTCTGGCTCATATTTATTTATTTATTTGTTTGTTTTGAAATTGTTTGTTTAGATTATTATTTTATGTGTATGAGTGTTCTGTCTACATGCTTATCTGTGCACTGCATGTATGCTGCTGTGGATATCGCTTTGTGTAAATAAAGTTCTGATTGGCCAGTGGCCAGGCAGGAAGTATAGGCGGGACAAGAGAGAAGAGAATTCTGGGAAGTAGAAGGCTGGGGAGAGACACCGCCAGCCGCCGCCATGAAAAGCAACATGTAAAGACACTGGTAAGCCACAAGCCATGTGGCAAAGTATAGACTAACAGAAATGGGTTAATTTAGGATAGAAGAAGTAGATAACAAGAAGCCTGCCACAGCCATACAGTTTCTAAACAATGTAAGTTTCTGTATGCTTTCTTGGTTGGGTCTGAGCGACTGTGGGACTGGCGGGTAAGAGAGATTTGTCCTGACTGGGCCAGGCAGGAAAACTCTAACTACAGTATGCAGTTCCCAAGGAGGCCAGAAGACAGCACTGTAGAGTTATAGATGGTTGTGAGTCAGTATGTGTATGCTGGGAATTGAACCAGGGTCCTCTGGAAGAGCAGTCAGAGCTCACTTCCCCCTACCCTAACAGCCAGAGCCATCTCTTCAACCTTATTTCTAAGATATATTTCTTATCCAACAATAGAGGTTGGATTATGTGATGGCTATTCTTGGGTGTCAGCTTGACTATATCTGGAATCAGTTAAAACCAAGCTGCTGGGACACCTGTGAGGGATTGTTCTTCATTGGAACATTTGAGGTAGAAGACACACCCTAAGTCCAGATCATCAGAGGTGGGAAGACCTACATTGAACCTGGCCCCTGCCTTTGGTGGCAGCCCCGCATAAAGGACGTGGGAAAGGAGGTTCTTGCTTTTGTCTGCTCAGCCTTGAGCTTGCTGGCAAGTTCATCCCACGCAGCAGGTATTAGAGCCTGCTTATTTGGGATTCTGATGTACACTGAAGACCAGCTGAGACATCCAGCCTCATGGACCAAACAACTGTTGGATTCTTGGATTTTCCCTCAGGGGATAGCCATTTGTCAAAAGCCTGTAAACCACCCTGATAAGTCATATATAAAACATATATATGCACATATATATATATATGTGTATATATATATATAAAATTAAAGCCTGTAACACTCTGATAAATCCTATATATATATATATATATATATATAAAAATAAATAAAACATATAATCTTGCATATACATATAATCCTGTTTATATATATATAAATATAAATCAAAGCATGTAAACCACTTTATATATGTAATATATATTTAAAATCCTGTTTATATGTATATAAAATAATCAAAACCTATAAATCACTCTGATAAATCCTGTATATATATGTTATATATAATCTTATATATATAAAATAATCAAAGCCTGTAAACCAATCTGATAAATTATATTTTATATATAATATATAATCCCATTTATCAATATATAAAATAATCAAAGCTTATAAACTACACTGATAAATCATATATATATATATTCCTGTATATATATGAAATAATCAAAGCCTATAAACTACACTGATAAATCTATATATATGTATCCATATATATATATATATATATATATATATATATGTGTGATTGACAAATACACACATATATTAATTCTCTTAGTTCTATTTCTCTAGAGAACTCTGGCTAAAACAGATGGTTAGGTAACTTGGTAAGGTGTTAACAGGTTCTCAGGACATGGGGACTGGACCTCTTTCTTGTAAGCAAAAGCCTATAAAACTAAGGACTGGTGGCCGAGCATGGTGGGCTATGATTTCTGATCAGCAGAATAGGGCCCCAGTTATCTCTTTGCCCCTGGAAGGAGACATGACATCTGAACTTCTTGGAAGGTTGTTAATAAATAACTATGCAAGCTCAGTTCCGGGATCCCTAAACTTTATGATTATTGGATAGCAGAAGGTTTTCTGCCTTTGAGCCATACCTGCAGGAGGCTTTCTGGTAAAGAACAGAGACTTCCCGTGCCCATCTGTGAGAATCAAATCAGATGGTCTGCCATCACCTGGATAGGACAAACTCCCTCAGAAAGAGCTTCTTGTTCTAGCCACCATCATGGTTTTATGGTGATTTTTTGTTTGTTTTTGTTTTTGTTTTAGAGACAGGATCTCAAGTAGCTCAGGCTGGCCTTGAACTCATTTTGAAGCTAAGGATGATATCCTTGGACTCCTTATTCTCCTGTCTTTACCTCCCAAGTGCTGAGGTTACAGGCAGGCTTGCACCATCATACCTGGCTGTAATGGTTAATTTTGTTGGCTAACCTAATGGGATTTAAAGTGACCTAGGAGACAAACCTCTGAGCATGTCTGTGAGGGCATTTTCATAGAGGTTTAACTGAGGTGGACAAATCTACCCTTTTGTTGGCAGTATCATCCCGTGGGCTGGAGTCCCAGACTGAATACAAAGGAGAAAATGGGGGCTGGAGAGATGGCTCACTGGTTAAGAATACAAGCTAAGGGTTGGGGATTTAGCTCAGGGGTAGAGCGCTTGCCTAGCAAGCCCAAGGCCCTGGGTTCAATCCTCAGCTCCAAAAAAAAAAAAAAAAAAAAAAAGAGTACAAGCTATCCTTGAGAGAACCTGAGTTTTGTCACCAGCACCCATGTCAAGGGGCTTACATTTACCTGTAACTCCAGCTCCGGGGACTCAGACAGCCTCTTCTGGGTTCTGAGGATGCTGGCACTCATGTGCACATACCTCACCCCTACCCTACATAGTTGTTAAAAGCTCATAAGAATAAATCTTTATAAAGGAGAAGAAAGTGGGTGGAGCACCAGCATCCATCATTCTCTGCTTCCCAATCGTGGACAAAATGTGACCTGCTGTCTCAGTTCCTGCTATCATGCCTTCCTGCCGCAAAGGACTCAAAATGAGCCCAAATAAGCCGGTTTATCCTTACTATTTTTTAAACCAGTTATTTTGTCATAGCCGTGAGAAATGCAACTAACACAGTCCCTTTAGCCCTTGTCCGCTCTCACTCTTGAGAATTCTTTATATTCCCCTGTAATAAGCCCTTTGTACTAAATTCTGTGTCTCCTCTGAAACATTTGACTTGAGATCACAAGGACCAGTGAAATATCCCTCTGACAGATTCAGTGATTGCAAAAACATTAATAATATTTATAAGTTCATGTTTAAGATTTCGCTTTTTAAAAAAATACTTGTTTGAGCTGGGTGGTGGTAGCACATGTCTTTAATCCCAGCATTCAAGAGGCAGAGGCAGACAGATCTCTGTGAGTTTGAGGCCAGCTGAGGCTATACAAAGGAACCCTGTCTTGAAAAACAAAAGCAAATTATGTTTTTCTTTTAAAAAATATTTTAGCCGGGTGGTGGTGGTGAAAGCCTTTAATCCCAACACTCGGGAGGCAGAGACAGGCGGATCTTTGTGAATTTGAGGCCAGCCTGGTCTACAGAGTGAGATCCAGGAGAGACACCAAAACTACACAGAGAAACACTGTCTCGAAAAAACAAACAAACAAACAAAACATTTAATTAACTGATTTTTGTGTATGTATTTTGCCTGCAATGTGTACCACATGCATGCAGTATATGCAGTGGCCAGAAGGGGGCATCATGGAGTTTGGAGGGCTGTGAGCAGCCATGTTGATGCTGGGAACTGAACGCAGGTCCTGTGGTCCTCTGCGAGAGCAGCCAGTGTTCTTAACCGCTGAGCCATCTTCCAGTCCCAGATGCTGTGTTGCTGCTGCTGCTGTTGCTGTTGCTGCTGCTGCTGCTGCTGCTGCTGCTGCTGCTGCTGCTGCTGCTGCTGCTGCTGCTCCTCCTCCTCCTCCTCCTCCTCTTTCTCCTCCTCCTCCTCCTCCTTCTCCTCCTCCTCCTCCTCTTCCTCCTCTTCCTCCTCTTATTTTGTAGGCAGGAGCCTGTAATCCATTTGTCCAAAGGTATGATTTTTAAAAAGGAGGCAAAAGCAGGTCTGTCTGCTCCACCGGGAGGTTAAATGATCTGTCGACAGACCTTTCATACCTGGGAGAGGGCTGTTCCCAAATAAAGCACACAGATGCCCATTAAGTGCTGAAAAAGTGCCCAGCCGCACTAGTAATCATAGAACTGAAATGTAAATCGACACGCAGTTTTTGCCTATCGCGCTGACGGTTTTGCTGAGGGCGGTGAACTCAGTGATTGATCGCTCTCATTCTCCTTACCTCACTTTTCCTGTCACTGGAAATTAAATAACTCAAAGCTTAAGGTATAAATTATTGCAGTGAATTTCATGATCATAAAGGAAGCTGTTTTGTGGGAACTTCTAAACTGTGAAAAGTAGGGTCAAATTTTACTGTAGTTCCAAACCTACGATTTTACTTTACAAAGATGTGAGGAAATTGGTGTTATTGAGAGGAATGAGGAAGATTGGCTTTCTTCCAACACCGAGCCTTCTCCAATGCCACGTATTTCAGATTGGAAGCTCACCAAGGAGTATGGGCTGGGTTCTTGGCTGTGACTGACACCTTAAGAACACACTTTCTAGGTGAGCAGTGGTGGTATACACCTTTAATCCTAGCACGGGAAGCAGAGGCAGGCAAATCTCTGAGTTCAAGGCCAGCCTGGTCTACAGAGTGAGTTCAGTACCCTATCTCTGGCATAGTTAAGTATTTAGTACTTAATTATTGGATGAAGGGACAAGTAGAAGGTTGGTGGCTGGTGCCTTAGAGTCACCCTTACTTAGGACAACTTCTGTAAGTAATGGTTGGAGAAAGACATGTAGACATTTTAAAAAATCTTTTTATTTTATTTTTTAGTGATTCTTTGGGAATTTCACATCATGCACCCAGTCTCACCCATCTCCCAGTCCCTCCACATCCACCTCTCACCCCACTTGTAATGTCCCCCACAAAGGAAAACTAAAAAGAAATAAAAATAAGATAAAGATAAAAAAGAAATGATAATAAATAACTAAATTAAAAATACAAATAAGAAAATAAATTTCAATTAAAAAGCAAACAAACCAACAAAACAAACAAGCAAACAAAAGATCCACTTTGCCTCTCCACCATCTCTTCACTTGTCTTAGAGGCTTTGGGAGCTGCTGTGTGTCATGCAGTAGACCCTTTTGTCCAAATAGCTTCCTTGCAAATGTTCATTGTATAATGTGTTGTTGGTCAGGTTCAAGGCCTCTGGACTCCCACAGAAACTCCCCAGACATCCCCACATACTCTAGCAGGTCATAGACATGGGAGATGTTGGGGAGTGTCAGCTCAAAGTCCTGGATGTGTACCTGGATGGCTTTTCAGTTGGTCAGTCTGGGCCCCTAGGACCACTCCCCTCAGGTGAGGGGCAGGACCATCTCTCCTACATCTGTGATGAGGGATGGGGACATGTTTTCCAAGTGTGTGGGGCCAGCTCTTGTATTAGGGGGCAAGGCCAACTTTCCCATGCCAGGGTGATCAGAGTCCATTATCACAGGGCCAGTGAAGGATGGAGATCAGTGGGGAGGGCAGCTTTCCTTGGGCCAATGAGGAAAATTGCTCAGCAAAGCCCTCTCTCATACTTCAAACACATGATCAAACACATAGTCCCAACACATTGTTCCCATGGGCCCCTGTGGTAACATGGGTGACAGATATCAACACAGACCCTAGATATGGCAGGACCGCGGACCCAGACACAGCCAGCAGCAGCAGCTTACACCCAGATGTCAGCATAGACCCAGGTGTCAGCTTAGGCCTCTTGGATTAGCATGGGCCTTAGACTCCACTATGGTCCCAGGTGGCAGTAAAGACCCTGTGCAGCCACACAGCCCCTAATGGCAGCAGGAACCACAGACCTCAACATAGACCCTGTCTGCTGTGGTAGGCCACAGACCCAGACATGGTCCCTGGCCACAGCTTGGATCTGGATATCAATATGGCCCCAGGTGGCAACGAAGGCCATCCTGATCTGCATGGCCCCAAGAGCAACATGATCCTTGGGCACCTACATGGTCTTAGATGTTGGACCAGACCTGGGCATTGGCACTGCCTTTGGTGGTAACCTGAGCCAGGTTTATAGTCATTTCAACTAGGGTTTTCAGATGATTACATTCAACTGTCCTTAATTAGTTAATTAATTAATTTTGAGAGGCTCTCACTGTAGCTTGAGCTATCTTAGAACTCATTATGTAGACCAGGCTGGCCTCAAACTTGGAGATCTGCCTACCTTTGCCTTCCAAGCACTGGGTGTATGCCACTATGCCCAGCCAAACTGTCCTTATCCATAGGGTAATTAAGAACATGGAATTTGCCGGTGGTGGTGGCACACGCCTTTAATCCCAATACCTGGGAGGCAGAGCCAGGAGGATCTCTGTGAGTTCAAGGCCAGCCTGGTCTACAGGAGCAAGATCCAGAATAGGCACCAAAACTACACAGAGAAACCCTGTCAAGAAAAAACAACAACAACCACCATGGAATCTGCAGACAGGGGCACCTTTTGGTACTGGGTCCCCAAATCCCGGTGACTTCAATTACTAGCTCTGCATCCTCTGCCTCCTTTTCAAGTCTTAGAGAAGAACCTGACTTTTCAAGTCACAAAACAAAACTGTTTTCCCCTTTCTCCCTTCATCTGTCTTCTTTGGAGTATTATGGAGTCTGCTTTTGAGGGAAGGAGGTGTCTCTTCTATGTGCATGGCTAAGTGCTCAAAATATCACAAGGATTTGTATGTGTCCATGCTCCCAAAGCTCATGGAAATCATTCTTTATTGTCTTGGTGTTTTCCTTTTTTCATTGTTGTTGTTGTGGTGGTGGTGCTTTTTGTTTGTTTGTTTGTTTTGTTTTTCGAGACAGGGTTTCATTGTTTAGCCCTAGCTATCCTGGAACTTGCTTTGTAGACCTTGAACTCCAGAGATCCCACCTGCCTCTGCCTCCCAGTGCTGGTATTAAAGGTGTGTGCTGCCACTGCTGACTTCCTCTTAATCTTAAGACTACAACACCCAACAGTGCTTTTCTTCTTGTTGATGCTAGACAGAAGTGTAGATTTCTACTACTTCTGACTAACACTTATGGGAAAATAAGATAGGAAGTGTAGCTGGAGTTTTTCTGGTCCCGCCTGTCCTGTGGTCAGGGCAAATCTTTCTCACCCGTCAGACCCGCAGCTGCTCAGACCCAACCAAGTAAACACACAGAGACTTATGTTGCTTACAAATTGTATGGCTGTGGCAGGCTTTTTGTTATCTACTTCTTCTATCTTAAATTAACCCATTTCTATTTGTCTATAAGTTGCCATGTGGCTCGTGGCTTACTGGTACCTTACATCTTGCTTGTCATAGCGGCAGCTGACAGTGTCTCTCTGCCTCAGCCTTCCACTTACCAGAATTCTCTTCTCTGCTTGTCCCACCTATACTTCCTGCCTGGCTACTGGCTAATCAGCATTTTATTTATTAACCAATCAGAGCAACACATTTAACATACACAACATCCCACAGCAAGGAAGTATTTACATTTTTCTTCTGCCCCTTTTAATCTTTATTCTTTAAAAAGATTTGTGTGTGTGTGTGTGTGTGTGTGTGTGTGTGTGTGAGAGAGAGAGAGAGAGAGAGAGAGAGAGAGAGAGAGAGAGAGAGAGAGAGAGAGACAGAGAGAGAGAGAGAGAGAGAGAGAGAGAGAGAGAGAGAGAGAGAATCTGTATGAATGTATGTACACAAGTGTGTGCATGAGTACATGTGCCTGAGTGTGCAAGGGGCCAGAAGAGGGCACCAGGCATCCTTTTGAACCACTCTCTGCCTAACGCTTTGAAGCAGGATCTGAGTTCACATCTCAGCAAGGTGGGAAATGATGAAACCTAAGCAAATCTTACGTCTTTGGTTCCCTCAGAACTGGGGTACAGTGTTAATTTATAGGGGTTCCTGCTTATTACGTTAGTGCTGGGATATGAACTCTGATCCTCACAGTTGTGGAACAAGCACTCTTTACCATTGAGTCATCTCTTCAGGCCCTAGCTCTTATTCCTAACTTGTCTGTTTCTCCTTTGTAACCCAAAAAGCTAAAAATTAAGTAATTTCAGACTTCTGAGTAAGTTTTTCATTTTAACATTTGTTTTATGTGTATGGATGTTTTGCCTGCATAGATGTTTGTGTTTTACATGTATGCCTGATGCCCATGGAGGCTAGAAGAGCGCATTGGATCCCGTCAAACTGGAATTACATTGCTTTGCTAGGGCAACTTGGATACACACGGAGGCAGTGCAGTGTAATGGATGGAATCCAAAGTTGAGTGTAAGTCTGACATTTAGAGGCAGGATCTGTTGGCTAAGTGTATGATGATGGTCACTGGCATACACTAATGCAATTATGTCTTTGTATCTCCATACATAAAAGGATGTTTAGTAAATTAATAAAGTAAGATCCTGGTTTACTATTAACAGATACTAAGACGTCACTTCTAAGTGGCAGATGATTTTTTAAAAAATAATTTCTCCATTGCGTTGGTGTTTTGCCTACATGTAGGTCTGTGTGAGAGTGTCAGATCCCCTGGAACCTGAGTTATAGACAGTTGTGGGCTGCCATGTAGGTGCTGGGAATTGAACTTGGGTCTTTTGGAAGAGCAGCCAGTGCTCTTAACTTCTGAATTATCTCTCTAGCCCATGGCAGATGATTTTAACACCTTGATGTATATTTCCATCAGGATGTCTCAGAGGCATCCCATATACAAAGTCCAGCCAAGTCTAGGTTTGATATGATCACTTATTAATGATGTGACACATTGGATAATTTATATGGTTTCTCTAGTGCAGAATCTTCTTGCATAAAATGAGGGTAATATTTGATATGTGGTAAGTGCTTAATAGTGATGATGGTTTAATGTTTTATTTTTTAAATTTATTTATTTATCTATCTATCTATCTATCTATTTATTTATTTATTTATTTATTTATTGCCAGAGCTGAGGACTGAACCCAGGGCCTTGCACTTGCTAGGCAAGTGCTCTACCACTAAATCCCCAACCACCTAATATTTTATTTTTGACTAGTTGGTATGTGTATTTGTTTGGTGGGGCATTGAGATGGGATCTTTTCCTGTGGCATAGACTAGCCCTGAACTCACAATAAGTGAGTTCCATCCTCAGCCTCCTAGTGTGTAGGGATCACAGCATGAGCCACAACATCTGGCTCTTAAACTCTTTTTTCTTTGGTCACTTCTATGTCTGGCTTCCTTTGCTGTCCATAAGAATCCAAAGTCAGAATTTCATTAGCCTTTATATACAACATTAATTAATCACATATGTGCATATCTCCATTCATGTCAACTTTGCGGCATTCTTTTGGATATAAGTTTGCCTAACCTCCAAATCTATTGCCATTTTATCCAGCCTCCAGATTTTCATATCAACATTTTACTGTGGGTATTGATTGCTCTGTATGCTGTGAATGTGTTGCTCTGATTTGGTCGATAAATAAAGTGCTGATTGGCCAGTAGCCAGGCAGGAAGTATAGTATTGGTGGGACAAGCAGAGAAGAGAATTCTGGGAAGTGGAAGGCTGAGTCAGGAGACACTGCCAGCCACCGCCATGAGAAGTAAGATGTTAAGATACCGGTAAGCCACAAGCCACATGGCAACTTATAGATTAATAGAAATGGGTTAATTTAAGATAGAAGAACTAGATAGCAAGAAGCTTGAGCTGTTAGGCCAAACAGTTTAAGTAATATAAGCATCTGTGTGTTTATTTAGGTCTAAGTGGCTGCAGGCCCAGGCAGGACTGGAGAAAACTCCAGCTCCAACTTTTCAAATCCTTAGACCTTTTTCAAATTCTCATAATTTGGTGGTGCCATAAAAATTCACCATCATGGCGGATGTATAGTGATGCACAGTGGTAGGCAAGAGTTTATCCACAATAGGCTCATGCTTATACAAGGTGATAATTCCAAACATAATTATTGCTTGAAATAATACAGAAATGGGCCAGTTCAATTAGAATTCAGAGACTCTGTAATGTGTTAAGTGAATCATTAGAAGTCATCTATATAATGTTTTTGTTTGTTGGCTTGAGGCAGTGTCCCACTCTGAAGCTCAAACTGGCTTTAACTTTAACTTGGCAATCCTCCTGCTTCACCCTCCCAAACGCTGGGATTACAGACGTTGGACTCCATGCTGAGCCATATCCTGTACTTGAATGCTTGGCTCTGGCTGATCTCACAGTTCTAAAACAATCAAATACAGGAATTCAATTAATGAATTAATCAAAACCATTTTATTTTTATTTTGGTTTTGGTTTCTTGAGACACAGTTTCTCTATGTAGTCCTGGCTGCCCTGGAACTCACTTTGTAGAACAGCCTGGTCTCAAACTTGAAGGTCTGCTTGCCTCTGCCTCCCAGGGTTTAAAGGCATGTGCCACCACTGCCTGGCTCAAAATATATTTTATTTCCCCTTATGTGTATGTGTGTGTGGTTGTGTATATATGTGGGTATATGTATGTGTGAGTGCAGTGCCCTCAGAGTCCAGAAGAGGGTGTTGAATTCCCTGGAGCTGGAGTTACAGGCAGCTGTGAGCCATCTGATGAGAGTGCTGGGAACAGAATTCACTCCTCTGAAAAAGCAATATGAGCTCTTAACCACTGAGCCATCTCTCCTGCTCTAATTCAATTGATTTTTTTTTTAAAGATGCAGTTATGTAATTGGTTCAGGTTACTAGCATAGATGATTTAGCTATTGTATACAATTTTTTATTATTCTCTCTGAAAATTCTTTGTTCATTACTAATTGAAATATTAATGAATTTATATTTTATTAGCCTTTATCTCTCTTAGATGAGCTGAATGCATTTAATTAGAATGCACCTGGACATTTACCTATCTCTGTCTCCTAATGTATAATGTTTCTGTCTGTTGGCAGAGTTCTTTTACAAAAGCAATCAGGGTAGTACATACATGTGTAAACACACACGTGTAAACTCACACATATAAACTCAGCACTTTGAGGCTGGGGCGGGAGGAACTTGGGTTTGAGTCCTTGTCTCAGTTAATCAAAGAGAAAAAGGTTTCTGATATCACTCTTGTCTCTTTATTCTTGTTTAGGGAAATTTAAATATCTTGATCTGCGAGGTGGCTAAGGCGCTGCTGCCCCGCCTGACAACCCCACTTAGGTCCCTGGGACCACATGGTGGAAGGAGAGAACTGACTCCTGCAAGTTGTCCTCTGAATGCCACACAGATTAATAAATAATTGTTTAAAAAATGCTCTTATGGGCTGGAGAGATGGCTCAGAGGTTAAGAGCACTGACTGCTCTTCCAGAGGTCCTGAGTTCAATTTCCAGCACCCACATGGTGGCTCACAACTATCTGTAATGAGAACTGCTGACCTCTTCTGGCCTGCAGTTATACATGCTGTATACATAATAAATAAATAAATCTTTTTAAAAAATGCTTTTGTTTTCTTGAATAATACCCAGGGACAGAATTCTAAAATAATATGTTGTCTTCATTCATGTCACATACTTCTGTCTGCTACCCTGACATCTTTGAGATATTTTAGCCTCCAAAATGACCTTTCTCCTTCTTCTTGTGCTGCATTAAGGGAATTCTTTTTTGGAGTTGGTTCTCGTCTATTTACATTCCTTAGGGGACATAGTAATTTCATTGTTTTAACCACCCTTTCTTGGCAGATTGTTTGGCTTTTCATTGCTATGACAAAGTACCTGACACACATTTAAAGAGTGAAAGGTGAATTCTGGCTCAGGTTTCAGAGGTTCTGGTCCACCACCGAATGGCTGTGTTGTTTCTGTACCACGTGAAGCTGGGTATCATCATGGAAGAGTGTGGCAGAGTAAGGATGCTTACCTGATGGTGACCAGGACACAGAGAGGACAGGAAGGGCCAGAAACAAGGTGGACTTCCCAGGACACACCTTCAATGACCTACTCAGCTCAAGACGGTGCTGCCTGCCAGTTCTCCACCGCCTCACAAAAATGTGACCAGATTACAAACCCATCAAGGGATTAATCCATTGGTTAGGTCAGAGCCCCCAGGTCCCCAAAATTTCCTAAAATCCCATCAGCTGTCAACCAGACCTTTAATACACCAACTTTTTGGGGTACACTTGGTATCTGAACTGTAACACTAGGCAAAGGGACCCCAGCTCTTTCTCTCCAGTGTTATCTTTTCTTCTTGTCATGATAGTCACTGATCTGACCCCCTGCAAACCTAGCTGCTCCTCAAAATGCAGCATCCTGGAAATTCAGGCCATTCTTCCTTACAGGTGGACACGTCCTGACTTTCTCAGTTACTCCCGGAGTCTTCAGGATAAGGGTACGATATTTTCTCCTCCTTCCTGTGTGCCTGTTCTTCCTCCCTCCCTCCATCCTTCTCTCTGTCTCTCTCTCTTCTCTCTCTTACCCATGTTGTAGATCTCACATTCAGTATTCTTACCATCATAAAGAAAACAAACCCAAATCCTGTGGTTATCTTCTGCCTCCTCCTCCTTGCCAAGCCTGGACCCAGGTCGATAGACTATTGTAGACACTTCCTTTGTTTTGGTTTATCCTTTGGGTTCCTACACTTCCACAGCACACAGGCCCTGCTTTCCACCGAAATTCCTTTTCTGCTTGTTTCTCTACAGGGTGACATTCTTAGTTCTTTACTGCTCAAAACAAAAATACAAACTTCTGAACTCCCAGCCACTGTCTGCAGAATGAAACGCAAACTCCTTGACTTGTCCTTTGAGGCCTTTGCAATCTGGCCCAGATCTATCCTTGTTCATCTTCTATTTCCCACCACTGAGCCCTGACCTTGCAGTCAGAGAGTTTTGCTTAATCTTCTGTTAACATATAATATTCTGCTCTTTATCTGGCTGGCCAAGTCTCTATTACTCACTGCTTGAGTACTAATCATAATTTAGTTCTCAGGAAAAGGGCTGAAGCACTTTGAACGAGATGTCCCACATATTCTCAGGCACCCGGATACTTGAAAATCCAGTTAGTAACACTGGGCAGGTTTAGGGGGTGTGGACTTTCTGGAGGAAGTGTGTCATGGGGTGAGCTTCGGTCACAGTGTTTGTCACAGCAATAAAGCAGTAACTAAGTCAGGGCCATTTCCACCTCCATCCTAGCCCAGGAGTCTGATCAAACCCACAACAATCTTACTCAGAGTTCTAAATCCATTTGTCGTTTACAGCAGTCAGTATTTAATACTCTATTTTGTCAGTCAGCTTGTAATACATACGCTTTAATAAATTTCTAACTTATTCTCTGTGTGTCTATTTGGTGTGTGAATTTGTGTGTGTACATACATGTGTGCACGTTCACATGGCTGTACATGCATGTGTGAAGGACAGACAGACATTGACATCAGGTGTCCTCCTCAACTGCTCCCCACCTTCCTTCCTTCCTTTTTTTTTTTTTTTTGGAGACCAGGTTTCATTAACCCTGGCTGTTCTGAAACTCACTCTATAGACGAGGCTGGCCTTGAATTTAGAGATCCACCTCCCTCTGCCTTCCGAGTTCTGGGATTAAAGGTGTGAGCCACCACCATCCGGCATCCGACCTTACTTTTTGAGACAGGGCTGGCTATTGAGCCACTGGGATTCTCCTATTTCTACCACCCAGTGCTAGGATTATAGGTATTAACTCTGATGCTTTTTGCATGTTTGCTGTGGATCTGAACATGGACCCATGCTTTCTGGGCAAACTATATAGACTGAGCTATCTATACAGCCTGTAAATTGCCATTATAATTTCTTTTGCTAAAATGAGTTATTTTAATTATGTGTGCATACATGTGTGTGTGTGTGTGTGTGTGTGTGTGTGTGTGTGTGTGTGTGTGTGGTTTTGTACATGAGTGCAGAGGCCAGAGGTATCAGATTCCCTGGAGCTACAAGTGGTTATAAGCCTCCTGGCATAGGTGCTGGGAACTGAACTCAGCTTCTCTGCAAGAGCAGCATGTGCTCTTAGCCACAATCCATTTGTCCAGCCCAGTAATTTCTTGATACTAAGAATACATATACTTATCTATTAATACATTTAATAGCTGGGGTATAATGTGATATTTTATCTGTGTCCCCCAATAAAGCTTATCTGAGGATCAGAGGAAAAAGCCAGCCTCTCTCTTCTCTCTCTATCTCTCTCTCTATCTCTCTATCTATCTATCTATCTATCTATCTATCTATCTATCTATTTTCTATCATCTCTCTTTCTCTCTCTATATATTTTTGTTTGTTTGCTTGTTTTGTTTTGGTTTTGGTTTTCGAGACGGGGTTTCTCTGTGTAACTTTGCGCCTGTCCTGGAACTCACTGTTAGTGCTGCCTGTTTGTACAGATGGGTGGCTCCATCTACTGGAGCATGCGTAGTCTTTCAAGGTCTACATCTCTGAAGAAAACTGACTTTTCCTTCCTTAGCAGCCACCGTTTGTCAGATAGCTCCTCAGACAGGGTTGGGACTTCATGATCCTCTCCTATTTTGATGCTGGGACTTTGGGTGGCTTGATTTTGTGCATTGATATGTGCTCCAAACTGCTGTGAGTTCATGTTCCCAACTACATTGCATGACTTCCTAATGTGGTACAGCTAGAGCCAGTGAGGCAAAGTATGAGTGTATGTGTGTATTTTATATGTGTCTGTGTGTGTGTGTGTGTGTGTGTGTGTGTGTGTGTGTGTGTAATTAGTCTATGAGTTCAGATTAAAGTCTCTATCAGCTGGGATTTAAAAACGTAGGTTCATGAATAGGGTTAATGACTTTACAGGTAGAATGCTTGCTTAGTATGTGTAAGGCCATAGGTTTGATCCCCAGCACTGCAGAACAAACAAACAAACAAACAAACAAACAAACAAAGAAAATACATTATCTTCATGAAGATGACTTTTGAGCTGTGTTCAAAACATTGGTGACTTTGAAGAAGTTTTCTTTTCATTTACATTTGTGTGTGTGTGTGTGTGTGTGTGTGTGTGTGTGTGTGTGTGTGTGCTCAGTCATCCTCACATTTGCATGTATGGGCAGAGATCGGAGGATAAAGTTGTCAGAGTTGATTCTCTCCTTCTACCATATGGGTTCTAGGAATCCAGCTCTGGTCTTCAGACTTGGCAGCAAGTGCCAAAGGAGTGATGCCAACCACAGTGGGTTGGGTTTTCCCACGTCACTTAATTCAGATAATCCTGCGCTGATTTGTATGCAGTCCAACCCATTGTATACAATCCCAAGTTGAGACTGTCTTCCTAGTGATTCTAGGTTGGGTCAAGTTGACAATTAAAGCTAACCATCACAGAATATTTAAGATCTAAACTCTAGGTGCTTTCAGGTATTAGCATTAACCATAGTGTCAGTATTGTACAATAGGCTTCTAGCATTTTTTCAGAATCCTCAAGAAACTGTGTGCCATTTAATTGTATCTTCCTAGGTTTTTTTCTTTCTCTCCATTTTTTTTTTTTTTTTTTGAGACAGGGTTTCTCTGTGTAACTTTTGTGCCTGTCCTGGATCTCGCTCTGTAGACCAGGCTGGCCTCAAACTAGCAGAGATCCGCTTAGCTTTGCCTCCTGAGTGCTGGGATTACAGGCGTGTGCCACCACCGCCCAGCATGCCTCTTCATTCTTATAGTTCCTGGCTATTACCATTTCACTTTCTGCTTCTGTGAGATCAATTACTTTATATTTCACAAGTAAGTAAAATCAAACAGTATTTCTTTTTCCATGTTTGGCTTTTATTTTCTTAGCATAATATGTTCCAGATTAATCTGTGTTGTTAAAACTCACAGGATTCAAGTGAAGGACCTGTATGATAAGAACTTTACATCTCTAAAGAAAGAAATTGAAGAAGATATCAGAAAATGGAAAGATCTCCCATGCTCATGGATAGGCAGGATTAACATAGTAAAAATGCCAATCTTACCAAAAGCAATCTACAGATTCAATGCAATTCCCATCAAAATCCCAACACAATTCTTCACAGACTTAGAAAGAACAATACTTAACTTCATATGAAAAACAAAAAACCCAGGATAGCTAAAAGAATCCTGTATAATAAAGCAACCTCTGGAGGCATCACCATCCCTGATCTCAAGCTCTACTATAGAGCTATAGTAATAAAAAACAGCCTGGTACTGCTATAAAAACCGACATATAGACCAATGGAATCGAATTGAAAACCCTGACATTAATCCACACACATGTGAACACCTGATTTTTGACAAAGAAGCCAAAACTATACAATGGAAAAAAAGAAAATATCTTCAACAAATGGCTGGCATAACTGGATGTCAACATGTAAAAGATTACAAATAGATCCATATCTATCACCATGTACAAAACTCAAGTCCAAGTGGATCAAAGACCTCAATATAAATCCATTTACACTGAACCTGATAGAAGAGAAAGTAGGAAGTACTCTTGAACGCATTGGTACAGGAGATCACTTCCTAAATATAACACCAGTAGCACAGACACTGAGAGCAACAATTAATAAATGGGACCTCTTGAAACTGAGAAGCTTTTGTAGGGCAAAAGACACGGTCAATAAGACAAAAAGACAGCCTACAGAATGGGAAAAGACCTTTGCCAACCCACATCTGACAGAAGACTGATCTCCAAAGCAAAGTATATAAAGTACTCAAGAAACTAGACACCAAAAAACTGAACAATACTATTAAAAAATGGACTGAAGAACTAAACAGAGAATTCTCAAAAGAAGAATCTCAAATGGCTGAAAGACATTCAAGGAAATGCTCAACATCCTTAGTCATCAGAGAAATACAAATCAAAATGACTCTGAGATACCACCTTACACCTGTCAGAATGGCTACGATCAAAAACACTAATGACAGTCAATGTTGGATAGGATGCAGAGCAAAGGGAACACTCCTCCACTGTTGTTGGGAGTGCAAACTTATACAACCACTGTGGAAATCAGTATGGCAGTTTCTCAGAAAATTGGGAATCAATCTACCTTAAGACCCAGCTGTACCACTCTTGTGCATATACCCAAGGAATGCTCAATCATACCACAAAGATACATGCTCAACTATGTTCATAGCAGCATTATTCGTAATAGCCAGAATCTGGAAACAATCTAGATGCCCATCAACTGAAGAATGGATTAAGAAAATGTGGTACATATACACAACGAAGTACTACTCAGCAGAGAAAAACAATGACAGCATGAAATTTGCAGGCAAATGGATGGAACTAGAAAATATCATCCTGAGTGAGGTAACACAGACCCAGAAGGACAAACATGGTATGTATTCACTCATAAGTGGATTCTAGATATAAAGCAAAGGACAATCAGACTGCAACCCACAGATCCAGGGAGGCTACATAGCAGGGGGGACCCTAGGATGACTGTGGCTTATAATAAGTTTTAGTTTTACTCAATTATTGGACAAGCTTCAGTGAAACATTTCACTATTAGGATAAGAATTTGTAGTGTATCAAGTTGATTAGAGAAATAAAATAAAATAAAATAAAAAATACAGAAAAAAAAAACTTCACAGGATTTTTTTGAAAGGTTGACTACGATACCACACCCCCACACAAACAGCACATTTCTTTATGTAATTATCCATTAACAGACACTTGGGTTGATTATCTTGGGTATTGTGATTAATGTTGAAAAGAACATGTAATATATTTAATATTATTTAATTTCTCTTAGATATTTACTAGAAGTGATTGTTGGATCATATAGTAATTTTAAAAATATTTTAAGGAACCTCCATACTGTTTTCCATAAAGGCCGTACTAATTTACATTCCCTACAATGGTGTAAACGGCTTCTTTGTCTCCTAGCACTTAATCCTGGAGTATGATTTTCTTGATGTGTTGTTTGGAGTCAGTAGTCCTAAGAATTCTTGCATTGGTATTCATCAGGTATGTTGGTTTGTGGTCTCCTTTCTTCATCTTTCCTTCCTCTTCGTATGTTTGCTTTTGGCATCAGGATAATGTTGGTATCATGGACTGAGGTTGGAATGATTCTCTTCCAGATTTTTAGAATAGTTTGATAATTCATAGTAGTTTTCCTTAACAGTTTGGTACAATTTAGCAGTAAAACCATCTGGTCCTGGGCTTTTCTTTGTTGGGAGGATTTTTAATTCAATCTCATCACTCATTATTGATCTGTTCAGGTTTTCTGTATTCTTATGATTCTGTTCAGGTAGGTTTTAAGTGTCTATAGATATATTCACTCTTCTAGGCTTCCTAGGATGTTCATAGTAGTACCCAGTGAGTGATCTTTTGTACTTACTGTGGGATCTTTTGTAATGTCATTTCTGTTTTGTGTTCTCTCTCTCTTTTTTTTCTTGAATAATCTGGATTTAAAGGTGTGCCAATTTTACCTACAAAAACCCGAGTCTTGCTGGCACACTCTTGTACCCTAGCCCTTGGGTAATGGTGGTAGGTGGATCAGAAGTTCAAGGTCATCTATGGCTGCATAGACTTTCTAACCTGAACCTTTTAAATAAAAGATTTATTTATTTTTGTTTTATGTATAGAAGTATTTGCCTGCAGGTGTGTAAGTGCATCATATGTGTGACTGCAGAGGCCAGAAGTGGGTGTCAGATACCCTAGAACTGGACTCACAGGAGACTGTGAGCCATGCGTCAAGACATGTTTCAGATACATTGGCAGGCACATCTGGGAGGCAGGTTAGAGCAAAGCAGAGAAAACTTCTCTAGGTCTTAGATGCATTCTGATAGCAGCACACTTAGCCCTTTGATGGGCAGACACTAAGGGGACTGTCCATACATTCCAGAGGATTTGATCTGTTAGTCACAGGATGTTAGACCTGACACAGGGATGGCCAAGGAATGACTACTTAGGGGGCTAAAGTTAGCCCAAGATAAATCGTAAATTGGCTGTGGAGCTGCAACATTCCAACCTCTCCACATCGATGATCTCCTACCTATTTGCAGACACAGATCATTCTTGTTTACAGATCCGCCTGTTGGCCAAGTTTCCCAGTTTGTGTATGGGGTTGGCCAGTTTTGATTCATAAATCATGAATTCTACTGCCACTGGTGACTGATAGATACCTTTTGTACAATTTGGATGAGAAGAGACAACCCCAAATCTCTGGCCATTCCATATAAGAGTCAATAATGTAGAGGCTATTCCTGGGTGTGCTGTGGGCCTCCCAGGGCCTCCCAGTCCCAACAGTGGTATTTATATCATCTGGTATTTGATTGACTCCACCAAGTTACTCCATGGGTTGGAGATTGGTTGGTTGATAGATATGGTTAGGTCCCATATTGTGGTGCATCCAGCCATATGTACAGGGCAAGTACTCAGTAGGGCAGGTTAGGCTGCAACATACCCAGGGGTCTGTTGTAAGGTGACATCTTCAATATCAACAGCAACATAATAAACTAGTTGATTGGACCCAGATTGATGCTTCCCTTTTCCTTAGTGGGAGTTTTGTTTGTTTGTTTTTGTTTTTTGAGACTGGGTTTCTCTGTAGCTTTGGAGCCTGTCCTGGAACTCGCTTTGTAGACCAGGCTGGCCTGGAACTCACAGAGATCCACCTGCTCTGCCTCCCAAGTACTGGGATTACAGTGTGTGCTACCACCACCCAGAGGGAAAGTTTTTTGTTTTTTGTTTTTTGTTTTTGTTTTTTTGTTTTTGTTTTTTTTTTTATCTCTTTGGAGATAGGGGCTGTGGCCCTAAAATAGAGATACCCTACAAAGGAAATTCCCTTAGGCAGATTTAAATTAGGACTCTGGGAATCCAAAACCTGGAACCTTTCTTTACTCAAATTATACTGAATAATTAATAACAGGTTCTCTTGGAGATGGTGAGAAATTGAATCTTTCCAAGCATGAAGATTTGGTTCAAATGAGATGGGAGGTTTAGAAACGAACAGGCAGGCTGGAGAGATGTGGCTCAGAGGTTAAGAGCACTGACTGCTCTTCCAGAGGTCCTGAGTTCAATTTCCAGCAACCACATGGTGGCTCACAACCATCTGTAATGAGATCTGGCGCCCTCTTCTGTATACATAGTAAATAAATAAATAAATCTTTGACCCCCCCCCCCTCAAAAAAAAAGAGACAAACAGGCATAACAAAGACATGATTAACAAAAAGGTATAATATGAGGATTGGGAAAAGGGAACCATTATTCACTGCTGGTGAGATTGCAAACTGGTGCTGCCTCTATGGAAATCATTATGGAGAATTCTCAAGAAGTTAAAACTAAATCTGCCATATGACCCAGCTATACCACTCCTGGGAATATGCACAGAGGACTTGGCATCCTACTCCACAAATACTTGCTCGGCCATGTTCATTGCTGCTCTGTTCACTAAAGCCAGGAAATGGAAACAGCCTAATGTCCTCCAACCAATGAATGGGTAATGAGACTGTGGTACACACACACACGATGGAATACTATATAATAGTAAAGAAAAACAAATCATCAACTTTGAGGGTGAATGGGTGGAACTAGAAAAGGTCATATTGAGTGAGGTAACCCAGACCCATAAAGACAAACATGGTGTGTTCTCTCTCATTGGAGTCTCCTGTCCCCTAATCTTCAGATGTGAGCACAGCATGTAGTTACTACAGAAACCAGGAGAGCAAATGGGACCATTGCCAGGATAGGGCGTGGGAAGTTACAGAGGGGGAATAACAGGGTGCAATGACCTGGTCAGGGAGATGGGAAGAGATGGGGCTCCTTGGGGAGGGAGAGGGAGGCAAATACAGAAGGGGTGAAGAGGGTAAAGGGGAATGGTAGGATACAAATTATCTGAGGGGGCGGGGGCGCTCCTTAGAGAAGAGGAGAAGGAGGAGGAGGAAGGTAAAAATAGGAGAAGGGAGGGAGGTAAAGAATATGGATATCTGCCGGGCGGTGGTGGCACACGCCTTTAATCCCAGCACTGGGGAGGCAGAACCAGGTGGATCTCTGTGAGTTCGAGGCCAGCCTGGTCTAGAGAGCGAGATCTAGGACAGGCACCAAAACTGCACAGAGAAACCCTGTCTTGAAAAAACAACAACAAAAAAAGAAAGAAAAGAATATGGATATCTGAAAAAAACACAAAGAATTGTATTATTACCTATCTAAAAAAAAAAAAAAAAAGAAAGAAAGAAAGAAAAAGGAACCTATAATGCATGACATTCAGTGTATAAATAATAAATATACATATATAGTTTTAATGAACTTTTCTCATCTGAGCTGAAAGCACTTCCCTCCAGGAGCCAGAGACCAGAGGGATAGCTTCCAGTAATTCTGAGATTTGTTGACTATTTCAAATACGTTGGCCAAAGGAAGTCATAAATCCACCTTTGCCACCACAGACTGCCACAGTCCCGTACCACTCCGAATGCATAGCGACTGCCTGTATAAATGTTGTCTCTCTTGTTTTCTGCTAAACAGTGCACTTGGGCTGAGGCTCTGAGTTTAGCCATCTGAGTAGATTGAATCCCAGTGAGCAACCCTGGGGAGGTAACTGCACATCCTGCCCGAAAATGTCCTTGTTCGTTTTGTGAATAAGAACCGTCAGTAAATAAAATCAGTTCTGCACTTTTGATAGATGTTTCCAATATGTCTTTTCTAAAGGCAAGCAATCTGTGGGTAATTTGAGTACAGCCGCGTTCAGCCTCTTCTAGTTCGCATGGGCCTGAGACAGCAGGACTGAGAGTCACAGCAGGGAAACCCAGGGAGATGGAAGCAGAACCTTCTCACCGGAAGTAAGGCTGGGTGTGATGGGGAATTAGCAAGAGTTCTAAGGAATGAAGCTCATCCATGGTATGGGGAGAGCCTCAGGTGACTTCTGCTGTTTCTAGTCCAGCTGCAGAGGCAAAGGACACTCACGTAGGGCAGTGTCCTCTGGCTACTGGATCTAATTGCTGACTGAAGTCCTGCAGGGGTCCGTGTCTTTCCTCACATTTCTGAGTCAGCAAACCCAATGTATTCCTTCCCTTTTCATGAATGAACAGGAGGAAGAAGGGTTAGGATTGTGGTTTGGTTGTCCTGGGGCGGGGACCTGGTTTAAAGCTGTCTTTGGGTCTTAATTGCTGCATGTTCCTCCAGGCCTAGTCATCTGGTATCTGGTGGGTCCTGTTTAAGTTTCGTATATAGGGACTTAGAAACTAAAGAGTAGTTTAGAATGCAGTTTCAATAATAGTCAGTCCTAAAACTCCTTTCAATTGTTTTGTTTTCTTGTTTGTTTGTTTTAGGGGTAGGGAAACTCCTTACAGTAGAAATACGGTCAGGATTTTTGAGTAATCCTGGCACATCACTGTATGACAAAGACATTCAACTTCCTGCCTGCAAAGTTGCATTTCGTCTTTTGATACTTCGTGGCCCTTTTTAGCTGGTTGCTGTAATAAGAGGACCATATGAGAGAGAACACAATAGTTGGTCAGCCACATATTTGGATTAAAGTAGCCTCATGAGAAGAATCACACATCTTGTAAATCCATTTAGGAATTTGAGGAAACTATCTGGGACTTCCAGTGTCCGCCTGTGGCATCAAAATCCAAGTATATTGCCATTTCTCCTGAGTGAATGAAACAAAACTTGGCTATTTGATGTATCAGGGATGCTAAAGGATAGGGGTGGGTACTGAGATGCACATTATACACAGCATAATGGGTGGGGATCAGGCACCACTGGTCGGAGGGCTGATTGCACAAATCCACATCTTCTTCCCTTTGGCTTCTTTATGGGCAACATGGAGGTACTGCAAGAACCGGGTCGGGGTTATATGCCCCTTTCTGGGTACTCTCCCATGGGTTTGATTTCCAGTGGGGCATCTTGCCTCAGAAGGTGTTGGTTACATCAGGCAACGGTCTGCTGTCGCCTGTGGGCATCTCAGTTGGAGCAGGTGATCTCAGCTGTCCTGTGCCTGTATTTTCCCTGCTTGTCACTTTCCTCTGGTGGGGTCTTCTGACTCCCACAAGTGTCCTGGAGACAGTGTCGGCGGGAGTGGGGGGTGGGCTAGAGGTTCCCACTGACACCCAAGTTTACGATCACTGCTCCCCGTTAATAGATGAAGACATGAGCGTTTTTGTGTTTCTAAAAAGTCATCCTAACCCGTGAACAGGGGCACAGTTCGCCAGTGGGAAACGTGACACAGGCTGGAGAGGTGAGTAAGAGCATTGGCCGCTCTTCCGGGGGACCCGTGTTCAATTCATTCCCAGCAGCCACATGGGGTTTCACACCCTCTGTAAATCCAGTTCCAGGGGATCCGATGCCCTCTTCTGGTCTATTAGAGCACTGCATGCAGGCAAAACATCCGTGTGCAGAGGAGAGGGATTGGGGGGGGGGGGAAGGGAAGGGTGGCCGGGAGAGGGAGGGAGAGGGGAAGAGGGGGAGAGAAAGAGGCAGGGAGAGAGAAGAGAATGTGGTACCCTATGGATTTCCCACTGTGTGAATTTTATTTTTCTTTGAGGAGTATTTAATCGTGGTAAGATTTAACATACACAGAATAGCCTAGAACCTACCAGGGCCTTTGTCCCCGCCCACCCTCACTTTTTTTTTAGACCAGGCTGGCCTTGCACTCACCGAGACCCACCTGTCTCTGCCTCCCGAGTGTGCCTGACTGCCTTTGTTTCCCCAAGGTTAGTAATTCTCTCTCCCTCTCCCCTCCCCCCTCCCCCTCTCCTCCCTCCACTCCCCTAAAGTTTTAGTAAGAAGGAAAAGAGAAATTCTGGATTCTCTCAGAGCAGTCTCATTCCAGGCCGTGTTTTCCTCTCAAGGTCTCTTTTGTAGGTCTGCCGTCCTTTGGGGAGAGCGCCCACTTCAGTTTCATGAAATCTCTTTTGAAGGGGGCCGAGCTTTTCACAATAGTTAGAGTCACTACCTTCAAGAAGGGAGGGATCAGCATCTCTCTGGAAGTGTAACTATTTTACCTGTAAATACATAGCTTGGCTATGGATGTTTTTTTCCTTTTTTATTAAAAAAAAAAAAAAAAAATAGCCGGGCGTTGGTGGCGCACGCCTGTAATCCCAGCACTCAGGAGGCAGAGGCACGTGGATCTCTGTGAGTTCGAGGCCAGCCTGGTCTACAGAGCTAGTCCAGGACAAGCTCCAAAGCTACAGAGAAACTCTGTCTCAAAAAACCAAAATAATAAATAAATAAATAAATAAATAAATAAATAAATAAATAAATAATAAAGGTGAAAGTCGGTCTGCTAAGGTTAAAGGGGGCCTCGGTGGGAAGTGCCCTTAGAGAAAGGTAGAGTTGGAGCTTGTGAGCTTCCAGGTTCTCAGGGGAGTTCCTCAGCGCTTTCTAAATGTTTTGCTTTGTTTTTGTTTTGTTTTGTTTTAGATCTGACACAGAAGTCAGGCACTGTGTTTTGGCCCAGTCAAGAGCTTGTGGAGAGTCTCCATTTTGGTATCACACAGCAGAGGCTCCTTAGTTCCTAGAAGGCATTTTTCTCATCAGTGTATTTAAAAACATTTCTATCAAAGTCCTTAATGCAGTCCCCATTCTGCCAAATGAAACTGTTCCTCTCCTTGCTTCCTGAAGCCAATCATTGAATCAATTGGTCAGAAAACTCAGGTTCACGTGTCAATAGGGTGATCTGAAATTCTTTAGCAAAACCTAGAAGGCCCTAATATGGGTCAGGGAACCCTATAATCAAAGACTTTCGCTCACGTTTTGTTCAGGGAGTATAAACAGTATATGGGTCCTCCCCTCCATGAGGCATAAGAATTTTTTTCTTTTAGTAGAGAATTTTGTTCCCCTTGGGAACAGGGTAAAGTGGTAAAGGGGAGGGAAGCTGGATTTCTTCAGAGAAAGGAGGCAAGGGAAGAAGGGGACCTGGTGGGAACAGAGGGCCAAGGAGAGTTAAGTTCTTCAGCGAACACAATTTATGACATTTTTATTAACCTCCCGTCCTTCAGCATCGGTCTTTAATTCTAAGAGTTTCTTTTCTTTTTTTCTTTTTTTCTTTTTTCTTTTTTTTTTTGGTTTTTCGAGACAGGGTTTCTCTGTGTAGCTTTGCGCCTGGAACTCGCTTGATAGCCCAGGCTGGCCTCAAACTCACAGAGATCTGCCTGGCTCTGCCTCCTGAGTGCTGGGATCAAAGGCGAGCCCCTCACCCCTCCCTGCCCCCCCTGCCCCCCCCCTTTTAATATTATGGGTAATACCCAGAAGGGGGCACTAGATCTCATTACAGATGGTTGTGAGCCACCATGTGGTTGCTGGGAATTGAACTCAGGACCTTTGAAAGAGCAGTCAGTGCTCTTAACCTCTGAACCATCTCTCCAGCCCCAGTTCTGAGAGTTTCTAAAAGCCCCTTTATTTATTGTTCCTACATTGTCTGCCTGGGATTGGCTCAAGACACCCCACGACCAAGTTCTCAGCACAAAGATGATTATTTGTCCCAGAGGGACAGACGGCAGGAAATGAGACACAATTGGAAGATAAAGGAGAAGGGGCAGGAGCATTTTGTCTGGGAATGGGGGTTGGGGGTGGGGTTGAGACTGCCTCTGGAGAGAGGGGAGACAGACTTGGTCCATAGGCAAAAGACAGTTTATTTATTATTTTTTTACTGCCACAATTTTTTCATTATTGTTATTACTTTCTATCATCAGCATGATACAGTGCATATCAAAAAACAGTTTATAAAGGTGAAAGGGGAAACCCTGTGTTTGGATGCGTTTAATTTTAATTGGACATGTTAATTAGGGCAGCCTAAAGGGAACTTTTGATCGCTGGACTTCAATACTGTGATAGCTGGACTTTGGTGGTCAGCCTCAGGAGGAGGAAGTGGCTAAATAAGAGAACAGACCTTGGTGGCTAGCTTTAGGAATGTAATATAAGCTTTTTAGTAAGGCAGAAGGGATGGGGAGAAGGCCAAGGCCCGCCAGAGCCATGTTCCGGCTGGCTAGAGTCCATTCATTCATTTTCTGTAAGCTATCAATTTTATCATTTCTTCTCTCAAATGCTTCTAAATTCCAACTAAAGTATGTTGCCCATTTATGACTTCTGTTTTATTGCCAGTTTTCTGCACAAAAATATATCAGTTTTAGAACAGCAAATGTTTAATGTTGAAGAAACTGTATAGCTAAGTTATCTTTGGTTAGATCTCCCCATTTTTTTAAATGCTTGCAAGTTGAATGTCCATAATTATTATATATATGAAGTAACAGATGGTGGTTTATCATCTAACAATTCCTCCCTCTTGGAATCCCTGTTACTCTTATTCTTTCTCTTGAAAAGCTGCAAGCCTCTCTAGGGAACTTGTGTCTCGGATCAGGTTTGTATGCTGCTTTTGGGGTGGGCTTTCTCAGCTTTCACCCTGAGACTTCTCTCTCCCACTGGGTCTCAGGGTTATCTCAAGTGTTTATGGAAATGTAAGGGTTCTCAAGACACTGGGTGATCAAACCTTCATGTGTGTCTTCTCCAGGCAAGCTAATGACCTAGGAACAGGGTGTGTTTGTTGGGTTTCCCTACAACATCATTGCATGTTGTGGGGAGTTCTCCTGCATACTTTCTCCCTGTTGGCTTGGTGGTGGGAACAGAGCTGCTGCTTCTTCTTCTTCTTCTTCTTCTTCTTCTTCTTCTTCTTCTTCTTCTTCTTCTTCTTCTTCCTCCTCCTCCTCCTCCTCCTCCTCCTCCTCCTCCTCCTCCTTCTTCTTCTTTTTTGGCTTTTTTTTTTTTGAGACAGAGTTTCTCTGTGTAGCTTTGCGCCTTTCCTGGAACTCACTTTGGAGACCAGGCTGGCCTCGAACTCACAGAGATCCGCCTGCCTCTGCCTCCCGAGTGGGGAATAGTGCCTCTTATCTGAAGTTTTTTTAATGATCAGGCATTCAAAAAATATTTTTTAAAGATTTATAGCCAGTCGGTGGTGGCACACGCCTTTAATCCCAGCACTCGGGAGCCAGACAGGTGGCTCTCTGTGAGTTCGAGGCCAGCCTGGTCTACAGAGTGAGATCCAGAACAGAAACTAAAACCTTATCTTGAAAAAAAAAAGATATTTTTAATTTATGTGTATGAAGTTTTTGTTTGCATCTGTGCACCACAGGTGTGCCTTGTGCCTGCAGAAGTTTCAAGAAACAAAGGCCAACTACATAGCACACGGAAAGTTCCCAAGGCAAACAAAATCAAGACGAACCAGAACAGAAACTAAAACACCTTCAAAGATCTAAAAGAAAGCAAAGCTGGAAACAAACCAATCAGAAACCAAAATACTTCTGAAGCAAACGTAACTGGGTACTTTGAAGCAAAGGCCTTAAAAAACAAGAAATAAAGTATCCGAACACATAGCCTAAAAACTTCAGGTCAGACTAAACAACAATGTCTGAGCTCCAAGAAAAAACTCACTCATTTTCTTTTTCTCTTCTCTTTTCACTTCTTTTCTTTTCTTTCCTTTTTCCTTTCCTTTTCTTTTTTTCTCTTTTCTTTTCTTAGAAGGTCTCTCCTACTTTGCCCTGGCTGTACTCACTATATAGACCAGGCTGGCCTTGAACTCACAGAGATTTGCGGACCTCTGCCTCCCAAGTGCTGGGGAAGCCGTGCCAGATGGTAGGCAACAAAGGAGCCCCATCCTGATCCCTGGTGCCAATCCAGTTGATTCCTTCGGTGAAAAGTGACTTGTTCCCGGGCCCCACCTTGGGCACCAAGAACTAATGATGAAAGAAACAGATCTCACCCCAAAGGAATAAAAAAGATCATTTATTCTGGATCCAAATATAAGTGACCAATGTCCTGGGAACACAGACTTAGGTCTTCCCGAACAGTGTACCAATATGGTGGCAATTTCATTATTCATAGTCTGTCCATACTTTCCAGAGGATTTTTTTTTGTTCTTTTTTTTCGGGGGGGGGGGGATGTTTCGAGACAGGGTTTCTCTGTAGCTTTGGAGCATGTCCTGGACTAGCTCTGTAGAGATCCACCTGCCTCTGCCTCCCGAGTGCTGGGATTACAGGCGTGCGCCACCACCGCCTGGCCTCCAGAGGATTTTTTTATCTGTTAGTCACAGGATGTTAGATCTGACACGAGGATGGGCAAGGAATGACTACTTAGGAGGCTAAAGCTAGCCTAAGATAAATTGTAATTAGGCTATGGCTATGGAGCTGCAACATTCCAACCTCTCCACATCACTGATCTCCTACGCATCAGTCAGTGAGCCTTTGCAGACACAGCTCTTTCCCAGGAGTTACTTACAGAAGCAGAGGTGAATCAAAAGCAGCTGAAAAGCCCACCCTATTACTAGTGAAGACTCAGAGCCCTCTGCACAACATCTGGGTTGCTCAAAAGGTCCAGGCGATCCTTGGAAAGCTCAGTTGGTGAGTCTCCTTCCCTAGCAGTGTTTACACATTTTACAAATCCTGGGATGAACCTTCAAGAAGAATCTTTGAAAATCCCCCTTTTGGGGTTGGGGATTTAGGTCAGTGGTAGAGCACTCGCCGGGCAAGTGCAAGGCCCTGGGTTTGATCCTCAGCTCCGGAAAAAAAAAAAAAAAAAATTCCCCTTTCCCAGACACACGACATTCTGTTTATGTTCCAAGTTCCTTTTCCCTCCTGGACAGACTTCTTCAATTGGGTGAAACTGCTGTACAGGAAAGGGCAGCCTTGGCTACTTCATGAGACTCTGTCGCAAAAGTCAAAGTTAAGAGGGGTGGGCATGTATCTTAGTGGAAGAATGCTGCTTGAGGTCCTGGCTCAGTTCCCAGCGCCTCAACAACAAACATACTGATTTAGAAAAAGGACTTTCTGGTGGTCTTTTGTTAGGGGGAGCTGACTGTGTGCATTGGGTTCCCTGGTACTTGCCTGGGGCTGAGAGGGACCACTGCCGAGCGAGCAAACCAAAGGCCTAGAAGTCACCAGGCTGTGAGGAGGTCCAAATTCATCCCCAGGGAGGTGACACAGAGAGCCCCTAAACTAGGCGGACGGGAGTGTTGTGTTAGGTACTAGATGATCTGTCTCTATTTCCTCCTCCTCCTGCTCCGACTACCTTCTCACTGTAGTAGGCCAGAGACAGCTCCAGCCCATACCTTCCCCCAAATCCTGGGCCACAGAAACCACAAGACATAAAAAAATGATGAAACCACAGGCACTTGCGCTGATTTGATACATACAATAGATAATATTAGGTACATGGAAGGGTGTTTAGTAAGTGATAGGTTTCTTTTGTGGTTGTTGTGAGGTTATTATATGAAAAAAAAATCCCCAACAATTATTCCCCCCCCCCCCCAGTAAATTTCCTTTGACAAAAACTTATGGATCAGTGCCCACAGATCAACTCAATATATTTTAATCGTGATACCAAAATAATGCAGGTTGATCAATACTCCTCAGTCAGGGATGAGCTCATCATGGAGCAGGCTAGGAAGTTCTGGGGAGAACTCTGTGTAGAGAATGCACACAGTGTAGCTTTGCAGTCACATATCCTGGCTGGCTGGATTTCCTGGCCTCATTTTCCCTGGGGAGTAAGATGTGGAACCTAACATCCGACCAACTGAAAAATGCTTTGACTGAATGTTTTCAAACTTCAAAATGAGAAATATGCCCAGAAGAACACAAGTTGAAGACAGATAGGGCAATTTCTCTTCTATTCACCTTCCCCAAACCTGACTGATTTAACCATTCTCAATGGCCTGGCCTATGCTCTTCCTCTTTAGTCCTTGCTTTCCTTCATGACAGGGTCTACCTATGTAGCTCTTGCTGGCCTGGAACTCACTGGTAGGCTTTGCTGTGCTTACACTCTACCTTCTTATGTCCCAAGTGCTGGCATTACAGGCTTGCTGTGCCCTGGGTGGCTTCAGGTTTGGGGTTTTGTTTGTTTGCTTTGTTGTTGTGGTTTTGCTTCGCTTTCCTTTTGAGCTGGAGGCTCACTATGGTACACAGGCTGGACCCCAGCTCCTGGTGAGAGGCAACCTCCTGCCCCAGTCGTCCAAGTGTTGAAGTTACAAAGATTCACCAGCATACCCAGTTTGCCTTATTCTCCCGGGTCAGGGGAAGAGAAGCCAGTGTAAGTAAGTGTATTGTGCATATGTAGACGCGAAGACGTGTAGTTAATGGCTGCTGGCTCTCCCTAATGGGACCATGCTGCACAGGTTCCCTGCAGGTCACTTGTTTCGCTTGACCGCAGATCCTGACTCTTACACAGCGGCCCTAGGCCTCCCTGGCTGCTGTCACGGGTTGTCATCAATTTATGGCTTCAAGTAGGGCAGATTTATTTATTCCTTTGATTTTCCGGAGGCCAGAGATTCAAGGTCAGCTTTACCTTGTTACAATCAAGCCTAAAGTTGTCAAGGCTGTTTCTTCTGGAGGCTCTGGGCTTGTAGCAGCTACCTGTATGTATGGCTTGCATACATACTTATCTCCGTCTTTAAAATGTATCCCTCCCAGACCCCTTATGTAATTTCTTCTCGTGAAAATCCCCCTCCCCATTTCCCTCTGTGAGGACACTTCCTTTATGGCCCACTAGATAACTCAGGATCACTTCCCCATCTCAGGACATGGACCTTTATCAGTGCTACAAAGTCCCCTTTGCTATGTAAGACAACCATTGTAGGTTCTACAGATTCAGTCCATATTTGGAGGGGGAGCATTATCCAGTCTGACAGATTTGAACTCCTTTTTAATAGACCTAATTTATTTATTTTATATGTATGGGTGTTTTCTCTGCATGTGTGCCCATGTGCTACGTGAGTGGCTGGTGACTTTGGATCCCCTGAGACTGCAGTTAGATGGTTATGAACTGACTTTACTGGAAATTGAACTCAGGTCCTCTGGAAAGACCTGAACTTTCAACCTCTAAAGTCATCTCTCCAGTCCAAAATCTTGGGATTTTTTTTTGTTTGTTTGTTTAAAGATTTATTAATTTATTTACTACGTATACAGCATGTATGACTGCAGGCCAGAAGAGGGCACCAGATCTTATTACAGATGGTTGTAAGCCACCATGTGGTTGCTGGGAATTGAACTCAGGACCTCTGGAGTCAGTGCTCTTAACCTCTGAGCCATCTCTCCAGCCCCTTTGTTTGTTTTTTTTAAGACAGGGTTTTTCTGTGTAACCTGGCTGTCCTGGAACTTGCTCTGAGATCAGGCTGGTCTTGAATTCAGAGATCCACCTGGCTCTGCCTCCCAAGTGCTGGGTTTAAAGGTGTGCACCACCACCTCCCGGCTTCTACCTTGGTCTCTTAAATCCTGAAATTATAGGCCTGAACCACCAAAGCCCTTCTTACTTTTTGTTTGTTTGCAAAACATTTCATGGAGTTCAGGCTGACCTCAAACTTCCTATGTAGTAAGGATGTCTTGAACTTTGAGTCTCTGCCCTCGTCAGCCACCTTTTGGGATTACAGACCTAAGCACAGGTGTCCAGTCTCTCTCTTTCTCTCTCTCCCCCCCCACCTCTCCCCTCTCTCTCATCTCTCTCTCTCAAGAGTATGTATGTGCATTGTTTGATTTTTTTTGGAGTAATTTTTCTTTTCTTTAAATTAAAAAAAAAAAATTTCCTCTGCTTCCTACGCACTCCCTGACACCTTTCTCTGGGGCAGGCATTGGTGCTGCAGATCGAGTCTAGAAGTCCCAGCACAGTTAGCTCATTTTAAGTACCTGCTTTACTAGTAAGAGATCCCTCCCTGGCCTTATTTTAAGGTTATGTGTACAGATACAGCCCATATCTTTCTCTGTAATCACATATAAAACAGAGAAGTCTAATATCTGGAATCATTACCAGAGTTACTTGGGGGATGCAGTCCTGAGACTTGAGGGAGCTGACTGGGAAGGGCAGCTCCCCTGAAGTGGCCTATTCTCAGAAGGGGCTCTTCTGGAAGGCTGGCAAGCTGCCTCAGAGATGGTGAAAGTTCAAAGGCCTGGGGCTAGAAGGCAAAATTCAACTTGGGTTAAAGCTGGGTGTGGTGATACTTGCTTGTATAATCACAGCACTTTCAAGGATGAGGCAGGAGGATCAAGATTCCTAGTCCAGCCTTTGTGACATAGGGATACTCTATTTCTAAATAAATTAAAAACAACAACAGTCAGATGGTGGTGGCTCACGCCTTGAAATCCGGCACTTGGGAGGCAGAGGTGGGCAGATCTCTGTGAGTTTGAGGCCAGTCTGGTTTGCAGAGAGAGTTCCAGGATAGCCAGGGCTACACAGGGCTACCTTGTCTCAAAAAACCAAACCGACCAACCAACCAAACCAAACAAAACCAACCCCATCAAATAATTAGTTAAAATTTGGTTAACAAGTACTTTGCTCTGGTTAATCAGTGGGCATAGGTGGTTCACTCTGTCATTTGTGGTAAGAATAGGAATCGGAAAGGTCACTTCTAGGTCTTAAACAGTCAAAAGGGGAAGGGGTTTCTTTGTACTGTCATTTACAAGAACATAGATGAGGACAGGGTCAAGGGAAATTCCACACTGTAGGTTTTTTAATTCTTTCTTTCAGAGTTTCTCTGAGTAGCTCTCTGGCTGTCCTAGAACTTACGTAGACCAGCACTAGCATCACTTCAGAGATATTCACCTGCCTCTGCCTCCCAAGTGCTAAGATTAAAGGCCTAGGCCACAATGCCCAAAAATTCCACATTGTCAATATGTAGAGTTTAATGGGATGTTGTTCATTAGTCTCTCCTCCCTGCCCTGCCCCCAGACACAGGGTCTCTTGGATCCTAGACTGGCTCTGAACTCACTACGTAATTGACGATGACCTTGATTTTTTTTTTTTTTTTAATCAGTCTGCCTCTACCTCCCAAGTGCTGGCATTACAGGCATGTGCCACCACTCTTGGTTTTCTTCAATGCAGTGACTGAACCCAGACCCTCTCTACCAACTGAGCCACATCCCAAGCCCTCCACGGCTTCGGATGTTCTCAGAGGGCTTCAGCAAGCTGTTCCGTAGCACTCAGACAGTCTTCTTTGCTCATCTAGTTTTGAAGTTTTCTTCCTATCTTCAACTATATCTAAACATACACAATGCATGTGTCCATCTAAGCAAGTAAGCAAAAGGTCTGCCTATCTATCTATCATCTATCTATCTATGTAACTATATCTTGGTATCTGGAGATGAACCTAGAGTCTTAAGCGTGCCAAGTAAGCATTCTACCATTGACCCTTACTTTAACACATATTTTATAATGATATTTAACAGTTGAGAAATTAATTTCATTCAGTCTCAACTTATCCTGCGGACTTTATAACCATCTGGTTGAAACTATTTTTTCCAAGTGTTTGTAAAGAAATTTTGATTAAGTCCTTTTGATGTTAGAAAAAAAATAGCTGGGTGTGTTGGCCAATGCCTGTAGTCCAAACACTCGGGAGGCAGAAGCAGGTGGATTTCTGTGGGTTTGAAGCTAGCCTGGTCTACACAGTGAGTTCCAGGACAGCCAGGACTATTTAGAGAGAACCTGTATCAAAACAAACAAACAAACCCAAAATAAATAAAATTAGAAAAAAAATTTCAACAATCATTTCAACTAGGTATGATGGTTCATGTAACAGCTTTTGGGAGAACTGCCCGATATTGGAGGCCAGCCTGGGCTATACAGTTGAGTTTCAGACCACCTTGGTCTATGGAGTGAGATTTTTGTTTCAAAAAGGCAAAACAAACAAAATAACCATATTTAAACTCTGCAGCGCTTGTAGTTGGTAAAGCTGAGGCTTTTATCTACAGTTTTCAAAACCTATTCCCTTTCTTTATATAATTTTTTTTTTACATTGATTTGATTGTGTGTTTGTATGTGCTATTGCCTGGATGTTGAGTTCAACTTGCCAAAGTCTATTCTCTCCATCCACCACCTGGGTTCCAGGAATCAAACACAGACTTGGCTTCAGCCATCTTTACTGGCTGAGCCACACCCCTCATCCCCACCTTTTTTTTTTTTTTTTTTTTTGAGGCAGGGTCTCACTTTAGCTCAGGCTGGCCTAGAACTACACTGTTCTAGGTTAGCCTCCAGCTCCAGGTGATGCTCCCATGTCAACCTCCTAGGTCCTAGGAGCTGCGATTAAAGGCCTGAGGTACCAGCTGGTTTAAAACCTGGTTCTCCATAGTGTCTCTTACGGAACCGCCTACTCTTCTGCATCCACAGACTTCTAGAATCCACTGTTTACCGTGTTCCTTTATCCACGAAAGAAGGAGGTTAGGGTGGGGCCGAGGAGGTGGGGGATTGGTCTCAACACATGGTCTCTTTTCGGAGGGGAAAAGTGTTTAATCAACACTACAGACTCCTGTCAGCAAGACCCGGAACATTTCCCAGTCCACTTTTTAATCCCTCTTGTCCCTTCTGGGTCCATCCAAGCATCAGAAGGCGAGGCCCGGGTCAAGGCCAGGACAGCGCTGAGTGAGACCAGGCAACGCAACACACCCAGGAGACAGACTTGCCTCACCCCGCGCCCCAAAGACACAGTTCTTAGATATTTGTTTTGCGAGGAAAAGAAACTGTAATTTTCTTCAGTTCTTTCAGGGTGAGGGAGGGAGACCTGGACACAGGGGCGGGGTCAGTGGGTCCTTCCAGTTAGCCAAGTTCAGGCTGGCACCAACTTTCCGAGAGTCCCATAGGACATTCTGGGAACCAGCCAAGATAACCTCTTAACAGATCACCTCCAAATAAGGAACTATAACATCCTGACCTGCGCCGGGCCCGGTAGCCTGTAAATCCCAGCCCTCTGGAAGCTAAGGCGGGGAGAGGCCTGCGAGTTCGAGGCTAGCCTCGGCTACATAATGAGTTCCAGGATAATCTGAGCTATACAGAGTAAGACTTTAGGTCAAACCAACCAACCAAATCAACTCCACCCACCCCGGGGGGGTGGGGTGGGGAAAGAAGCCCAACCTCCTAATTTCTTAAATTTACATTGTGTCCTACCCAGCACTGACGCCTGCTGAGGAAAGAAACCTGCCCTTTCTCCCCCAGCTTCCCAGCTTCCCCGAGGTGCCAGGTGACGATCTGCAAAAAGCATTGTCTGGCCCTCAGGGCTTGACAGTTAATGATTTGTCGCACGAGCGGGGCGGAGGAGCCCGGGGACGCGAGCTAGCCGGCGAGCCAGTACAGCAGGAGAGCAAGGCAAGGCGCGGGCTGAGTCCTCGCTGTCCTCCCAGGCGCCGCCTCCTGTCATCCGGGCCGGGGCACTTCGCGGGGTTCCGGGTACGCGAGTCTCATAGGGACCCCATGGAGGCCGAGTCGCCGGCGAGCGAAGGGGTCGCGGAGCCCCAGGCGCTGGGCACCGTGGGCTCGATCGGCAGCTTGCTGAGCAGGATCCGAGGCAAACTCTTCACCTGGTGAGTGCAGCGCGGGGCGGGCTCGGGTGGCGGGGACCCAGGCAAGACTCGCTGGCGACCCGCACACACATGTCTGCCGAAGCGGCGGCGCCCCGACTCTGGTTCCGCGCACTCCCCACGTGCACCCGGGAGGTCTGTTTCACCTGGATGCTCCCATACATCCACCCTTAGAAGCCGTGGCGATGCGTTTCAGAGGATGTGCAGGGAATTCATCCAGCTGGCATGGTGAGATCGGTCCCCGTGCCCCCCGGCGGCAGGGTGGGAGTCCTCGGGGACGCCGTGGAGGAGGGCTGCCCACACTGGCGCTTGGCAGGTGGGAGTGCTGCCTTTCCTGGCGCGGCGCCTGCATTCTTTCAGGCCGGGATCCTTTCCTACCCGGCCTGATGGTGCCTCCAACTGGAGTTCACTCAAGTGAGAAAGCTGGGTTAAGTTTTGCCCTGTCGCGAACCGGAGACTGCCTCTGCTCTGTTTTGGGGCCTGAGCAAGGTGACTTGGCCACCTCTGGAGCTAAGGTTCATCCAGGGAAGCAGGTGGCTGATGTCACTGTGCTCTGTTGGGCAGTAGGTAGAGATGTTCTTAAAGAGTTGGCAGCGACTCTGGGGAAAGCTTTCTGTGGTCACTGGACGGCTGGCATTCTGGAGACATATAGAGGCTAACATCCAAATAATGAAATCCATTTACCGAGCCTTTACTCCGTGCCAGGCACTGCGCTTAGCCATTTATGTGGACAACAGCACCGCATCTCCTTCTCTTTAGGATATGGCGCTATTGTTAGACCCACTTTTTAGGTAGGCAAACACAAGGCTAAACAATTCACCTGGGGATTATGAGAGTGCCAGGGCTACAGGCATATGCCACTATCCACCCTAGGCAATGAATTTCAGGAAAGATTTTGAAAGCTATGCCCTTGAAAATGCATCTCACTTTCAGAGCTGGTCGATAAATGTGTATACATGCATTTTTCTTTTTTTTTGGTCATAAATAAGCATAGTTTTAAATAGATACGCGTGTTCGAAGGGGTCAGTTGGCCCCAAATCGACCATCCTCTTACAACTGTGTAATGTCCTGATATTTTAGCAGTAATTTCTTAGCGGGGAGACGTTACAGTGATATCACTTTGAATTCAAAGCTTAGTGAGCTGGCCTTGCTTGGACAAGTCACTCAATTCTTGTGTACTATTTGAGGATTGTTGGGGTACTGCAGCACAGAGTGAGAGTTCATGCTCAGCATGGGTCAGACCCTGGGTTCAGTTCTCAACAACAGCAAAACAAAACAAAAACAAACAAACAAAAAAGTGGGGGGGGGGTGGGGGTGGGAAGGCAGTATGTCTCAGTGGTTAAAGGCTCCTGCCACCAAGCCTGATTATCTGGGTTCAATACCCAGAATGTACACGATGGAAGGAGAAACAATTCTCCCAAACTGTCCTCTGATTTTAACACATGTGCAGTGGCATGCATGTCCACACATGTCCACATACATGGACACACTAAATAAATAATGCAAGAAAACATTGTCTTCCACACCACCTGAACAGTCCTCTACACCACCCTTCCCCCAAACTGCTTACCCTGCGGGGCTGTGAGAGGATTCCTTGGTTGACCACCCAGCAGTGGGAAGAGAGCACCTGGCCCATTGCAGTGTCCTGCACCGATTGGCTGCCACTGTGAACTCTCTCTCTCCATTCCCCGGTAATGGGAACATGTGGTAATTGGGAAGGTGCCAGTGACCCCAAGGCTGGGCTAGATCATCTAGCAGATATCAGCTCAGCCAGAGGCACTTGCAAATGTGATTTTCTCTTCATAGGGTGTTTTCAGATAGTATGTTTTATAAGCAGAAGAGTCTAATAGCCTCTTGGGATTTCTCCCATCTCTCCAGAGAGGTTTATTTTGCACCTCCCTGGGGGACTTTTACTTTCTTGTGTGATGGTGGTTTGTGGGTATTTTACACTCCTGGTGGATGGGCCTGTTTAGCAGCAGGCGTTGTTCCTTTTCACTTGTGCATTCTGCATAACTCTTAGCACAAGAATGAATGAATGAATGAATAGCTGAGAGATGATAAAGTTCTTTTCTTCCTACTTTTCTTTGCTCATGAACCGCTTCTTTTCCTGATCCAAAATTGCATGCCAGGAAAGTAAATGAAACCCAACACTATGCTTCTAGAGTCTATAACCATATTTGTTCTTATTCTGTCTTTAGCTTCTTCACACTCTTTTTTTCCATACAGTGTCTCTTGGTTGTCCTGAGCTGGTCACTGACTCTTGTGGTTAAATGATCCTCTTGCCTGAGCCTCCGGAGTACCTGGAACTACAGGTGTGTGTATCTGGTTTCTATGACGAAGTTCATGAGGCATCCTTTCCACACACTCTGACTGCCTCCCTATGGTGATGTTTGTTCTGACCATCACTGCCTGAAACTTCCTTTTTTTTGTTATTGCTGTTTTTCAGTGTCTTAAGTAGGCCATGCTGACTTTCAGGTTGCTATGTTATCTGAAGCTGGCCTTGAACTCCCAACCTTCTTGTCCAGAGTACCGTGGGGTATGGAGAAAAGACGGGACACAGAGATATAGCTTATCGTTTCATAGAGGTTTTTTGTTTTGTTTTCTTTTGTTTTTCCTTTTCTGTGGCTTTCACCAAGATTACCACTTTTGACATGTGGGTACTAAGTACAGGGAAAAGTTAAGGGCGTGGAGCAGATTGACTTCTTTATCTGCAGTGTATATTTTAGTGACCCCAGCTCCCTTAGAGTATGGACTTTTTTTTTTTTATTATTATTTTTGAATACTAGATGACTAGACTGATTATGGTGGTGCCTGACTGTAATTTCAAGCACTCAGAAAGTGGGATGGAATGTTCAAAGGCATTCTGGGAGTTCAAGGCCAACTGTAGTGATACCTTGTCTCAAAGACGAGAGGGGAAAGAAGGATCCCTTGAGTACTCATCCCACAAGTTCAGTGAGCACTTACTGTCTGAAGCGTTCAAGGTAATAGGCCTGGAATGTTCCCCAATAGGTTTTGCCCTTGAACCTGACCTTTTTTTAGTTTTTGTTTTTTGGAGACAGGGTTTCTCTGTGTAGCCCTGCATGTCCTGGAATTCACTCTGTAGGCCAGGCTGGCCTTGAACTCAGAGATCTGCCTGCTTCTGCCGGAGTGCTGGGATTAGAGATATGTGCCTTGAACCTGACTTTTGCTGTTTATTGCTCTCTAGTCAAATAATATACTGTAACAAAAAGCCATGGATTTCCAGAAGTGCCAGAGGACACTTATTATTTGTAAACTATCAGATAGTTTGCATTCTTATACACAGACCTTAATTTATTCATATATTTCAAAGTGCGTAATTCCTTATGATTGCCAACTTTCTATCTCTAGCAGAAAACTTTATTACTTCATGTGCTTATCTTTCCTTAACACATAAAGGATAAGCTGTTGAGGCATAGCTTTTTATTGTACTTTTGTAACACAATGCTGGTCAGGTTTGGTTTTGTTGTTTTCATTCAACACACCTTATGTGTCTGTAGTGTCGTAGGCCCTAAACTCATCTTTGGGAGTGGGGAGTAAATGTGATTTAGTCCCTGTTGTCAAGAGGGCTCATAATCAAGTTATAGTAAAGGAATCAAGGTAAGTGCCAGAAGAGTAAGTCCAAAGTTCGCTGTGGTATTGGGCTACGGTTGTGAATACAGCTGCTTTCCAAAGTTCAGGGCTGGCACCAAGGAGGGCAGAGAGCAGGCCTGCCAGGCGGAGGGCCTGCTGAGAAACTTGAAGTTTTGTTCCTACCAAGTGAGAGAGGTAGCCAGGTTGGAAGGGCTGGAGAGTGTTTCACTTAACGGACTGCTAGGAACTTAGTATGGAGAGGGCATGGACTGGAGGAGGTGAACAGTAGTGGGCCAGCAGTCTACAAGTGCACTCCTTGTTTGGCTTAGTACACAGGAGCACTCTTTGTCACCCTCCATCAGTCTCCAGGAGTGGAGCACTCCTTGTCACCCTCCATCAGTCTCCAGGAGTGGAGGGAGCACTCCTTGTCACCATCCATGAGTCTCCAGGAGTGGAGCACTCCTTGTCCCCATCCATCAGTCTCCAGGAGTGGAGGGAGCACTCCTTGTCCCCGTCCATGAGTCTACAGGAGTGGAGCACTCCTTGTCCCCATCCATGAGTCTCCAGGAGTGGAGCACTCCTTGTCCAGATCCATGAGTCTCCAGGAGTGGAGCACTCCTTGTCACCCTCCATCAGTCTCCAGGAGTGGAGCACTCCTTGTCACCATCCATCAGTCTCCAGGAGTGGAGCACTCCTTGTCACCATCCATCAGTCTCCAGGAGTGGAGCACTCCTTGTCCAGATCCATGAGTCTCCAGGAGTGGAGGGAGCACTCCTTGTCACCCTCCATCAGTCTCCAGGAGTGGAGCACTCCTTGTCCTGATCCATCAGTCTCCAGGAGTGGAGCACTCCTTGCCCCATTCCATCAGTCTCCAGGAGTGGAGCACTCCTTGTCCCCATACATCAGTCTCCAGGAGTGGAGGGAGCACTCCTTGTCACCCTCCATCAGTCTCCAGGAGTGGAGCACTCCTTGCCCCATTCCATCAGTCTCCAGGAGTGGAGCATTCCTTGTCACCCTCCATCAGTCTCCAGGAGTGGAGGGAGCACTCCTTGTCACCCTCCATCAGTCTCCAGGAGTGGAGGGAGCACTCCTTGTCACCCTCCATCAGTCTCCAGGAGTGGAGGGAGCACTCCTTGTCACCCTCCATCAGTCTCCAGGAGTGGAGGGAGCACTCCTTGTCACCCTCCATCAGTCTCCAGGAGTGGAGCACTCCTTGACCATTCACCAGTCTATAGGAACATCAGTTTATGTTTTTTTTTCTTCTTTTTTTTTGTCTAGAGGTATGACTGTGCACCACATGCCTGCTTGGTGCCTGAGGAGATCAGATGAGGGCATTGGATCACCTTGGACTGGAGTTACAGTTGTGAGCTGCCATGTGGGTGCTAGGGACTGAACCCATGTCTTCTGGAAGAGCAGCCAATGCTTTTAATTGCTGATTCATCTCTCTAGCCTCATGAAGGGTATTGTTATATGGCATCATTTAAGGAAATTATAGGAAATGAGAGCATTTATATGCTTTGAGCCGTGCGGGCCTGGGTAATCCTTTATCCTACCAGTCTCCGTAAATTCTCCCAGCCCCATTCTATTGTGCAAGTAATTACTATCTGCTTCCTCTAGACTTAGGAGTCAGGAGTAATGTCAAGTTTTATCCACTGTTACATACATTTATTATAGCACACTTTGAATCGGATAATTCCTCATTGGGGGCAGCTGTGCATCCTGGCTTCTGCCCAATAGATGCCAGCACAACCCTTACCCCTCAACATACACCCAACATGACGGTCAGAAATGTCTGCAGACATTGTCAGATGTTTGTTTTTAACTGCCTCAGATTTCTGGGCTCCACGGTGCCCAGTGGCTTCCCATTTGCACCCTCAGAGCACGGGTCTGTGCTGTGTGTTCATTCTCTTGTTGACCCCGGGCGGCAGTGCACAGTAGAATGCCCTAACAGGCCCTCCACTGGCCTCTGGACCCGGCGTGTAGTCCTCTTCCCAGAAGAGTTCTAGACAACCCCTAGGTTTGCCCTGCTTCTCTTTGCTCCTTCCCAGGCTAATTTGAAAGCAGATAAGATGGCTGTCAGACCTTATTCCTCATCTTGACAACATTTCTAGAATATTCCCAGAGCCCATCTGCCCTTCATCCTTGCAGCCATTACTTTGGTGTAAACCTTTATCATCTCTCATCCGGACTCTTGTGGCTTCCACCCCTGGTTTCACACAATCAGAGAGATGTCAAATAAAACAAAAGGGTGGCAGTAGCCTTCATCAAACGAGAATTCCCTGTTTACATTTCATCAGTCCTGTGACACACCTACACATTCTGGTTTCTCATTTGACAGAGCAGATGAGTAACTTGCTTGGAACACATAGCTGGTGAGTGGCAGAGAGAGATAGTTAAGGCTGATTCTAAAGTGAAACCCGCTTTGCTAGTTCCGAAGCCTCATCCTTACCATTTTTGAAAGCCCGAGGCTTGTAGGGTGCTGCCCTTCCCCTGCACCGATGGTGTACAAACTAAGAGGTGTCTTGGGAGTCCCTGGAGGTTCCTCAGAGGCTCCCCTGGGGAGCAAGTGAAGAATAGAACGTGGTGAGATTCTTAGCTGGTCTCTGGCATCCACAGATGCATTGCTGTTGCCATTTGTATAATTGGGATTTTATGCAAGATGTCCAGATTATTAACAGCAGTACTCCAGGCTGGGTGACTTGGAAACAGCAGGAATTCATTTCTTGTGGCTCTGGAGAGTGGGATGTCTGAAGTTGAGGCTCTGGCAGATTTGGTGTCTGATGTAGGCATGTTTACTGCTTCTTGGATGGCCATCTTCCCACGATGCCTCATGATGCCTTTACACGGCGGATGGGGTTAGAGAGCAACCTGGGACCTCTTTTGTGTGCTGACCCCAGTCGTAAAGACAAACCCTGACCTGGTTACTTTACCCATTGTGATAAACACTGTGCTCAAAAGCAACCTGAGGAGGAAAGGGTTTATATCGTCTTATGTCACGATCCGTTATACAGGGAAGCCAGGGAAGGAACTCAAGGCAGGAGCTGAAGCAGAGGCCGTGAAGGAACATCGCTTACTGGCTTACATGGCTCATTCAGCTGGCTTTTTCACGCAACCCAGGACCACCTGCCCAAAGTGACACCAGCAGGGGTGGTTCAGTCTTCTTGTATTAGTCAAGAAAATGCCTCCCCAGGCTTGCCTATAGGTTAGTTGGGTGGAGGCAGTTCCTCAGTTGAGGTTCCATGTTTTCAGCTTCTCTGGTTACTCGTTTCTATCAAATTGACAAAAACTAGCCAGCACACACCCTCATTCCCTAAGCACCCCCCAAAGCTGTGCCTCCACCTACTGTCAGCTTGGGGATGAGATGCTAACACAAGAACCTGGGGAGGGGAACAATGTTTAGTCTCTGTCTGGGTTTGTAGAAAGTAGCAGCAAACACAGGTCTGAGAGCCACTGTCACCTGATCTCCTGTGACCGCAGGTCCTTCTCCTGGAGGCCTCCCTCCTCTGCCTCCCTCTTCTTCCTTTGTACCTGTTCATAACAGTTGACTCAGTGGTTTAAAAATTAGGCTAAAATGTACATAGTTTGAATTCTCCCTTTTTAGTTACGTGTGTGTGTGTGTGTGTGTGTGTGTGTGTGTGCCGTTTGCAGACATTAGAGGCAGGCATCATTATACTGTGCGGCCTCCACCACTGTGCTCTTGAAAAATGTGTTCATAATCCCTCTCCACCCGCCCCCCCAAATAACCAACCCTGCCTTCTTGGCCCTGGCAGTCCCCCACCCGTCTTTATCTCTTCCTTTCTTTTTTCCTCTCCTCCCTTCCTGCCTTTAAAAACGTTGGTGTATTTACTTAGATTTATCTGTGTATGTGTGTGGTCATGTTTATGCTGCAAGTATACAGAGGTCAGAGGATAACTCGTAGAAGTCATTCTCTTCCAGCACGTGGGCCCTGGGGAGTAAACTCAGGTCATCCCCAACCCCAGACCACTTCACATATGAATCTGACTTCTCTAGATGCCCCCTAGCGATGGACTCACATAGTATTTGTCTCTGTGGGGGTACTAGGCTTCCATGTGTGAAGTACAGGGTCTCTGTCACCTGCCCACCTCCCACTCCTGGTTCATCTACCAGAATGATGAGCGCTCAGAGACAGACACCTGTGCTTCCGTTGTGACCACCCAGCCTTTTCCCCATGGCTCCCTCCTCGGTGCTTTTGCGTTTTTTCTTCTTGTGGATGTGTCAAGAGTGTTTCAGACAGTGCCAAGCCGGGATGTGTGACTCCTTCCAACCTGCCCTCACACACATCTCGGTTGGATGCCCCTCTTCTCTACCTGTAAGATATATTTCTCCACCTTCACTGAGCTTACTGTTGAAAGCTTGGCAATAATTACCACTAGCCCTGGAAATGCCTTAGGGCAGAGACTGGATGGAGTTCATCTCAGAAGCCCCTGTGGTGCTTTGCCCTTGGCACAAATCCAAAAAAAAAAAAAAAAAAAAAAAAAAAAGGTAGCAGTTCGTCCCCTTCTGGAGATAGGATGGGTCAATGGGAACAGTAAAAACCTATTTTTAAAAATGGAATATCTTGACTTATTATCTTTGGCAGCTTTGTGCATGTAAATAATGTACGCTGATTATAGCTGCACCACCGACTTGCTCTCTTCCGCCTTTGTGTCCTCTCTGCTTTGGTTGTTAACGACCCTCTGGGTCCAGGTGGCACAGCCTGTTGAGTGCTGGCTGACCTGTTGACTTGACTTTGTGCAGGTCAGGATAGGTGTCTCGAGTTTATAGTGCAGCGGCCACGTCATGACCCAAAGACAGAATTTCACACACTCTTCCCCATCCTCCAGTTCCTACACTTCCCCACCCCTTTCGTGAGCCTGAAGGATGAGGTGGGGTGTCCCATTTACGGCTGAGCATCCACTAGACACTTCTCAGCACCTGGCTGGTTATGAGTCTCCGCATTAACTGCCGACCACTGCAGAGAGAAGCCTTTCTGGCCAAGGTTGAAGAAAGCACAAATCTATAGGTATACACACAAATGTTTAGAAGGCAGTTTGACAATGTGTTGTTTAGCAAAAAGGCAGGAGTAGTTTCCTCCTGGGGCCTGTGACCTCCCTAGCCATGGGCTTTTGACCAGGCTTATAGTACCAGACATGAATTCCTTCCTGTGAAGCCAATTTCAAATTCAGTCAATAGCAGTTGCTTAACCCCTTGCTATTCATACCACTGTTACATCGCTGGACTCACCTTGCCTTTCAGGTTGGTATCGTATCGTAGTTGGCTGCATCGGTACCATTGATTGATGTCTTTTCTTTTCTCCCGGTGGTCTATATAGCACCTTCTGGCACTATGAAAACTAGTCATTAAAGAGAGTTTTCAGGTCACTTCCAGCTTGATTTCTCTGTCTTGCACCCAAAGTGTACTGTGTCTTCAGCAGTATAGTCTTACCATCTAGTTCTAGTGGGTAACCAAGAGCAATGGCGGTAGCCTGTGTTGTTTTGGGGGCTTGTGGGCCTTCCCTGGTCAGTAACTCATACACAGGCAGGTATCCCATACCTAGTACTGAGATTTTCGTTTCAACCCTGTAATCTGGGGGAATCATGGTCTACCCATGCGTGGTCCCTCCTTTAATAGCTGTGGTATGATGTGAGCTAGGACAGAAGTAAAAGTAGGCTCTTTCTAAAGGGCAGCTTTCAGAGATGTTTAGAAGGTGCCTCATGGGCAGATGATGGGAGCTGCCGTCCCTGGAAACTGTTTTGATACATGTTTTGGTAAGCTCATTTAAAAGTTAGATGTAAAAAAAAAAAAAAGTTAGACGTTGGGGCTGTAGCTCAGTGTGTAAAGGACTGGCCCAGCACACCAAAGGACCTGGGTTCAATTCCCCAGCACTTGCTAAACTGGGATGGTGGCACACAGCTCTTTCATCTGAGGAGAAGGATCAGGAGTTAAGGTCAATCCAGACTCGACCAGCTCCTGGTCTATCAGGGCTACACGAGACCCTGTCTCAAAACAGTCATAACCAAACAGTTAGATCTTTCAACACACACACACACACACACACACACACACACACACACACACACACACCAATTTCCTTCTGTTACATACTGAGGATTATTAGAGAACTTATCTCAAATAGGTTGGGTTTCCAGAAATCTTCAAGCTCCCTCTTCTAAACACTGACTTTACTTAAAAGTCGCATCGAGTGGCACTTCTTGTGTAATGGATCCCTCACTTCTGTTAATTCATCTATGCAGAATTTTTGGCAGCCACTCTCCAATATTGAGTTGGCTGGTACTGGACAACTCTCTAGGGCAGGCCACTTCATTTAATTACTTAGCAGGCCTATTTGCTGTTAATCCTAGAGATTTTGTAAAGAAAAAACAAAACAAAACAAACAAACCACAACTTCACTTGAAGTTCTTAGCAGGGCATCATAGTACACTCTTGTAGTCCTACCACTGAGAGACTGAGGCAGGAGGATTGTTGTGAGTTCAAGGGCAGCTTGGGCTATATAATGAGTTTCAGGATAGCTGGAGATAGTTAGCAAGATCCCGTCTCCTACAAAACAAAAAGAAAAGAAATAAAATTCTTTTTCCAAAAAGTTGATTTACTTATTTAGTGTATATTTATGTTTTTATTTATGTGTATGCAGCGCATGTGTCTTTATGCACACAGAGGTCAGGAGTGTTGGGTGTCCTCCTCTATTGATCTCTACCCATTCCTTTGAGGAAGAATCTCTCCCAGGACTCAAGTTTTCTTGGATCACTTGGAACCCACCGAGCCCTAATAATTCCCCTGTCTCCATCCCCTTTGGAGCTGGGGTTACAGGAACACTCAGGAGGCCTAGCTTGTTACATGGGTGCGAGGATTTGAATGCTGGTCTTTTGGGTTGTGCAGAGAGTTCTCGTAACCACCGAGCCATCCTTCCAGCCTCAAGAGATACAGTTAAGTTCTTCACTGCACATTTAAAATCCAAGAACACTCTCTTTTCCATACACAAAGTGCATTCACCCTGGCATGACCTCCCTCCTTGTGAGTTTAACTGATTTTTCTGAGTCACAAGGATGTGCTCCAGGCCATCTAAGTGAATTATTTGTCTTATTTCTTCTAACTTTTACTCCCACGTTGTCATGTGACCTTTTCTATGTTATCAAGCATGTCTTTGGAAACCTGTGTTCTTTTAAAATTATACTTTCTAACTATTAAACCCTCCAGGAACCAAGCTGCTTAGTACCTTAGAACTACTCGAAGGCAAAGGAGGAATAGGCATGCATGAAGACTGCAATAGTTTTTTTTTTTTTCTCCCCAGAGCTGAGGACTGAACCCAGGGCCTTGTGCTTGCTAGGCAAGCGCTCTACCACTGAGCTAAATCCCCAACCCCTAGTTTTGATTTTTAACAAGTTCTAACAGATTATCTCTCTTAGTCCAGGCTGGCCTCGAACTCACTATGTAGCCAAGGATGACCTTGGACTTCTAATCCTCCTGCCTCCACCTAAATGCTGGGATTGCAGGCAAGCACCACACCACCATGCCTGATTTATAAAAAGTCTTGTTGCACAGATTTGGGGATGTTTATTTTGAATGGTTGGTTATAGGAGTCTACGGAAATTAAAACAATCGGACAAGTTTAACTATTATGCTAATGATGTGACCCAGCTTCCATGAAAGACCATGATGAGGTCCAAAACTCCTTTTTAGTCTGTTTGTCGTCCCCTCCCCCGCTTTTGGGTTTCCCTTCTTCTCCTGGCTGTCTTGGAACTCACTCTGTATGTAGACTAGGCTGGCTTGAACTCCCCTTGTCTCTGCATTACAAGTGCTGGGATTAAAGGTGTGTGCCACCACCACCTTGGCTAGTTATTTTTTTTTAAACCAGAATATTTAAGAGAGAATATAATTCAGTTTCCTATTGAAAACTTGAGGCTGGGTCCATGCGTGGTGCAGTAGATCTGGCCAGAGCACTCTGGAGACATTCCTGCTCTAGACAAATTTAGACAATATTTTCAAAGAGTAATTCCTTCCTTCCATGTAGACCAGGCTAGCCTTGAAGTTTTGGTGATCATGCTGCTTCTGTCTCCCTACTGCTAGCAGTAGAGGTGAGCGAGGTGTGCGGCACTGTGTCCAGCAGCCTCCGTCTGGTTTTCAGGCAGGCTGTCGGGAGAGGTAAAAACAGCAAGAGCTGAGCTTTGCCGAGCATGGTTAACTGTGTGTACTCCAGAGTGACCACAGTATTCCAGGGCTTCAGGGTACATGAGTTCATGTCATCCTTCTGTTAACTTCTTTTCCCCCCGGGATACAGGATGGCCTGGAACTCGTTTTGAATCAGTTGATCTTAACCTCCTCAGTGTCGGGATTCAAGGTGTGACCCGCTACACCCACTTTAAAGAACTGTCTTGTTTTTGTTTCAACTCCTCTGCCTTCTGCTTCTGCCTCCCAAGTTGTACCCCAGCTCCAAGTCCTGGGAATTAAATCTAGCGTGCTAAAGCAAGCAGTCTACTTCTGATGTACATACATTCTGCTTCTGCTAATTTTCTGCACTAACTTCTCCACTTGAGCATGGGGAAACCGAGGCAAAAGGAGCATTAGTAATCCCACCTAATAGGATCAGTCACACTGTAGCCGGGAACCAGCCATGCCTCCTTCCATTCAGGCAATTTGGTCTAGCCTCTGTGCTGCTAGCCTTGGGTACTTTTGTTGGGAACCAAAAATTGGATAGCTGCGCCTTGACTTTTCTTGCTTGGATGATCTGGCATAACTGCACCCATTGACTTGCAAAACAATCATTCCCGGAAAAACCACAAAGTGTACTTTTAGATTATACTTCCTGGAGTATGTTTGATTGATCAGTTGTTCAAGCACTGGACCAAAGAGACCTCGTCCTGAACCCTTTTCTAACAATTTTTTCATCTCCCTCCCTTCCCCTCATATCCACCAGTATATAAGCTTGCTTCACTTTGCAATAAATGAGACCTTGACATGACTCAGACTGTCTCTGTCTTTCTTTATGTGCCTGGTCTCCTTCCTCTCTCGCCCCCATTGGTCTTTCAGGTGGTGCCTCCTCGGGTCCGACCTAATAACCTGGTCTGCAGGACGGGTCATACTTTCTTGCCTCTTATGAGATGGATAGTAAAAGCAAGCAAGCACATTGCCCACCCACCCTAAAAAGACCTTTGGCAGCCTTCCTCCGAGCCATTTGTTTCTCCAAGCATGTCTGACAGAACATTAACCTCAAGATAAATATCTTCTTGAAACATCATTTAACTTATTTCTTCAGACTCCAGTTGCACAAAGCAGATTCATCTTAATTCCTGGCTCATGATATACTCTCAGTGTTGGCACATGAATAGCTCTATTAATTTTTTTAATGCAATGCATTCCCATAAATCCTCTATTAGCCCTAAACTGGAATTTACATGCATCAAGTAGTCATTCCGTTCTTCATCCCTTATCTGTTTCACTACAGATAACTACAGATAGTCACCACCTGAATCACCCCTTCACCATTTGCCAGCGTTCATATGTGTAACATATTTTATATATATACACATATATATGTGTTTTAAATATAGTTTTTATCTGTATGACTTTCTCTTCCCTCCTTCCCCCATCTCCCTTTGTGAAAAGGGTCTCACTATGTAACCTTGGCTGGCCTGTAGCTCACTCTGTAGACCAGGCTGGCATCTAATTCATAGAGATCTGCCCGTCTCTGCCTCCAGAGTGCTTGAATTAATTAGGCGTGATCCACCATGCCCAGTTCTTTCTTTTAGACTGGGTTTCAGTTACCTCAGGATGGGCTTTGTATTCCATGTATAACCAAGGGTGACCTTGAACTCCTTCCTCATTCTCCTGTCTGTACCTCCTTAGTGTTGTGGAATTTTCAGCTGTATACTACAATGGGAAATATCTATATATCTAAAAGGTCATTTATTTATTTATTAGTTGTTTTTTTTTCTTTTGCGGGGGCGGGAGGGGGGGCAGAGTTTCTCTGTGTAGTTTTGGTGCCTGACCTGGATCTTGCTCTGTAGACCAGGTTGGCCTCGAACTCACACTCTGCCTTCCGAGTGCTGGGATTAAAGATGTGCGTCACCACCGCCCATCTCTAAAAGGTATTTTATTATTTTTTTTCCAAGACAGGGTTTCTCTGTGGTAGCCTTAATTGTCCCGGAACTCACTGTGTAGACCAACCTGGCCTCCAACTCACAGAGATCCTCCTGCCTCTGCCTCCAGAATTCTGGGATTAAAGGTGTGCACCACCACACCCAGCCTAAAAGGTATTCTTAAAAATAAAATAAATTTTATTTTATTTTATGTGTACGGGGGTTTTGCCTGCATTCATATCTGTGCACCAAGGAGGCCTGAAGAGGGCATCAGATCCCTTGGAATGAGAGCTACAGGGAGTTGAAAGTCACCTGTGGCCGGGTGGTGGTGGCGGCGGCGGCGGCGGCGGCGCACGCCTTTAATCCCAGCACTAGGGAGGCAGAGGCAGGCGGATCTCTGTGAGTTCGAGGCCAGCCTGGTCTCCAAAGCGAGTTCCAGGAAAGGCGCAAAGCTACACAGAGAAACCCTGTCTCGAAAAACAAAAAAAAAAAAAAAACCAAAAAGAAAGTCACCTGTAGGTGCTGGGAACTGAACCCAGTGTTCTAGAAAAGCAGCCAGTGCTCTTAACTGTTGGGCCTCGCCCCCCCCCCCCCCCCCCCCCCCGTGCCCCTCTTTTTGGTGGGGGGAGGGGGAGGAAAGGGTTTATTTGGCTTACACTTCCAGATCATAGTTCATCATTGGAGGAAGTCAGGACAGGAACTCAAGCAGGACTGGAAGGAGGCAGGAGCTGATGCAGAGGCCATGGAGAGGTGCTGCTCACTGGCTTGATCCCCATGTTGCTCGGCCTGTTTTCTTATAGAATCCAGAACCACCAGCCCAGGGATGGCCCCACCGGCCATGTGGCCCTCCCCCATCATTTTCATTTCATGTCTTCATTTTCTTTTGCAGCTGCATCTTAGGAAAGCATTTTCTCAGTTGAGATCCCTTCCTTTCAGGCGACCCTAGCTTGTGCCAAGTTGATGTTAAGGCTAACCAGAACACCCCTATTCTCTCATCCCCTTCTTTAAAATTTAGATTCTACACAAGAGAGAAAGAGTAAGAGTCGGCTCCTATTTTTTTTTTTTTTTAATTTTTAATTCTGTGTGTGTGTGTGTGTGTGTGTGTGTGTGTGTGTGTGTGTGTGCATGAGTTCAGGTGCCCTCTGAGAGGTCAGAAGAGGGGGTCAGATTCCCTGGAGTTGGAGTTCCAGGCAGTTGTGAGCTGGAACTGAACTCGGGTCCTCTGCAAGAGTGGCAGGCACTGTAGCTGCTGAGCTTCTCTGTAGCCCTTACTGAACCTTCTTACCTCGTAAAAGGGATACTGTGCCATGTAATAAATACATCGAGATCACCCATGTCGCATTGTAAAGATTGATGCATATTGTTCTGTGATGCCAAACAATAGTTGCAATTACTCTAAATAATACTCCTTTCTTAGGATATGCCACACTTTATTTCTTCTTTCCTGGGTTCACTCTTGCATTCACTGTCAGTAGGTTTTTGGGTGTGTGTGTTCTTGTGAATTCTAGGAATATTCTTCCATATGTTCCTATAGGATGACATAGCATAGTGGTAGAGCACTCACTTAGTGTGCACAAGGCCCTAGGTTTGACCCCCAGGGCTGCAGAACAAACCCAATGCTTCTTGTCCATCACATGGTAAGAGCTTCCTCTACATGTTTAAATACGCATTTGCCTAGGAAAGGAATTACTGGTTTGTGGGCCATCTGAATGGCTTTCCAAAGTTGTACTGATTTACACCCCACCAGCCACTCATGAGAAACCTTGTGGAGCCAGGTCCTTTCTAACACTTGTGTGTGTGTGTGTGTGTGTGTGTGTGTGTGTGTGTGTGTGTCTGTCTGTCTGTCTGTCTGTTGTGTATTTATGCAAGAGTGCATCTGGAGACCAGAGGACCACAGGACTACCATGGGTATCATTCCTGTCTTGGGCTTGGAACTCAGTCAGTAGGCTAGGCTGGTTGGGCACGGAGCCCCAGGGATCTTCTGCCTGTTGCCACCTTCCCAGCACAAGCATTAGAAGTATGAACCACCACATTTGGCTTTAGGTTTTCTTCCTTCCTTCCTTCCTTCCTTCCTTCCTTCCTTCCTTCCTTCCTTCCTTCTTTCTTTTCTTTTCTTTTCTTTCCTTTTCTTTTCGTGTGTGTGTGTGTGTGTGTGTGTGTGTGTGTGTGTGTGTGCGTGCGCGCGCGCGCGCACACGCACTAGCTTTTCACTGATGCTCTTTTCCTCTTGTCTGGTAGTAGAAGATCTCTTAAAAAGTTTGAGAGCACTGAGGGAGAGTGGACTGGTGGAAACCAATGCCAGCTGAGCCTGACTTAAGGGAAGAGTGTGACAGTTTTTCTGGTTTGAAACTGGTGGGTGTTGAAAGGTTGCAAAGCACCCAGTGACTCACAGGAAATCTCCTCAAACACTGCCCCTCCCAGTCCCTCAGCTGGCCCTGTCCCCAGGCAGGAGCCTTAAGATCTGGTCCTCACTTCTGTCCTCAGACGACTGGCTGGCAACTGCTGAGTGTGCTAGATGGGTTCTTAGGGAAATCCGGCTTACCACTGGCATGGGAAAAAAGATATATTGCTTTACAGAGTCAAGGAGGGCGGAGCTGCCAAACCACAGCGTGGAGTCAGCTGTAGCCAGGAACCCAAACCACACTAGGGCTCCAGCTCTGTGTCCCGCCTTCACTGTGGGCTTCTTGCTTCGAACAGCGGGCCAGACAGTTGTCTTCATTTGAAGACACGCATCTGCAGTGTAAACCACACCAACAACCAGAGGAAAAATGACTTTTGTTTTGCTAATCCACAAACAGGTAAATTTAGACGTTGAAAAAAGTAGCCTTTCCAAACTTTTTATTAGGTCTTACCCTAATAAATGCAGGCAGCTTTAAGAACTCCATGTTTTATGGGCTGTGGCTTCCTGGCTGCTTTTTGAGAGCAGGCTTAGTCTGCTCTCAGTTCTTTTGCCAAGTGGTGGGCAGAGCCCGCCTCATGTATTGTCTTAGGGACGGAAACTCCTGCAGGTCAGCGGTGTCCTGGTGTCGATGCAGCCCCTGGTTAATCCTGCGCTTCTTAATCCTCCTCTCAGCCCCTTTCGGGACGGATTTTATGCTATCTACCTTATTTTCACCAAAACACCACGCATTAAAATATTTGTCAAACATGTCCCCGGTGGGCTGTGCGTCAGTGCCCGTTGCTAGTGATGTGGGGTCATCATATCAGCTGGTCCTTGTGTGGCACTGTAATCCTCAAGATCATATTTTATTATGGTCATCAAGGGACAGTGTGAAAAGAGGGAGAACACAGACTTAATAATTTCCCGAATTAGGCAAGTTATTTCTCCAAATGGCTGAAGCTCAGTCTCTTATTCATGTGATTGCGCCCGTAGCTCCTGACTTGCAAGAGTTTTGGTCAGATTTGAGTGACGAGTAAGGGTGTTTAATGTGATATCTGGCCCACAGGCATTTCCACTCCATTACTTCACATCTGTTAGGATATGAAGGTTATTATTAATACTCTTTTTGTGAGTCTTCAGAGATAGAGGTAGTCCTTTCTCAGTACAGCTCCATATCTCTGCATCTTTATCAATAAATAGGAGCAATAATAGCACCTCCCTCAATAGGTTGTTGGGTTAAAATTGAAGTAGAGATGTAAAATCCTAAGACTGGTGCTCTGTAGTGTGCACTCAGTCCTAATCCTTACATTACTGTTATCACTAAGTTTTATATGACTGTAGATATGGGGAAGTGTGGTGGGTATTGTGTTCCCTGAAATATTGTGTGTTCCCTGAAATAAACATATCTGGGGTCAGAGAACAGACAGCCACTAGAACAAAGCCAAAAATGGTGGCTAGAAAATAGGAAGAGTAAGCCCTAACAGAAGTTGGGCAGTGGTAGTACACGCCTTTAATCCCAGCACTTGGGAGGCAGAGCCAGGTGGATCTCTGTGTTCAAGGCCACTTTAGAAACAGCTAAGCATGGTGACCCACGCCTTTAATCCCAGAAACCCAACCTTTAATCCCAGGGTGTGGGGGCAGAAAGAGAAAGGTATATAAGGCGTGAGGGCCAGGAACTAAGGTTTTAAGCATTTAGTTAGTTAAGCATTTGGCTGGAGAAGTATTCAGGATTTGGAGCAACACAGTTCAGCTGAGATTCATGTGGAGGAGGACTCAGAAGCTTCCAGCCTGAGGAAACAGGATCACCTGAGGAACTAGCAAGGTGAGATAGCTGTGGCTTGTTCTGCTTCTCTGATCTTCCAGCATTCACCCCAATAACTGGTTTCGGGTTTGAGTTTCATTAACAAGTACCTTTTAAGATTCCTGTTACAGGGAAGCAATCAGAACGTCCATGATGGTGTCTGCATTTATACACCAGTAAAACAAATGCAATGTATCTTGTCACAATGTAGAAAATGGGATTAGGAGGGTTATCATCAAAACAAAGCAGGAATTTATAGGTTGACAGTCTGGTAGTGGGCCCTTTCCCTGTGTGTGTGTGTGTGTGTGTGTGTGTGTGTGTGTGTGTGTGTGTGTGTGTATGCGTATGCCATGGTGCATGTGTGAAAGCAAGGGGACAAGCCACTGTAGCCGGTTCCCTCCTCCTGCCACGCAGGTCCAGATGTGGAACTCAGATAGTTAGGCTTAGCAACAAGTGCCTTTACTAGCTGAGCCAGCTTGCCAGCCCCCATCTCTTTTCTTACCTTCTTCTCCTTTTTTAAATAAATCTTCTGAGTTTGGCAGATGGAAAGAACACAGACCGACGCTAACATCATCTTTGGACTTCAGTGTTGCTGTTTTAATTGACATTTGAACTTGGTCAGGTGACAGAATCTTTGCAAAGATGATGTGCACTCTTACTGTTGTGTAAAATCCAGCAAGTTAACATATGTGGGAACTCAGTGTGGTGGCTGGTGCTTCCCCTAGTTCCTTTTACTATATGTTGGAGAGAGACTATTAACACATCCTCTATGTTCTTGAATATATAAGGCTCACATAGAACTTGAGGTGTAAGAAGAAACCACCAGATTTACAAGTTTAATTTTTGTTCTTTTGTGTAAAACTATTTTTATCAATTTATTCTGGCTTGAAGGCTGGTTTTTATCACCTCCTCCTCGACAAGTGGTGAGTGTTTTAATCCAAAGTGGCTCCTGATTGACTTTGCCCACAGCTACTTAATAGACCCTTTCTTTGATGTGATTATCTTTCTCCTAAGCACATTTACTAAGAAGAATGTAAGTAGTTCTAACAGTATGCCCCGTACTGTTTTTAAAATAGCTCATGCATAATCAGTTTTGTCTATTAGTTGTCTGTGGCTATCCTAACAAACTGCCTGCCTCTGCCCCTCAAGGGCTGGGATTAAAGGCATGTGCCGCCATGCCTTAGCCTTTAGCCATGTTTTAAAATTATGGCTTATAAAGTGATCATGTCTCTGTTATTTCATCTTCATTAAGTTTAATGGCCAAAGCAACGTGACTTTACTATCTTTCATTCTGTGGCCAAAAGGCCAACCAACAGAAACCTCAATGGTAGAGTGTAGCAGGAATCTTAAGTGGTCTTATTAATAAAATCAAACCTGAAGCCAGGTATTGGGGTGAACGCTGGAAGGTCAGAGAAGCAGAACAAGCCACACCTTCCTCACCTTGCCACTTCCTCAGCTGATCCTGTTTCCTCAGACTGGAAGCTTCTGAGTTCTCATCCAAATGAATCCCAGCTGAACTGTTGCTCAAAAGCCCAAAAGTTTAACCAGGCTCTCTAGTTCCTCGTCCTCACGCCTTAAATGCCTTTCTGCTTCCTGCCATCAGTTCCTGGGATTAAAGGCTCTTGTTACCATGCCTGGTTGTTTCCAGCGTGGCCTTGAACTCACAGAAATCCAGATGGATCTCTGCCTCTGGAATGCTAGGATTAAAGGCGTGTGCTACCACTGCCTAACCTCTATGTTTAATATTATGGCTGTTCTGCTCTCTGACCCCCAGGTAAGTTCATTGGGGTGTACAATGTATCAACCACAGTAGAGCTGTGTCCTTTTTCTACATGCTCTAGTTGGGAATCCAGTCCTTTGTTTCCAGTTTCTAAGCACCATCTGCATGTCCTATCTCCTGGCCCCTTCTCATCTCCAAAGCCAACATCTCTAATCCTTCTGTAGTTACCTCTTTCTCTGATTAAGTTGAGGTTCTTCTTTATTGGATTTTCCTGGATAATAATCACAACAGTGTCCCCAACTCAAGGCTTTTTTTTTGTTTGTTTTTTTGTTTTGTTTTGTTTTGTTTTTCGAGACATTGTTTCTCTGTGTAGCTTTGTGCCTTTCCTGGATCTCGCCCTGTAGACCAGGCTGGCCTAGAATTCACAAAGATCCGCCTGGTTCTGCCTCCCTAGTGCTGGGATTAAAGGCGTGTGCCACCACTGCCCGGCTAATGTAGGTTTTTTTTTTTTTTTTTAAAGATTTATTTATTTATTATGTATGCAGTGTTCTGACTGCACATATCCCTGCAGGCCATAAGAGGGCGCCAGATTTCATTATAGATGGTTGTGAGACACCATGTGGTTGCTGGGAATTGAACTCAGGACCTTTGGAAGAGCAAGCAGTGCTCTTAACCTCTGAGCCATCTCTCCAGCCAACTCAAGGCTTTTTAAGCCGTGTTCTGTTTACATGTTTGAGGGAAGAATGTGGCTGTTTGTGGAATGGCCTTTACTTCCCTCCCACATCTAGTCACAGGATCTAAAATGGTGATAACGAAACGAGCAGCTTTAAGGGTGGATGCACACCCCTATAACTGCACCCTTTGGGGAGCTGAAGCAGGGGAATGAAGTGTGTGAAGTCTGCCTGGGCTATGTAGTGAGCTCCTGGACAGCTTGTGCAGTCTGGCTTTGGTAACAGTGTAGCAATCATTTACATCAGGGAAATCTTTCTCAATTCTTTTCATTTATGTAGCTCTCCACACATACTCATTCTTTGAAAATACCAGCCAAGAACTATTCCTGCTGGTTTCTAGTTGTACCACAGGTTTGGGAGAGATTTTGTGGATGCTGATTCCCTTGGATGAGTTACTCGTCCGCACTGGTGCTGGAGAATGCTCTTCCATCTGATAGGATGGTGGTTCCCATGGAGTCTCCCCACACCTCTCCCTTGTATGTGTGATTTTGTACTGTATGTTCATGTATGTGTGCTGGTACAAGTGTTTATGCTACAAGTGTTTATGCACTTTCATGTGTGGTGTGGAAGCCAAAGAACAAGCTTGAGTATCATTGCTCAGGATGGCTATCCTGGTGGTCAGCCACCATGTAGGTGCTGGGAACCAAACCCACGTCCTCTGTAAGAACAAGTATTCTTCCATCTATCTGTCTGTCTGTCTGTCTGTCTGTCTGTCTATCTATCTATCTATCTGGCGATGGATCGACAGAGTTTCTCTGTGTAACCCTGCCTGTCCTGGAATTCAATCCATGTCCTCTGTAAGAGTAATAAGTACTCTTATTTTGTTTATATATTGGTTTTTCGATACAGTGTTTCTCTGTGTAATCCTGGCTATAGTGGAACTCACTCTGTAGACCAGGCTGACCTCACACTTGGAGATGTGCCTGTCTCTGCCTCCCAAGTGTTCGGATCAAAGGCATGTGCCACTACTGCTCTACACAAGTACTCTTAAACACTGAGCCATCTCTGGCTCCTGTCCACCTTTTTGGGAGGACTGTCTCTCACTTTGACCTGGGGCTAACTGATTGAGCTAGGCCAGCCCCTGGGATTTGCCTGCCTTGCCTTCTTAGTGCTGGGGTTACGAAGGTGTGCCACCATGCCCAACTTTTACATGTCCAATGGGGATTGGGCTCAGGTCATCATGCTTGCACACAGTCTAAAATACCTCCCAATCCTCCATGGCTCTTCTCTTGACCTGAATAACTTCTCTTCATTCTTTGAGTCTATGAAATACCATGACCAGTCTTCCATGAAATCCCATCCCAGCTGCCCGTTTCTTAACACTCACCCCACTTTCATAAGTTCTTTACTGTTCTTCACTTCTGTGTTGTGAATCTCATGACACCAGGGGACCTATCTCTATTTCTCTGTGTTTTCAGAGTGATACATTGTTAAGATCCCATGGGTCCTAAAACTATTGCTAACTGACATCACCAAAGAGTGTAATATAGGGCTGGAGAGATGGTGCAGTGGTTAAGAGCACTGTCTGCTCTTCCAGAGGACCTGGGTTCGATTCCCAGCTCCCACATGGCAGCTCACAACTGTAACTCCAGTTTCAGGGGGATCCAACACCCTTGCACAGACATATGTGCAGAAAAACACCAATGCACATAAAATATAGATAGATAGATAGATAGATGATAGAGATAGAAAAAAAAGAGTGTAATATAAGTCCCAATGAAGGAGGTGGCTCAGCAGTTAAACCACCTGCAGATGCTGGATGGGCATGGCAGGCAGCTAGCCTGTAAACCCACTGTAAGAAAGAAGATCTGAAGTTTCTTGGCAAATCCAGTCCTAGAGCTCTGACTACCTGAACCTTTTCTCCCCATGCAGTTCAAAGGCTCGGGGCAAAAAAACGCCTGCCAGCTGAAGCAGCAGCTGAAGGTTTCTTATCTTTTAAGGACTTTGACTCTCGTGGCAGAAAAGAATTTTAGAATGAGCCAGTAAGAAGCAGAGTCGGAGTTTATGAGAAGGCATTTTTAAGCACCAGAGTTGGAAGACAGGTGCTGGGGAAAACAGTAGGACACACCCCAGCGATGGACGTGGGAGGTCTGAAGGGAGCCAGTGAAGTCTTCACTGTCTGGGGTGGCTTCTCGCCCTTGCACCTCAGGACTTAAATGATGTCCTAGGGTGGCTAGTTACTATGCATTGGGCAGGACTGCAGGTGGTAAGGTAAAACTCTTGTTCGCAAGGGGTGCAGGAAAGTTAAGAATATTTGATTTTTGACCGTAAACAAAGCTTTGGTCTTGTTTTTGAGATTCCCAGAAAATATCTGGGAAGGAGTAAGACTACTTGAAGGTCATACAGGCTTGGGCCATAAGCCAAGTTCATTGTTATTTTAACATTTGTGTATTGTTTCTGTGTTGGCAGCCTTCCTGACAAATGTTGTTAACTGTATTGGAGTTTTTGAGTCTCAGCCTGTGAGAGGCTCCAACCCAGACCCTGTGGTGAGAGGGCCCTCTTCTCTTCCCATAATTTTCTCCATCTTTCCATCCTGTCCTGTTGGGCTATGTCTTCCATTCAGATACAGAAATCTTGCTAATGGACCAAGAGACACCCCTCCCCCAATTGCCAAGTGTTTTTTTTTTTTTTTCTTTCTAGAATTCATGCTGCCCAGCAGAACTGATCACTACCACTCTTCTCCATCACACTGTACATTGTAGCTTATTTTATATTTCTATTTTTTATGTTTTGCAATGCTAGGGATCGAACCTAGGGCCTTGTGCCCACCATTGAGTTACATCCTAGCACTGAATTATTGATGTTATCGTCATCATCATATTTATTTGTTTAAATTTATGTGTATATCTTTGTATCTGTTATGTATGTTCAGGTGCCCAAGAAGGCCAGAAGGGAGCATTGGATCCACTGGAACTGGAGTCGGTGACTGTGAGCTGACAAGGGTGCTGGGAACTGAGCTTAACCCTCTGTGAGAGCTCTCAGCAAATGTATATGCTCTTAGCTACCAAGTTACTATCTCTCCTGTTAATTAATTAGGCTTTTTGAGACAGGGTCTCATATGGCCCAGACTGACTCTGTACTTGAGGATGACCTTGAACTCCTTATCCTCCTGCCTTCTCCTCCCAAGTGCTGGGTTACAGGTATGTGCCTCCATGCCTGGCTCCACCATATTTAAATGCTTGTTTGCTGGCATTTGTCTTTGGGTCCACACAATTAGGAACTTTTCTTTTTCCTTTTCCTATCAGAGATATTTAGCCCAGTAAGGGCTCATATTTCCTGAACCTTTGCGTTTGTACAGATTAACCAATTGCCTTCCCATTGTGAAGCTGAGCTCCCACCGATGGGATAAGATGCCGTCACCACAACCAACAGGGATAAAAGAAAGAAGCCCTCTTGGCCAGGTGTGCTTGGGTTCCAGCACACACACCTGCTTTGCTAAGTGACTTTATATTTTGCTTGTGTTCCTTTGTGCAAGACCTAGATCACTCTTCATTTGTTCCTAACAACATGTTTCTGAGTTGTATTCAAGAGTGGTTTTATCTTAGGACCCATCATAAGCTCCAGCATCCGCTTGCTGCGGATGGGCCCCTTGGAAAGCCTGGCTCTCCCTGCGGTGTTAGCCTTGCTGTGGTCCATCTAGCCAGTTCTTACTCACATCCAATCAGAGATGAGCGTGAAGCTGCCTTTCAGGGGCCTGAGACTTGCACAGGGATCCGGACAGAAACAGAGGTGCTCTGTTTAGCTTTAGGTCTTCCTCCATTACAAATTTCTTTTGTTTTCCCTTCTTATTTTGGCTAGGAATGTAGGAATTCTATTTTGAAAGATTGCGCCTATCCTTGCATTTGTGAATAATGAAATTATTTTTTCCCTCTGTCTTTTAACTGATCACACACTGGAACTCCTGATTAGCAAGAGCAAATGAGTGTTACCACACTAGATATAATTATAGCTGAGACCACACATATGTGATGTTTTAGTGTGTATGAAAAATCTTGTCACTGGGCATGGTGATGAGGGGCTGTGATGCCGGCACTCTGGAGGTGGAAGCAGGGGGATTGTACATAATGAATTCGAGGTCAGCCTGGGGTATATGAGATCCTGTTTCATACACACACACACACACACACACACACACACACACACACACACACACACGTATACGCACAAAACTCTCTGTGTGTGTCTATTTGAAGACAGGATCCCACCATGTAGTCCCTGCTGGCCTGGAGCTCCTTATGTAGACTGGACTAGTTTCAGACTCACAGAGATTCACCTTGTCTTTGCCTCTCAAGTTCTGAGATTAAAGGCATGTGCCCCCGTGCCTAATTTACAGCCATATTTTAAGATTATAACTTATAAAGTGATCATGTCTCTGTTATTTCATCATCATTAATTTTCCAGAGTTTATACAAACTCTCCTCCTTCATCCATCCTTTGGTCACCTCATGGAACATAATATGTATAGAAAAGGCAGGGTAGGGGCTGGAGAGACAAATTAGCAGTTAAGAGTACTGGCTGTTCTTGCAGAGGAACTGGGTTCAATTCCCAGCACCCATACGGCAGCTCACAACTGTCTGTAACTCCAGTTCCAGGGGATCTGACACCCTCACACAGACACACATGCAGGCAAAACACCAATGCACATAAAATAAAGAGCCCCTTTACAAGTTGGTGCTGCTGTTAAGCCCCAGGTGCGGACATTTTATATGTCTCAGCCCACTGCAGCATCCTTACCGTACCTAGAGGGCCTGTTCTTCCGGCTGCTTCCAGACCTCATGTGTTTTGGTTTGACAAGATGGCCCAAGCTTGTTTTGTTCATTTCCTACCCCAGTTCTGAAACCAGCCATTTCCCCAACATTCTTTTTTCTTTTAATGGGCCTCAGCATTTAGCTTCTTTGAAATAGAGAATCTCAGGGCAACTGACAAAGGTATTCAGGTGGTTCACCTCCCATTAAACATCAAAAGATGCTGGGCTAGAGCAGTGCCTGTCAACACCATAGCTGAACTCTCAAGGAAATAAATCAGCCACCTTCGTTGCCATTCACTGTGCGCATTGGTTACCTCCCTTGTCGCTGTGAGAAAATGCCTAACAAAAGGTAGTTCACTTGGCTCACAGTCTGAGGCTGTCATGGCAAGAGCAGGAGGCCGCTGCACACATGGCATCTGGGGTCAGGAAGCAGAGCCATAAAGCTTTATGCTCACCTTCTCACTTTTATTCAGTCCGTGAGATGGTGCTGTTCACACTCAAAGCCGATCTTCCTTCTTCCATTAAACCTTTCTGGAAAAACTCTCATGGACACACCTGTCTTAGGGTTTCTATTGCTGTGAAGAGACACCATGACCACGGCAACTCTTTTTTTTTTTTTTTTTTTTTTAAGATTTATTTATTTATTATGTACACAGAAGAGGGCACCAGATCTCATTACAGATGGTTGTGAGCCACCATGTGGTTGCTGGGAATTGAACTCAGGACCTCTGGAAGAGCAGCCAGTGCTCTTAACCTCTGAGCCATCTCTCCAACCCTCACGGCAACTCTTATAAAGGAAAACCTTTAATTGGGACTGGCTTACAGCTCAGAGGTTTAGCCCATTGCCATCACAGTGGGAAGCATGGTGCAATGCAGGTAGGCATGGTGCTGGAGAGGTAGCTGAGAGTTCTACATCCAGATGTGAAGGCAGCAGGAAGAGACAGTGAGCCACTGGCCTGGCTTGAGCATCTAAGATCTCAAAGCCCCCCTTCACAGTGACACTCCTCCAACAAAGTCACACCTACTCCAGGAAGGCCACTCCTCCTACAAACAGTACCACTCTCTATGGGCTTATGGAGGCCATTCCTTTCAAACCACCACAAATACCCAAGGTATATTTTCATGATGAATCTAAATTCACTCTTGTTGGCAATGAAGATCAACTATCATGCTGTATAGAGAAAATCTACTTGAGTTTGTTTACAGTATAATTAAAATGCTCTAGAAACTGATCTGGGTGGCTTATGTATAACGTGTGAGGGCTTGGCCTAAGTGAGTATTTTTCTTCAGTATTTTTAAAATAAGGGTACAAAAAATTATTATCCCCCATGAGGTGTTTATAGGTGGTAGACAGGATGGGGCTTTGAGTCTGCCCAAAGTAACTACACTTCATCGATGTCTTTCAGCTTTAAAGTTTTGTCTTCAGCTGACAACATGTAATTTTGGCAACACAGATTTACTGAGACATGAAGTGGAGGGGAGCCATGGATCACAGTCAAGTGACCGGTTTCACCAGTCATTTGGGCAGCTTTAAACAATCAAATGAAAAGGAGAGACTAATCAAGAAGTTGCCTTTCTCATCTTGTCTTACACTTCTCTAGGAGATGCTTAAATAAACTCACTGAGGTTTAGACTCTGCTTCCTGAGAATCTGGTCAAGTTGCTATAAGCAGAGGTTTTGGCTAGCACTTTCTTTTTTTTTTCTTTCTTTCTTTCTTTTTTTTTTTTTTTTTTAGTTTTTTGACACAGGGTTTCTCTTGTGTAGCTTTGTGCCTTTCCTGGAACTCACTTGGTAGCCCAGGCTGGCCTCGAACTCACAGAGATCCGTCTGGCTCTGCCTCCCAAGCGCTGGGATTAAAGATGTACACCACCATTGCCCGGCTTCTTCTTTTTTTTTTTTTTTGGAGCTGAGGATCGAACCCAGGGCCTTGCGCTTGCTAGCCAAGCGCTCTACCACTGAGCTAAATCCCCAACCCCTTATGATTTTGAAATATACATCTAAGTAAAGGACATCGGCCCAACTTGAAGTTGCATTAACGAAGTGCTAGAGACAGGGGTGATAGTCATGGACAGGGGTGATGGTCATTGTGAAGAAGATCTGGGGACAGGGGTGATGGTCATTGTGAAGAAGATCTAGAGACAGGGGTGATGGTCATTGTGAAGAAGATCTGGGGACAGGGGTGATGGTCATTGTGTCTGTCTCTTATGTATACTGTATAAAGTTTGCATTTGAATTAGGCACAGAACCAAGTGGTAGCCCTCAGTTTCCCTTGAAGTTCATCAGGAAGTATTCCAACCTGTCCTCCCGTTAGGATCAAGGCAGGAAGTCCTGGCCCTTGGCTGCCTGCACAGCTCTTGTTCTCACCCTCCCGTTGTATCCTTTCTGTATGGTTGGCTCTAGATCCCCACAGAGACAGAAACTTCGGGATATTCGGAAGCAGCAAACGCACCTTAGGCCCCTTCTGTGCAGACATTGTGCTGACCATGAAGGCTGCAGTGTCCTGCCTGCTCTTGGAACTTAGGGTTTTGGAGTGTGAGCCATAAGGAATCTGTGAGGTACTGTGGTCCAGGGGCTCCTGGAAAGAGTCTGGAATGGGAAATAGGTACATTGAAGAAGTTCTAGATTCCTTGGGCTTGGTATACGCTGACATCCAGAGCTGACTGACAAACCTGCTGAGTGAGGTGGAAGGAATGTTAAAAGCTGGAGGAGGGGGTGAAGAGTTGTGGAATGCTGTCTTCCGGGCATGACGTGGCTCTTGCACTCTTGAACTCTTAGTAGCCATGGTTAACTGCACAAGACTTGAACACCATTGGGCCTATCAACCTTCCGTTATGGAAGTGGGAGGGACTCCCAAGGCCCTGACCTGTCTGTTGACAGCTAATAGCTGCTAGGGAAGGGAGAAATATTTTCATCAGTGGTGTAGCCACTGGCAAGTTGCCCATACTCCTGTAATTAATCCTAATTAAGTTCTTTCATACACATCTACACACACCTACACCCTCCCTCCACATGAGCATGAAGGAGAAGGTGATCAGTTAGGAAGAGGAAGGGATTAAGGGAGGGTAGTGGGGATAAATATGATCAAAATATTATGAAACTCAGTGTTATGTGTGATCAATATATATTAATAAAAAACCTTAAAAGAATTTACTGAGTGAATAAAAGGAAGTATATTTTTACTTAAAAGCAACATACAGGGGCTGGAGAGATGGCTCAGAGGTTAAGAGCACTGGCTGCTCTTCCAGAGGTCCTGAGTTCAGTTACCAGCAACCACATGGTGGCTCACAACTATCTGTAATGAGATCTGGTGCCCTCTTCTGTATACATAATAAATAAATAAATCTTTAAAAAAAAAAGTTGTTGCAGTGGAAGAGATATTAATGTACTTCACTTTTCTGGAAGAAAGAAGAGGGGCTAATGCCTTTTCTTCTTTCATTTTTTTGGTTCTCAAGTTCATAGACTATCTGTAAACAGTAGTGTAGCAGAGAGTTACAGACTCAGCCCATTTTCTACCTTCGCAGCAACCCTGGTGCCTGGGTTCCTGGAGTCCCTGCTCCCAGGGCGAGCAGGCAGAAACTGGGAAGTCCATCTTGTGGGCAGAGCACTTCCGGTCCTTTGAAGTTCACCTCTGTTTGAAAAGACTGTGACAGGATATAGTCCACAGTGGGACGCGTGTTGTTTCCAGAAGCCTCCCTTAGCCGGGGAGTGTTTGATGTGGTGTGTGGTCTGGCTCAGAATTCTCCCACACTAGGCCCCTTTGGTAACATGCAGGTATGCATGTGTGGCCTGGCGTTGTTCTAGGCCTTCTGTGATTTCCCTTCTCCTTAAACCTCCACCCATCCAATTTCTCTCTGTCTCTCCCTCTCTCCCTCCCTTCCTGCCCCCTGCCCCCACCCCCCATTATAGATGAGGTCATTAGGACTTGTAGCCAGAAGTGCGTCTCTGTAACTTTAAATCTCCGCATTCAATTTGGAACACACTCTCTCTTCTAGGGGGCTGGCAGACTTAACTGTTGGAGGACAGTTTGCTTAACTGGGCTCTTGTAGACTACAAAAATGAGCCGGCTGGAGGAATTCTGCCAATTCGTGAACAGGGCTTGGTGCCTCCAAGTTTCTTATTGCACTTATTTCCCGTTTCTTGTTGCTTTCAAGTCCCTTATGGGATATGACCCACAGTCTGGGTTTGGTTAGCTTCTCAGGGCTTGATTGGACTGTCGGTGCTTTCTGCTGTGAATACCCGACTTGCTGGTTTTGCTTGAGGAAGGGGTGTGAAGGGAGGAGAGGGGCCAGGTCTCCTAATGTAAGCTGTGCTATACAACCCTGGTGGAGAGAAGGATGGGCAGAGTGGTGGAGAGGGGCCAGGGAGGGTGGGGAGAAGATGCAAACTTGGGAAGACATCAATCGGTGGGAGGAACAGGAAGACCCGAGGGGATCTGAGTTTTGACTGTTGCTGCCTTTGTTGCTTTTGTCTGGGTAGGGTCTCCTCAGCCCCAACCAGTGCAGACCAGGCCCCCTCAGTGAGGCGAGCTCCAGAGGGAGAGGTAGTAGCCTCCCTCTGGTCTTGCTCATGCCTTGGCCTGTAAAGGTGAAGTGTCTGGAAAGCAGTCATACCTCCTGGGAGCCAGTTTCAATCCTATGTTCATCTTGGTGAAAACTCCTTTCAACGGCCTAGTGGGGATTGGCTAGACATCCTTCTCCTTCTCGATGGTGCAGATCCCTTCAATTCCTTCATTGGGGCTGCGAGAAACTAAACCACAGGGAAGGATAACTTTTTGAAGAGGAATCTAGCAAACCAGCGAAGTGGGGTATGCTTATATCCTAACACCAGAGTCTCCTTCACAGTAACTACTTTATTTCTTTTTTTCTTTTTTATTTTTTTGAGCTGATGATCAAACCCAGGGCCCTGTGCTTGCTAGGCAAGTGCTCTACCACTGAGCTAAATCCCCAACCCCACAGTAACTACTTTAAACTCGATGACACACACTGTAAGTCACCACGGGACACTGAAGCCACAGCAAAAGCTGGCCTCTTTCAGGAAGCCCCAGGTGGCTCTCACCAGATTACCTAGAGTGCTGTGGAGATCTCTCTCTTAGCATATCCATGACCCCTTTGTACCATTGCTAAAACAAACCAGATATGTGATTAAGAAACCTATGCAAGAATGTTTGTAGAGGCATTATTCATAAAAACAAGAACAACAAAACCTTGGAATTTAATCGTAATACCCATCAACAAAAGAATAAAGTGTGTTAGAGTCACACAGCAAAATACTGTACAGTTGTGAAAAGGAAAAAGAGGTAAAGAATTAATAGGGAGAATTTTCTCAATGTTAAAGAAGATAGAAAGCTACACTTTACAGCTAGCGATACTTACATGAATGTTAATTGAAATGGATGAGAATAATAAGTAGCAAGCTTTCACAAATATTTACTTCTAGGGAAGGTCCAACAATAACTGGAGGGAACCAAGAGTGTTGGCGCTGCTAGTATTTTCTTAAGGCCCCAGGTAGGCTGTACGTACTGATTTCACATTAAAAACTTGGCTCTCCATATCTGTACATTTTACCCTATGGAGTCAACCAACTTCGTTTAAAAGTATTGAGGAAAACAAAAACCATGTATACTGAACATGTGCAGATTCTCCTGGCAGTAGGCCCTGAGAAGCAAGCACATATCAGCTCACATGGCACGGACATCATATTAGGCATTGTAGATCTGGACATGCTACAGCACATGGGAGGGTGTGCATGAGTTATATGAAAACATTACACCATTTTACGAAAGGTACCCAGCCTTCATTGAACTTGACATCTGCAGCCGGTCCTCGAACCGATGCCCTGGGGACACTTTCGTTATATGCTAAATGTCTTGTAAGAAATTTTAGCAGGTGAGGCTGGGGCACATGTGGCTCAGTTGCTAGAGTGCCTGCTTAGCATTCATAAAGCCCTGAGTTCTATCCCCAGGACTGCATAAAGTGCTGCTTGCCTGTAATCCCCATGCTGAAGAGTAGAGGCAGGGGGATCAGGAGCTTAAGGGCATTGTATAGTATAGTATAGTATAGTATAGTATAGTATAGTATAGTATAGTATAGTATCTATCGTATTGTATAGTATCGTATCGTATAGTATAGTATAGTATAGTATAGTATAGTATCTATCGTATTGTATTGTATCGTATAGTATAGTATAGTATAGTATAGTATCTATCGTATTGTATTGTATCGTATAGTATAGTATAGTATAGTATCTATCGTATTGTATCGTATCGTATCGTATAGTATAGTATAGTATAGTATAGTATAGTATCTATCGTATTGTATCGTATCGTATAGTATAGTATAGTATAGTATAGTATAGTATAGTATCTATCGTATTGTATCGTATCGTATCGTATAGTATAGTATAGTATAGTATAGTATAGTATCTATCGTATTGTATTGTATCGTATAGTATAGTATAGTATAGTATAGTATCTATCGTATTGTATTGTATCGTATAGTATAGTATAGTATAGTATCTATCGTATTGTATCGTATCGTATAGTATAGTATAGTATAGTATAGTATAGTATAGTATAGTATCTATCGTATTGTATCGTATCGTATAGTATAGTATAGGCATCCTATAGTATATGTTTGAGGTACGCATGGTCTTCATGACCCCTTTATCAGAGCAAAAATAAATAAATACATAAAGAGATGAAAAAGAAAATTTGACAATTAAATCAGCTACGAGAAAGAACATTTCTAGATTTAACTGGAGCCAGGCACAGAGTTCAGACACTGGGTGGCCTTGTCAGCCATTTTAAAGTTGGGCGCTCATGTGAGGGCAGAGAGGAGCCACTTAAGGCTGTAGACAAGGGATGATTCCATTAGATTGAATTTAGAAAGGAACTCTTGCAGTGTGGAGACTGGATATGGGAGAGAGGGTGCCCCAGGAGAGCAGTTAGGAAAGGGTCATTGCCTCCCAAGCCACAGGACCCCTTGCAGGAACACTGCGTAGCTGGGCCACATCCACAGAACTCACTTGGTAGAAGGAGAGAGAGACTAGATTCCTGCAAGTTGTTCTCTGACTGCCACAGGTGTTTGGGTGCACATACATGACACAATAAGTGTAATAAAATATTTAAAAATTCTTCCTTTTTTTGGACCTGAGGACCGAACCCAGGGCCTTGCGCTTGCTAGGCAAGTGCTCTACCACTGAGCTAAATCCCCAACCCCGTATTTTTATAGTATGTCTGTGGCTGCATTTCTTTAAGCCTTTGATCTTAGTGTGATATTTGTTTATTTTTGAGGTTCTATGGATTACACCTAACATTTTTTTCTTTTTCTTTCTTTCTTTCTTTCTTTCTTTCTTTCTTTCTTTCTTTCTTTCTTTCTTTCTTTCTTCCTTCCTTCCTTCCTTCCTTCCTTCCTTCCTTCCTTCCTTCCTTCCTTTCTTTTTTTGTTTTTGTTTTTGGAGACAGGATTTCTCTGTGTAGTTTTGGTGCCTGTCCTGGATCTTGCTCTGTAGACCAAGCTGGCTTGGAACTCAGAGAGATCCACCTGCCTCTGCCTCCCAAATGCTGGGATTAAAGGCACACCTAGGATTTGCTTGCTAGGTAAGCATTCTATCACCAGGCTACCCAGCTCCAGCAGTCAGTATCTTAAAAGCAGCTCCCCTGTTAATCCTAGTGTGCAGCCAGGATGGACAACTAAAAACTTAGGTAGATTCTCAGCTTCATTTAATAATGAATTTTATGCCAATGATTTCTTTTAAGTTTAAGAAGTATTGATTCAAGTCAGGTGTGGTGGTGCTTGCCTTTATCCCAGCACTTGGGAAGTAAAGGCAGGAGTTCGAGGTTAGCCTGGTCTAGAGAGGGAGTTCCAGGACAGTCAGGGATACATAGTGAGACCCTTTCTCCCCACCTCCCGCCCAAAGTGTTGATTTAGAGGGCATTTCCATTACATTGCAGTGTGCTCAGGCCTGGTTCCTTCTAGACCCTTCTAAGAGCTTTCTTCCGTGTCTCTTAAATTTCTTCCTTGTCAATCTTCAGTTTTATTCTTGCTGTCTTCTGTTTGTCTGCCAAACAGGTTTAAGTTTTCTTGACTCTAACTAATATATACCCTATCATCTGCTGTTGCTTATTTCTCAAACTCCCCTCCCCTATTTGTTTCCCTTTTATTTATTTAGACAGGGTCTCACTACAGAGCTCAAACTGACCTTGGAACTCACTAGGTAGCTTAAGTTGTCTTTCAACTGTGAGTGGTGAGTGACGGATCCTTCTGCCTCAGTCTCCTTCTATTAAAAATGTTTCTTTCTTTCTTTTCTTTTCTTTTTTTTTTTTTTTTTTTGTTTTTTTGAGACAGGGTTTCTCTGTGTAGCTTTGCACCTCCTTTCCTGGATCTCACTCTGTAGCCCAGGCTGGCCTCATAGTCACAGAGATCCACCTGCCTCTACCTCCTGAGTGCTGGGATTAAAGGCGTGCACCACCACCGCCAGGCTAATGTTTATTTCTTTATTGTGTGTGTTGTGGGGGTGGGCATGATGGCCATGGTGTATGTATAGATCAAAGGACAACTTTCAGGGGTTGATTCTCTCCATTATGTGGGTCCTGGGAATTGAACTCCGGTCATCTGGCTTGGCAGCAAGCACCTTTACATGCTGAGCCATTTTCCTGACACTTTCTCTCTTTTACTTAAAAAAATTTTACATTTATTTAGTGTTTGTGTGTGTGTGTAGGAGCACATGCATCATACACCCCACTGCACATGGCTAGTCCATAAAGAGCCAAGTAAACAAAATGATCTTTAAATGGATGGCCAGTGAATGGCAGAGTAACTCTCCTTGGAAATTGGGGTGGGGTATGAGAAAAATAAAAGGGAATAAAAAATATAATCTTTTAAACTCTATTAATTCAACTTTTGTGCTCATGAAGTAATCAATAAGATGAATCGAAGAGGCTTGGGTATATTTAAGTTGGTAGGATGCTTGCCTACCATGAATGCAGCTCTGGGTTCATAAACTGGGTATGGTAGTACATGACCATAACCCTAGGAAGGTAGTGTCGGGAAGATCATAAGTTCAAAGTCATTATCCACTCCATGGCAAGTACAAGCCCTGCTGGGGCCACATGAGACTGTACTTCTAAATTAAATGACTAAATGGACTCAGTGGGGGAAGTGCTTGCTAGGACAGTGTAAAGACCTGAGATCGAATCCCCAGAAGCTACGAAAAGTTAGGCACAGTCATGGACAGCTGTAATCTCAGTGATTCTGCAGTGAGGTGGGAGCTGGAGATAGGAGGGTCTTTGAAGCTTGTAGGCCAGTTAGCTGGGAGTACACAGTGGAGAGACAATAAATCAAGCTGATCTCACGAAGGTAGAACAGGAAGAGAGATAGCAAGGTTGTCCTCTGACAGCCACATGCCACGAAAGTGCAAACACACTTGTACATACAGACCCATCACACACACATTGTACACATGTGCACAAAGAAATAAATAATAATTATTTAGAATAATTATTAGAATAAAATTTAGACTAATTCGTATTTCCACAGTAATTCATATTGTGTTTATATCAAAAAGTGTGTGTATGTGTGAGTTGTAGCTTCTTGCAAGTCGGTCTGAGTCCTTCCTTTATTCTCTAGGGATATTTTGAAGACCATAGCTCTGGGCCAGATGCTGTCCTTGTGTATATGTGGCACAGCCATCACCAGCCAGTATTTGGCGGAAAAGTACAGAGTGAACACGCCCATGCTTCAGAGCTTCATCAACTACTGCCTGCTGTTCCTGGTCTACACAGTGATTCTGGCATTTCAATCTGGTACGTCAAATGCAGGAACCATCTGTTCCATACATTTTTTGCTTTTCCTTTTTAAAATCTTTTTTTTTTTTTTTTTGCATGTGTATGTGTGTATCCATGTTTGCATGTGATGTGTATGTTTGAGTGTGTGTGTGTGTGTGTGTTTGTGTGTGTGTGTGTGTGTGTGTGTGTGTGTGTGACCTAAACTGCGTGTGTGTATCCATGTTTGCATGTAATGTGTATGTTTGAGTGTGTGTGTGTGTGTGTGTGTGTGTGTGTGTGTGTGTGTGTGACCTAAACTGACTAGGAGGGTGCAGTACTTCTATTTCTAACATTTAAAATCACTGCTGTGTTGTTACTCCCTAAGGGAGTCAGTGTTGTTTCTATGTGGCAAACTTCATAACTTTGTCTGTTTGTTTTGTGTCACTACGGACTGAATCTATGGTGTTGTCCCCAGCCCTCTCTTTGCATATTTCAAGGTTTATTTATTTATTACCTGTGTGTATGTGTCCATGTGAGTCTATGTATGCATGGGTGTTGGGGTATGCATAGAGGCCAGAAGAAGGCATTGGGCGTTCTCTTCCAATACTCTCCTGTTTCTTTGAGACAGGATCTCTCCCTAAACTTAGAGTTGTGTTTTTTCCAGCTGGATTGGAAGTCAGCAAGCCCCAGAGGTCCTCTTGACTCCACCTACCCTGGAGCTGGGGTTATAGGCATGTGTGCCGGATGCCAGCTCCTTCCATGGGTTCTGAGATCTGAACTCTGCTCCTCACGATTGTGCAGCAAGTGGTCTTACCACTGAGCTATTTCTCTAGTCCTTTTTCAGTTTTAACTTTGAGGCAGGATCTTGCCAGGTTGTCCTTTTACCTTTTAACTTTCCTGCCTCAGCCTCCTTTGGGACTATAGCCACCAGACCTGCCTGTTAACATATTACTATTAATTATTACCACTACTGTAGGAAATAGAAGCCCTTGTGAGATCAGAGGAACACATTAAGGTACCACAGTTGGCAAGATCTCTAGGGCAAGGTAGGGGTGGGCAAAACTAGCAAACTCGTGATAGCTCTGGACTCCGCTTTCCTGGGCAGCACGTGCCTTCAGGAAGTCAGTGTCATTCACAAGCACATCAGTGCGGTCCCTCAAAGCCATGTCTGTCATGTGTTGAGAGCACTTGCTCTGAGTTTTCAGAACCTTCTTGGTAACTGGATTTTAGTGGTAGTTATGTTGCGGGAATCTTTCTGGAATAAACACTCCAACACTGGTGAGAGTGGAGGAGAGGAGGTGTCCCCAGTGGACTGAAGCCAGGACAACTGATAGGCTTCATTGCTGGGTCCAGTTTGTATTCTCATTTTACACTCTAAAACTGCAAGGTGGGGCGGGCAAGCAAGCACGATTTTACAGAAGTGTAAGTGGCAGCCAGCAGGTTGTTAAGGGCAACGGCCCATTGTGTCAGCTCTGTCTCCAGGTCATTCTGTTCCAGGTAGCAAGTGAAGTCATGCTTGGCCATAGGTGGTACTAAAGCGCTTTAAGCGAATCACTAAATAAATAAAAACACCATTACCTAATAATTGGTCTTTTTTTTTTTTTAAAGAAAAACAAAACCAAACAACCTTAATCTACTTAAGTTAGCTATTGTACTTGATCTTAGCCAAGATACCAAGAAGCAATAGCCATTTGGCTATGGTATGAATTTAATTTCCGTGACTAAATGTCTAACAAAGGCAACTTAAGGGAGAAAGGGTTTATTTCTCTCACAGTTTGAGGGGACAGCCCGTCATGGCAGGGAAGGATGGAGCCTGGAGGTCTGTCTCTTAAGTAATTCTAGCTCTTGTCAGGCTAACAGTATTAATTATCATCATTGTGATTCTCACGGCTTTTCATTCTTTTGGTTGCTGTTTTTTGAGTCAGGGTCTCAGCTATGCAGGCCTGGCTGGTTTGGAGCTCCTTCATGTAGACCAAGTTGGCTTTGAACTCACCCTCCTCTACCTACTGAGTGCTGGGATTAAAGGCTTTTACCATGATGCCCCACTATTACTTTATAGATTATTGTACCACAAAGCCTCCCCAACATATGTGCCAACTCTTTGTCTCTTGTGAATCCAGAGATGAGTAAATCCCAGTCAGTTCAAAGCAGTAGAATTGTGCTGTGTGTGGGTGATTAAGAAGCGTTTGTTAATGGTGCCACTGAAGCTTTCCCTAAGCTTATCACTGGCTTCAATTTCACTTGAAGGTATGTCTCTTTCTTTTTTTCTTTTCTTTCTTTCTTTCTTTCTTTTTTTTTTTCCCTAGGTAGGGTTTCTCTGTGAAGCTGTAGAGCCTGTCTTAGAACTCGCTCTGTAGACCAGGCTGGCCTCAAACTCACAGAGATCCACCTGCCTCTGCCTTCTGAATGCTGAGATCAAAGGTGTGCTCCACCACCACCTGGCTGAAAGTACGTCTCTTTCTAAAGAATGACCTTGCAGTGTTTTCTTCAAAGAAGGTCATGCAAGGGGGTTCAATAACCAATTAGTTTGTCAAAATGTGGCACTTTTCAAGAATAGTCTGTGGCTTGTCAGAAATGGCTTCAGTCGTGCTCATAAATGGCTATATTATTTATTATTATTGTTTGAGGCAAGGTCTTAGGTATACCAGGCTGGCTTTTAATTCCCTATGTAGCCAAGGATGGCCTTGAACTGCTGGTGCTCCTATCTCTACTTCCTGATTACAGCGGTGTACCACCATGTTCATGTGGTTCTGGGGATTTGTACATGCTAGGCAAACACTCTACCGGTTGAGCTACATCCCCAGCCCTGACTAGTTTATTATATTTCCACTTTTCTCCAGCTCTCTTCCTGTCTTCTCCTTACATAGTTGCACAGTCTTTAGCTTCATGCTAGACACACCTGATGGTGACCGCACTGATGTCTGTCTGCCCTCTGGGTACTTGACATTAGGACAGACCACACTTGAAGTACACAAGAGACCCTTGTTTTGGTTTTCTGGTCTACAGATTGGCTTGTGTCGTGTCATGAGTAACGTGTACTCACCCAGCTTTCTTTCAACCAGGCAGTGGTAACCTTTTAGAGATTTTAAGAAGAAAATGGTGGAAATACACTCTCCTGGGGCTTGCAGATGTGGAAGCCAATTATCTGATTGTTAGAGCATACCAGTACACAACTCTGACCAGTGTCCAGGTAAGAGGGAGTATGGGCGTTTGGGGTTTTATGCTTCCTAGAGGAGAACACGTGCTCATACATGTTCATCTAATTTTATTGGAAATCAGTGCATTTGAAGAAGCCCTAGACACAGGTGGATGATAGGTGTTTTCCAGTACAGCATATGCTCTGCTGAGTCACCTTTCCTGAAATCACTGACAATGTATACACGTTAATGACTTCCCAGGCTGCTCACACTATAGCGGATTAGAACAGTGCCGAGCAAAATAGGGGTAAATATTTAGCTGACAGTTCTGTTGTGTGTTTGGCTCAAACACAGAAGTAAGTGTGGTTCTGTATTGCAAAGCTGGAGGTCTGTAAGCCAATCCGGACCCAGGAGCCCCTGGGACAGCTTACTGGACACACTAGGGAGCGGTGGCAATACCAATAAGGCTCTTGTCCCTATTTCTTCATAGATTTAATTAAAAAATGACGTATTATTATTAGTGTGTGTGGAGGTCAGGTGACAGCTCTGGAGTCAGCTCTTTCCACCCAGCTTTACTTGGGTTCTGGGGATTGAACTTGGGCCTCCAAGCTTGCCCACCAAGTAGCTTCATCCCCTGGGCCATCTCAGCAGCCCGTTACTGGGTTTATTCTTGCTGGGTTGAAAGGAAAATGTTCCTTCATAGCAATGCTTCTCAACCTTGTAGAGTTGAGAAAGACTGAATCCAGCCGTCTTAGTATTAGCAAAGGATGGGACACGTCACTGCCCTGCCTTAACAGCCAAATGTTCTATAAATGGAGGTGAAAGTGAGACATGCCACTGTCAGATCTAGGCTTCAGCGTTCAGTGATTCTGTAACCCTGTTGTTTCTCAAGAAAGGGTCTTGTAATGTAGCCCGGATAGCCTGGTACTCACTATGTCCTGAACTCACAATTCTCCTCTGTCAGCTGCTTCCCACCAGGTGCTAGGATTACAGGAAGGAGTCACTGTGCCTGGTTTCTATAGCTTTACATTTTTTAAAGTCAGGGTCTTGTGGGTTGCAGATTGGTCTCTGTTGTAGCTAAGGATGATCTTCTTGCCTCTACCTCCCAAGTGCTATGGTTGTACACTGCCGCATTCTTCTTGTGCAGCACTAGCTAGGGATAGAACCCAAGGCTTTATGCATGTCAGGCAAGCATTCTACTCACCGAGCTGCACTCTCCCTGACCCTCCTCTTACAAGTCTTCTTAATTTAAGTTTTATTGTATATATTTTGGTGTTTTTTAAAGATTTATTTATTTATGTATATGAATGCTCTATCTGCATATATGTCTGCTGCACACCAGAAGAGGGCATCAGATCTCTCTACAGGTGGTGAGCCACTGTGTGGTTGCTGGGAATTGAACTCAGGACCTCTGGAAGAACAGCCAGTGTTCTTAACCTCTGAGCCATCTCTCCACAATTTTACCTTGAAAAGGCAAGGCTTGGTGAAAATCAGTGTTTTCCCATGTGATCACAGATGAAATGATTTAATCTCTAATCTGGCCAGAGTCATTTTTATATCCGTGTTCCTCCTCTACTAGGGTCTTATTAGTACTCGGTTCACTAGGACAATATGATGATTTTTAAAGCTTACATTAAACGAGACTTTTGGAACTGGGAAGCATCAAAGGAAAGGACCTCCACCCCAGGAGAACACTCAGAAAAGAAGTCCCTGTAGACACATGGCCCACGGTGACAGGTGTCAGCTAAGAAGCGGTGGGCTTTCAGAGTGGGACCTGAGATCATAGGATCTGGCACCAGCAGTTTGTATTTGGCTCAGGGCCTGGCTGGCTGGAGATCACTCGGTGACAGGGTTGGGGCTGAAGCCTCTGTGTTCTTCCACGGCATAAGCAGCTCCCTCATAGTCATGTCCTACCAAGGATTCTAAGAGACAGATTAAATTTAGGTTTGATGTGAAGATATACTTTTGGGGTAGGAAGTCTCCTGTGATAGTTTTTAGAGTGGGATTTTCTTACCTTTTTTTTTTTTTTTTTTTAAAAAAAATAAGAAATACAGCTTAGACCATGTTAAGCCATTATGGTTGGATCCCCTTCCAGGACATTGCTTAGTGATTTGTTGTTCAGGCAGGCTCACAGAAGCATGGCCAGGGCCCATCACTGGAGGTATGCAGGCCTCTAGTGCCTAGAATTGCCATGGAAACAAGAATAAACTGCTTTAGACAGGATCCCACAGACTGCTTGAGGCTTAAGGCTCTGTCTTGCCCATGACTTAAATGTTGAGAGAACAAGGGGCAAACTTAAAGCCCCAGAGAGTGAGCGATGAAGTAGAAGTTTCAGGAATATAACCAGTGTACGGCATACATTTACACTTTATTCCTGGACATACTTTAATACATCAAGAACTATCCTTCAGGGGTTGGGGAGATGGCTGAGTGGGTAAGAATGCTTGCTGCCCTTGCAACCAGCTGGAGTTGTTCCCAGGCTGCACATTAGGTGGCTGGCAATCACTTGCAGCTCGGCTCCAGGAGACTCAACACCCTCTTCTGGCCTGCACATCCACCTACCCCCAACACAAATTAAAAAAAAATATTTTCAGTGTATTTTATCTTTGAATTCACACACACACACACACACACACACACACACACACACACACACACACACAAGCAAAGTCAAATTAAGAACCGAGTAAGTGAATTCTCTAGTCTTGTCCTTGATTTTGGATTTGCTATGGTTTGAGTGCTCTCTGTCCACATTTGATCAGATGGGCAGTGTGAGGGGTATAGCAAGTATCTCATGGACCCAAATGATAGAGGAACATATCCTAAAGATAAACAGGACTCCACACTGGGAGCAAGCATGCATCTCACATGGACTCTATGTCAGAGAGATGGTGTCTGTTTGGTCCCTCATAGTAGCCTGTACTTGGTAGCACTTTGCTCAATTACAATTAAATATTGGGCTTTATGATTTCTATTTCATGTCTGTCCAGTTTAGTGTATGTTCCTCAGGATGGGACTTACATCTGTCTTGTTCAGTTCTGTATTTCCAGCTCCTCTTATGGTGTACACACACAGACACAGACACACAGACACATAGACAGACAGACAGACACACCCCTGTGCTTGCCAGGCAAGTACTCTGTCACTGGGCTGATACCCAAAGCCTCTTACAGAGTCTTGGACACCAGACATGCTTAATAAATACCTGTTGACTGTGTAAATGGATGTACTGGAAGGAAACTCTGTCTCCTGAATTTAAGGATAAACACAGAGGGAAAGGCAGAGGCTCTTGGACAAAATGAATAGACAGCCCTTGAGTCTCTCCATTTTGAGACAAGTCTCATGTATCCCAGGCTGGTCTAGAATTCACTGTATAGCCAACAATAACCTTAAACTCCCAATCCTCCTGCCTCTACCTCCAAAGTACTGGTTTTAGGTGGTACTAGAGATCAAAATGGGGGCTTTGTACCTGCTAGGCAAGCACCCTACCACTTGAGCTACAGCCCAGCCTGACTTTGAACTGTATCATTTGGGACAACTGATCTCTCTTTAGCTTTTGGGGTTTTGTGTGTGTATCTAAAACAGGTTTGCAATTCCAGTCTTAGCGTTACTGTGAGGATCGCATGCGTTAGGTCAGGTAAGGCCCTTGCAATGCAGGGCCGACCATAGTCGATGTTCCAGGAGCACCTCCTCCTGTGACTACTCAATTACAAGCTGCTGAGATGTTTGAACCTGCTTGCTTTCCTTCCCCGCAGCTCTTGGATTGCTTTGGGATCCCTGTGCTGATGGCACTCTCCTGGTTTATCCTCCGGGCAAGATACAAAGTGATCCACTTCATTGCCGTGTTTGTCTGTCTGCTGGGTGTAGGGACCATGGTTGGTGCGGACATACTAGCAGGGAGAGAAGACAATTCAGGTGAGACCTTGCCGCTGGCTCAGCTAAAGGAAGTGTGTTTTCAGGTCAGTCTGGCAAAGCCGCACTGACAGAAAGTGGGTCATGGGGGAACTCTTCGGAAGGCGAGCAGGAGTCCGTGCTCTGAGCAGGCGTGCCCCCCATTTGCTGGGCTGGCTCCTCATCAGTCGGGTGTGCTGGCGTGCTTTCCCAGGCACTCTGCACTCCCTGTAGCACGCTACTCACTTGCTGCTGAGTATTTGGTTTGGTGATTATTTTTCCCTCTTAACTGCATTTCCCCATCCATGCATGTTTAAAGCTTTATTTCAAATATACTTGGAGAAATCATCTTTGGCTTCAAGCATTTTGGATTAGTTACTCCAAAACCTTACAGTCTCTCCTTTTTTTTTTTTTTGGTTTTTCGAGACAGGGTTTCTCTGTAGCTTTGGAGCCTGTCCTGGACTAGCTCTGTAGACCAGGCTGGCCTTGAATTTACAGAGATCCACCTGCCTCTGCCTCCCTTGTGCTGGGATTAAAGGTGTGTGCCACCACCGTCCGGCCAGTCTCTCCCTTTTTATGTCATTTTTTCCCTGTTTCCTTTTCTTCCTCCTTTTTCTTTGCTTCTTCTCTCTATCTCCTCCTTCCCTTCCTCTTTCCTTCCTTCTTTCCCACCCTTCCCTCTCCCCTTCCCTCCCTTTCTCTTTCCCTTCTGTCCTTGAACTCAGGATCCTTCTTCAGTACCCAGTTGCTGAGGGACAGCATACCTGTCACCACACTCAGCAATGATTCATTTTTTATTTAAAAAAAAAAAAAGGGACTTGGCTGGAAGCCTTTTTAATGCCTGTTGATCTGAATGTTTTGGTATATTTCAATAGACAACATCGATGCCAAACCAGGTCTGAGGTTATCCAGTCTCCATGGTAGTAACTTCAGGGTCTCCGTGACTCAAGAGAAAGTCACTTCCCTTACCAAGCGTTCTTTCCTAGAGTTCTAAACAAACCCCACCAATCTGCCGTGTTTTTAAGTGGCTTTCTTTCACGATGATATACACTACCATCTTCCAATCTGTTGGTCTCCCAGGGAGTCAGAATGTGCAAATCATAGCAGTGTTGTGCCAGACAATGTTGTCCTCAAGAGCCTTTAAACTTACAGAAACGAGGATTAAATAAAGTTTTATTCAAATGAACAGAGTTTGGTAACTCCTGACTTACCTGTTGACAAAACATTTCTTTTTGTGTCTCACTGCCCTGTAGGGAGTGATGTTCTGATTGGTGACATCTTGGTTCTGCTTGGGGCTTCCCTGTATGCTGTGTCTAATGTGTGTGAAGAGTACATCGTGAAGAAGCTGAGCAGACAGGAGTTTTTAGGAATGGTGGGCCTATTTGGAACCATTATCAGCGGCATACAGCTGTAAGAATCTAAAATTTTTCATAAAAAACGAAATGAACAAATATGGAGGTAGAGGGCAGGGGGCAGGACAGTGGAGGGAGATGAATTATAACAAAGTAGAATGACATGTGTGTGAAATATATCAAAACAAAGAGCCAGCAAAATGCTTGCTGCCAAGCCTGATGACCTGAGTTCAATTCCTGGCACACACGGTCGAGAAAAGAAACCCCTGCAAACTGTCTTCTCATATCCACTGCATACTGAAGCGCGCGCGCGCGCGCGCACACACACACACACACACACACACACACATACACACAAGAAACGAAATATAATAAAAAATAAAATGGCAAAAATGAAACCCATTACTTAACATACAAACTTAAATTTTTTAAATTAGAAAGAAGGGGCTAGAGAAATGGTTCATTAGTTAAGAGCTTTTGCCACTTTGCCAGAGGACCCCAGAGGATCAGTTCTCAGCACCCACATCATGGCTCATAAACATTGTAACTCCAGTTCCAGGGGACCTGACTCCCTCTCCTGACCTCCAAGGGTACCAGAAACACATGGTATACAGACATACATGCAGGCTAAACACTCATACACATATAATAAAGTAAATCTAATATGATTTTTAATGAGAAAATAGTTGATAGATGATCACTTTCTCTAACTACTAGCATTTGTTAACCAAAAAAATCACATTCGAAATAACTAACTTTTAAAAAATCTAATAGAAGATTCTATTCTTTTTTTATTATTAAAATTGTTTGGTTTTTGAGACAGGATCTTACACTGTAGCTCAGGCTAGTCACTATGTTCCCAGGTTCATGGCAATCCTTCTGCCTCAGCCTCCTGAGTTCTGGGATTACAAGTACAAGCCACATGCCTGTCTAGATATTTTTATATTCTAAGAAAAAAAAAAATAGGCCGGGTGGTGGTGGTGGTGGTGCAGCATGCCTTTAATCCCAGCACTCAGGAAGCAGAGCCAGGCTGATCACTATGAGTTCAAGGCCAACCTGGTCTACAGAGCGAGATCCAGGACAGGCACCAAAGCTGCACAGAGAAACCCTGTCTCAAAAAACCGGAAAAAAAAAAAAAAAGAAAAGAAAAGAAAAGAAAACTCAGCATAACCCTTTACCTTAGCTGCATTGCAGCAGCGAAACTATCTATAAAATAAGAAAAAATTAATGTGGATCTTTTCATAGCCTCTTGTTTTGATCTTAGATTGATTGTGGAATATAAGGACATTGCCAGGATTCACTGGGACTGGAAAATTGGTATGTAATTAAATGACGACTTTTAAAATCAGTATTCTGTCCTTTAGCTGACAAAAATGCATACCAAGAAATGAACACTTTATTTTAATCATATTTTCATAACTTTGGGAACTCACACCAGTGGTCACTTGCTCTGAGAGTTAGTAGATAAGCATCTAGAATTCATTCTTAATCTTTGTAAGAAATAGCTTTTCTTTCCTAGGAATTCTGAATAGAACTAAGACTGACCTTCGTCACTCTAACTATCAAGCAAATGAATCTACATCTCAGGTCCTTGAACTTGTAAAGTTTATCATGGGCTTTATGTAATTTGTGGAGTATTTTCCTCAAGTGATGGATGGATGTAAGCATCTGCTGCTTCCTGTTGCTCCATGCTTTTGATATTTGTGGGAATAAAGCAGAAGGTTTAAGATAGTTAGGGAAAATATGAGCCTTAATGATGAACAGGAAGTAGTTAGAAAATACATAAATGTTGCTGAAGATTGTATGCAATGCTTAGATAATTTAGGGAAATTAAATATCTTAGATGTCCCAAAAGTGTATGCATGTGTGTGAGTGTGTGTGAGTGTATGTATGTATGTATGTGACTCTGTGTGTGAGTGTGTGTGTGTGTGTGTGTGTGTGTGTGTGTGTGTGTTGAGCATAGGATGTGGTTTAAAATTGTTTACAAAACAGACATATTGCTACTACAGCCATCTGCATGGTCAGCACTGTCCTAAAGAGGAGAGTAATATTGTTCTATCTTGGAACATGTAACTCAATGGGCTGAATAAAATATAGTGGCTCTAATGTCTACCTTTGATGTCCTAAAAATACTTTATTGTGACTCCAATCATCCATTCCACATCTGACCAACCAACCAAATAAACAAACAAGGCCAGCGAGGGATTTCTTTTTTTGACACATGATACTGACCTGGCTTTTGTTGAACTTTTATATCACAGTCTTCTTTTTGTCTTCAGAGGGTGAGTGATGCAGGGTGATGTGGGCTATTGACTCGGTCGCACCAGAAGGAAGATTTTATGGCCTTGATCTTCTGACTTCCTGTCTGGTCTTCACAACTTGTTATTTTATGGCTACTATTTTTCAGGAAGCTTTGTAGTCTTTTTAGAATGTTGATTGTTAAAGAGAAGCATTGTGGGAGTTTGACAAAGGATCAGGAAGTTTTGTGGAACATCCAGACCCCAAGCACATGCCTTCTGCTGTCTCTTCATAACTTGGGCTATTCCATTTCTTCACAGCCCTGCTGTTTGTGGCGTTTGCCCTCTGCATGTTTTGCCTGTACAGCTTCATGCCGTTGGTGATTAAGGTCACCAGCGCCACTTCTGTCAACCTGGGCATCCTGACAGCTGACCTCTACAGCCTTTTCTTTGGCCTTTTTCTCTTCGAGTATAAGGTAACAAAATAGATTGTGTTCAAATAAGAAAACATTTGGGGCTTAAAACAAGTTTACTATTTATTTGGGATAGAGTCTCGAGTGTCTTATGCTAGCCTGAGATTCACTTTGTAGCTGAGGAGGATCTTCCACATCTGTTCCATCATCACACGTTTATACATTGCTGGGGATGGGACCCAGGGCTTCATGTATACTGGGCAAGCACCTCCCCCCCCAACTGAGATGCACCCCCAGCTCTAGAGCATGTTTCTTTAAGGTTCTGGATCTCAAAATAGAACTGCCTTCTCCTCTTAGCAATACTCTCATTGGACAAGCTTCATGGTTACTGACTATAGCTTAGAACTTGGTCCAGAGAGGAATTGCCCTTTTAAGGCTTTGCAGAGTAATGGAATACAACAGGTTCCATCTTTGATGTAGGGCTCAGAACACTGGCTTTCAGAAATTCTAACACATGTTCCAGCTGCTGTTGACCTTGAAAAACAATCCAACTTAGGCTGGATACTCAGAGAGTCTCTGATCACTGTTTCTGGACAAACAGAAGGTCTGAAGTACTTACCTAGTGGAAGGGTAGGAGAGATGGGCATATTATCATGCATGTGTGATTGGAATGGTTCCATCTTTGGTGGTAATGTTTTTCTTAGTTTTCTGAGACGAGGTTTCATGTAGCCTAGGCTAGCCCCAAACTCACTGTGTACAAGAGGATGACCTTGAACTCAGGATCCTCTTGCTTCCACATTCTGTGTGGTAGGATTCCAGACATGTGCTATCACACCTGGCTCCCTTCCAGATATTCAAACAGGAATGCTTGGGGCTGATTTATTCTCTTCTCAGGAACTAGCAGGCTCGAATTCACAATGCTTGTCTGAATTACTGATACCTAAAGCTCACTGGGTTCTCTGAAACGTGTGTGAGTCAAGTGTAAACCTTTTACCCTGCAGAGTGACGTGGGTCAGGAACCAGCTGTTGTCCTTGAATAATTGGTGGTGAAGTAATGTCTCAGTTAACACTGGCCAGGTCTTTATAGATAGCATCCCATAAGAAGGTCAAAGTGAATCAGAGAAATAGTTTTAATGATAGGCCCAGTTTTGTTTTGGTTTTTACTTTTTGAGATTATAATTACAACATTTCTCTCTTCACTCAAGCCCTCCCTATCCTCTTCCCACTTTCCCTCAAATCCATGGCCTCTTATTCTATTAACTGTTACTGTATTTGTATATGTATACACATATATTTCTATGAGAATTGTTAAGGGCAGCACATTTCTCCTAAGGGAGGGCGTTGCTCTCTGGTGCTGAGGCTGCATGTGGCCCTCTAGGGGACAAGGATGCTCTTTAAGGAGACTCCAGCCTAGGGGAGTCGTTGTCTGTGACCTCCCTCACCTGTTTGGTTTTGTTCTCTATATTTAAAAAACACGATTATGGCCGGGCAGTGCCTTTAATCTCAGCTCTTGGGAGGCAGAGCCAGGCATATCTCTGTGATTTCAAGGCCAGCCTGGTCTACAGAGCAAGATTCAGGACAGGCTCCAAAACAACACAGAGAAAGCCTGTCTGGAGAAAACAAAACAACAACAACAAAAACACATGGTTACATTTCATTTATTTATTGTGTGCGCACACATGTGATACCGCATACCTGAAGAAATCAGGAAATAACTTTTGGGAGTCAGTTCTCTCTCTCCATGGTGTGGGTCTCGGGGTTGAACTCAGTTGTTAGGACCTGGGGTTGCAGGTACCTGCTGAGCTTTTTCCCCTCACCCCACTTTTCTTGTTTTTTTTTTTTTTAACCAACCATGTTATCGTTAGTAATTTAGCTTTTTATTTCCTGCTCTAAGCAAAATAATGTCCAGACGGAGATAAAGATAAAAGAATAAAACCTTCCAGTTCAAGGTACACTTGTCACAACCTATTATATTTTGAATCATAAAAAAATATTTTATTTCATAAACCCTGAATATTTCAGCCTAAGATATCAAATACTTTCTCATCTATCGCTCCTAACATTAACATGAAGAAGTGTTTTTATGTGTCCTGTTGTTGGGCATATGACCGCAAGCACGGGAGATTGCCATTGCATGACCACCATGTCTCTGCATGTCTAACTCACTTTGATATCAGACTTTATTGTTTTGGTCAAAGGCCATTTGAAGACTCAGAGAGCAAAGGGCAGCTCTACCACGATCATCAGAGTTTGAGATGCAGTTTGTGTGGGTGTGCATGTACGTATGCGTGTGTGGAGGCCAGGAGAGGACACACGTTCTGTGCCTCATTTCCGTGAGGCAGGGTCTCTCACAGAACGTGGGGACCCTGGCCTCTCCACTGACCCCACAGTGCTGGGATGACAGACTGACGGGTCACACCTTGATTTTTTTTGCGGGTGCTGGGAATCTGAACTTAAGCCCCATGTTTGCACAGCCAGCTTCTTACCCCCGAACCATACCCTCTCCCCTAGTCTCTGAAGACAGACTCTTGCAAACCACCAGTTTAAAAAGTTACAGTCCCTGAAATAACTTTGGCTCATATTTTTTTCCAAGCAAACATTTTAAAAAGAGGCTTAAAGTCTCTTTTTGAAACTTACCCTGTTTCAGCACTCAAACACCCGGCATCCCTGGTACTGATCCTGATTGAATACCTGCAGAATAGAAGTCTCTAGAAACCTCCTGTGCAGACCCAGACAGAAAGGACTGAATTAAAGTGGGGAAAGGCTTCAGGAGACCGACATCCTTCACTCAGTCTCTCTTTCGAAGAAGCGACACAAGGGTTAGATGTGATATTCTCAGGACACTGGAGACATCACCAAACAGGACCCGTGGTGGACAGACTGCACAGGCTTTCCCATTGGTCACACGAATACTTCCTAGAAAGCAGGAATAAGTTCCACAACTCTGATGTTAAAAGTTTACTAATCTGGGTGCAATAGCACAGGCCTTAGCATATAGTTCAGCTACTTGGGAGACAGACAGGAGGATTCCCTGAGTCCAAGAAGTCCAGACCAGCCTGAGTAACATCATGAGATTCAATCTCAAAGAGAGAAAAAAAGCTAAGGGCACATTAAATAGCTTTAACTTCCTCTAATGGTCTCTGAGTCATCCCCCGACCCCTTCAAACAGTAGACATCGCTGATGTGTGGGGCAGCATGCTAAATACTAGATGTAAGACTTAAAAGCTCACGGTGGGAAAGTGAGCCAGCTGTCCAGCTTGACATCACCATTGGCTTTTGTTGTTATTTTATTTCATTTTTAAATTTTATTTTGTGCATGTGTGTACGTTTGTGTGTCTATCCCTTTGTGTACCTGCCAGCTGTGTGGGTTCCTGAAGAGGCCGGGAGAGGATGCTGGAGCCCCTAGAGCTGGAGTTACACATGATTGTAAGATGTCTGACATGGTGTTGGGAACTGAACTCTGGTCCTCTGAAAGAGCAGCTAGTGCCCTTAACCCTGAGCCGTCTCTCGAGTCCGTCCTTCCTTCCTTCCTTCCTTCCTTCCTTCCTTCCTTCCTTCCTTCCCTCCCTCCCTCCCTCCTCCTCCCTCCTCCTCCTCCTCCCCTCCCTCCTCCTCCCTCCCTCCTCCTCCCTCCTTTCTTTCTTTCTTTCTTTCTTTCTTTCTTTCTTTCTTTCTTTCTTTTTCTTTCTTTCTTTTCTTGGGTTTTTCGAGACAGGGTTTCTCTGTGTAGTTTTGCGCCTTTCCTGGAACTCACTCTGTAGCCCAGGCTGGCCTTGAACTCATAGAGATCCGCCTGGCTCTGCCTCCTGAGTGCTGGGATTAAAGACGTGTACCCTGGGCTATTAATTTAATTTTGATACAGGGCGTCTTTCAAGTCCGGGATGGTCCTGAAATCTCCAGTCCCATGTCTTTACCTCCCAAGAACTGTGATTACAGGTGTGTGCTGCCATGCCAGGGTGTCCCTGGATTTATGTCATCACCCAATCTAGGGACGGCTGCCTTGTCTCGGGGAGGCTGCCTCCAGTCCTCAGGAGGGTTAAGATTAAGTTAGGTGTGATGTTTCATGACTATAAACCTGGCACTTAGTGAGTTCAGGGACAGCCAGCCTAAACTATATGAAAACTTGTCTCAAAACAACAACAACAACAACAACAACAGCATCCTCCAAACCAAACCCAAACAATGTCCTACTGTGCTGGGCCTGTCCTTGTAGATTGTGGGTGGCTGAAACTGAGAGAAAGGTCACAGATAAATGGGGTAACTGCGTTGACTTAAACTTGAACTTCTGAAACAATTCTTACTGTTTCAGATGAGACCAAGTATACAAATTATTCAGTATAATTGACTTTAACATTTGGGGTGTGTCAGGATGCCACTGGTGGGGTGCATGTCAGTGGACTGGTTTCCCCTCCTCCGGCATTCTGCCCTAGGCGGTCATTTTCAGTCTTAAAAAGACTAGGTGAGAGGGGTTGGAGGGATGACTCTGTGGTTTAGAGTGTTGGCCGCTCTTCCGGGCCCCAGACTCACTTCCCAGCACCCATGGTATCTCACAACTGGCTGTACCTCCATTCCCAGGGGATTCGATGTCCTCTTCTGGCCTACACAGGCCCTGCACAAATGTACACAGACATACATGCAGGCAAAACATCCATACACACAAAATAAAAATGAAGGGAAAAGAAAGACCAGGTTAGGGACCCAAAACTCCCTCCATCCTTGTGGTGGCCCTGTCGGCACAGGCTCCTTCCATATTGGTCTTTCTGGAGAGGGGAAGCAGATGCCTCCTGCAGGAACCATTAGCCATACTGTCCTTGTCCTGGTCACCCCACTGGACTTCAGACTGCCCTAAGGAATCATTTTCTGACTCTCTTCAGCTCTGGAAATCTGAATTTACTCAGATGAAATTCACTGGAATATTGTAGGCTGATATGGTCCTGAGCAGATGGTCCTGTGTTGGCTAACAGTACCATAAGCTGGGTTTTCTCGTGGTGTGCATGCTGGCCAAATGCATGCTGGCCAAGAAATGATTCCATTTTGTGAGAGTGCTTTTTTGATGGGATCCAATATGTGAATCACTATGAAGAAAGGCAAAGAGGTTCCCCAGCAAAGACCCAAGGATCTGGTCAGGGATTTAGCTCAGTTGGTAGTGTATTGGCCTAGCACATATGAAGTTTTAGATTGGATGCCCAGCACTGTATAAACTAGGTGAGGTGGCCCAAAGCACTTAGGACATGGAAGGAAAGGGGGTCAGACATTCACAGTCAGCCTTGGCCACCCAGTGTGTCTGAGATCTATATGCCTGGGTTACATAAGACCCTGTCACAAACAAACAAACAAACAAAAAAGATCCAAGGACCCAGCTAACAGTCAAGCCAGGTGCTGTGTCCAAGCCCAGTACTCACCAGTATATAGGGGAGGGCTGGGGGTGTTGGCATCTCCTTTGACAACTTCCAGAAGGAGTCCGTGAAGGTGGATCTCAAAGAACAGTTGGCAGCAGGCCACAGCACCAGGCTGTGTGAGGGAACATAACTGTCTGTTTTCTGCTCCTAGTTTTCAGGGCTCTACATCCTGTCATTCACGGTCATCATGGTAGGCTTCATCTTGTACTGCTCCACCCCAACGCGCACGGCAGAGCCAGCGGAAAGCAGCGTGCCCCCTGTCACCAGCATCGGGATCGACAACTTGGGACTGAAGCTGGAGGAGAGCTGTCTCTCAGAGACCCACTCTGCAGTCTTGTAGTTGGACAAGCCACAGATTCCCATGTGGCACCAGGAGAGAGGGAGCAGAGCCTGCCACTGCCAAGGACGTATCTGAGGAGACATCAGCCCCAGAGCAAACACCCTCTGCATCGGATTGCATCCATGGTTAGATTTTAGAAAGGAACACTGAGCAACAGTTCCAAACTAGAAATACAAAAATAGAGCAGAGCCCAAGGGTAGTGTTTCTGTGTATTGAGTACCAGTACCTGTCAGTGTCAGAGAGACATGTGCAGGCCCCTTGCTGGGGTCTCAGGGACACCTTGTAGGAAGGGACGGAGGGATGGGGGACCTAGCCTCAGGGCTGTTCAGGTAGTTAGGAGTTGAGACAGTCTAGGATGGTTGTGCAATAAGATTTCTTTGTTGGGAATTGGGGATTTAGCTCAGTGGTAGAGCACTTGCCTAGCTAGTGCAAGGTCCTGGGTTTGTTCCTCATCTTCCAGAAAAAAAAAAAAAAAAGAAAAGAAAAAAGATTCCTCTGTTGGAAGCTTCAGGTTTTTGTTCTTCAGGGACAGTCACTGTCCATGGAATTTAGACACCCACGACTCCTGGTCCCTGATGGCATGTGGTGGGGGAAATGGGTAGGGCAGCATTTGAGACCTCCCAAGATAAAATGGGACTACTTTGAAAGCAGCTAACGAGTGCAGGAATCCAGGAATCCTCTCCCAACTGTGGTTTTTTTTTTCTCTTTTATAACAAATTGCCCTCCTCCACCACCTCCTGCTCCCTTGTTCCGAGTTCCAAAGCAAATGGCTCTCAAAGCCTTTTACACTGGGCATCCCTTACATTCAGCCCCACACCATACTCTGAGAGTTCTCCAAGTAAGTCCCTCATGTCACCCTTAGAAATGTCTCAGATGCCCAGGAATAATCCCGTGGACCTCATCTCACTAAGCCACAGTTGAGAAAATTAACCTGTTGCAAGTTCTTGCAGCAAGATGAGAATTTGGTTTCTGTCCCTGGTTGAGAAATGTATTATCATTAAGACAAAAATACACTGTTAATGATTTTTCCAGGAAGAACGTGTGCTGGAGTCCAGGAATCTCCACTGTATGAGGACAGTATCTTCCTTCCTTCTTCCCACAGGTTTACAGTGCTCTGAGGTTTCTGACAGTTCCTCAGTACAGCGTCGCTGTGTAGCCTCAGCATAATGTCAGCCACCAGAATGCCACCTTCAGAAAACTATGTACAGTTTTTTGGTATAAGTATAAGAAATTTGGGGTAAATGTTCATATTATTAAAAGACTTTAAACTCATGGAAACAGAATCACACTGTGTGTGTTTCAGATTAACCTGTTTCAGAACTTTGTATGTGTGTATCTTGATTTTAGCTTTTTTTTGTGTGTGTGTGTGTGTGTGTGTGTGTGTGTGTGTATGTGTTCGTGAATGATGTGTGTATGTACGCACTCATGCATATACCAGGTAGCTGACATACAAGCCTTTGGAGGGTCTTCAGCCTCTTCCTCCTAGTTCACCATAGGAACACCGAGATTATAGCATCCTATTGCAAGGACTGGCTTTCCGTGGGTTCTGGGGATTCGAACTCAGCTCCTCACACCTGAGTAGCAAGTGACTTACCCGTTGGGCCATCTCTCAGCTCTTGTTCTTGTGAGACTGTCTTACTGTGTGGCCCAGGCTGGCTTTGAACTCCTGATCCTCCTGCCTCGACCTCCTGAGTGCTGGGATTATAGCTGTGCAGCATGACTTCCCCTTGTAGATATTAAATATCTTGGTACATTCACAATTTTCTTTATATGCAGCTTTTCAGAACTCGGTGTCCTGTGAGGCAAAGGAGACATACCTGCTTGGGGACCGCACTGGGACTGATGGGTGCATGAGTTCTTGCAGCAATCAATGGTTTGCAGGGGTTTTGTTTGTTTGTTTGTTTTTAAAAGATGTATTTATTTATTTATTTATTACGTATACAGCATGTATCCCCGCAGGCCAGAAGAGGGCACCAGATCTCATTACACACAGTTGTGAGCCACCATGTGGTTGCTGGGAATTGAACTCAGGACCTCTGGAAGAACAGCCAGTGCTCTTAACCTCTGAGCCATCTCTCCAGCCCTTGTTTGCTTTTTGAGATACGTTTTTCTCTGTATCCTGGCCATTCTGGACCAGATTGGTCTCAAACTCAGAGATTTGCCACCACCCCCTGGCTAACAATTTTATACTTTTGAATGTGAGAGTTAAAGGTTTCTGAACGAAATAGTCTCTCATTCTCCATAATCTATTTAAAATAGGTTTTTCAATGAGTGTTTGCTTTTTACCTCCCATCAGTGCCAGCTCGGCCACATTTCCAAAGGTTCTAGACTCTAGACTCTAGAGCCTCCCAAAACACCACCACCTGCTGTGGACCCATCCAAACCCCAACACCTCCGGAACGGTATGGAGGAGCTGCTCGTTGGCTCCCCTGCGTGGTGAACTGCAACTAAATTGTGGTGACACCATAAAGAGAAGCGACTTGGCTGATGCCCTTGTTACTACTGAATTTGGATGGGCAGACACCATTTCTCCCGATGCCAGGGTGTCTGACATCCCGTTAGTATGTATTTAATCAGTGGGGTTTCCAGCAAGTGGCACTGTAACAATTGTAGTGCTTGTAACAGCAAGCAATCTCACGTTGCTTCAATATTGTTTGTTAACGGATTTTTAAAATAAAGAATTGGGGAGAGGGAGGGAGAAGCAGAGAGAGAGAGGGAGAGACAGAGAGAAGTGGAAGGAGAGAGAGAGAGTGAAGGTGTGTATATATTTGTGTGCAGATCTGTTGGCCTGTGTGTACCTCCTTGTGAGTAGAGGTCAGAGGTTGACATCAGGCATCTATCTGTATTGCTCTCTACCTTATTTTTTGAAAGGAAGAGGGTCTCTCTCTGAACCTGGAACCCACTGTTTCAGCCAGATTTGCTGGCCAATCCAGCCCCTTATCTCTGCTTCCCGGACCCGAGGTTACAGACGATTGTGACCACGCCCAACTTTTCAGATCTGAACACAGTCCCTCATGCTTACACTTTACCCACTGACCCATCTCGCTAGCCGAGTGGAGTTTGGTTTTGTTGTAGACTGGGTCTCACTGTGTAGTCATGGCTGGCTTTTAACTACCAGAGTTCCACTAGCTTCTGCATCGGGGTGTGCTGGCATTAAAGATGTACACCCCTTACCCTCTGGTGTTTATTTTCAAGAGCATGTGATCAGGACTGCCCTCACCAGGGATCGTCCCAATGAACAGTTGTGGAGACACATTTCACTCACATGGAGATTGGCAGCGAAAGGCGCAAACGGAATCTGGTCTTGTAACCTGTGGCCAGCATCAAGGCCCCAGGCGGTGAGCAGTAAGGGAGAAGATCTTGTCCTGAGGAGATGCTGAGCCAGCCACCTCATGAGAGCTGCCGGGAAGGTTTCTGTGGGAAACCTTCTTGGGAGTGTCATTTTCTCTGCAGCACCAGAGCCTGCTGTGTAAGGAAGCTTTAATGTAAACATTTGTCTCCTCAAGTTCTTCTGTATGCCTGGGCACGCCTCTCTTTTCTATCATAATTATGGTGATGTGCCATTTCATCCACATTGAATTACTTAGTTTCTGGGCAGAGCCTCCGCATTCACAATATATCAATAAATGGGAGAAATTCAGCAGAGAGCCACTTAGCTGATTAAATAGCAAGAGGTTTATGAGGAAATTAGGTAATGCTGAGCACACAGCCCTGCAGAAGTCACATAGAGGGTGTGTTCAGAAGTCTGACAGCATATATAAATGGTACTTCAGAGGATGGACCTCATCAGAGCAACAAAACGTCTTGACCTGTATGGTTTAATACCATAAAGCCTTATCTCCCAACGTGAAGATCTTCACCATGTATTTTATTCCTCAGCTTAGACAATGCTGTCTTCTAACAATCCATTCAAAGCAGATAATTATGGGCATGGAAACCTAGATAAAAAGGGTGGTGAGAACGGAGCTCATATAAAAGGCTGCTTGAACATGTATTACCTCCAACTGACCATCCACACACATTTGGATGTTCTCAAATGCTCTTCCTCTCCCATCTGTCACCCTTCACTGTTTGCTGGTTAAAAGGCCAGAGTTCATACAAGATACCACTTACAGGTATGCAGATTTATGTGGCAAGTTTCCTTGTGAAGTCCCACCTTCTCTGACCTTAGGTGTTAATTAGTTAATTAATTAATTAATTTACTGGAGCTGAGGACCGAACCTAGGGCTTTGTGCTTGCTAGGCAAGCGCTCTACCAATGAGCTAAATCCCCAACCCCATTAGGTGTTAATTTTGCTTGCTGAGTGTCTGTGTTTTTCCATGGCTATTTCAGAATATATATATTCTGAATACACATATATATGTAAATAAATATTGTAATACACATTTAAACTTTTTTCAGCGTCGAGGCTTGAACCTGGAACAATTAAGTAGGAATTCTATTCTAGGCTATGGTTCTACAGGGCTTTCAAAGGTTTGATGCATTTATTATAGATTAGGAAAATAGGTATAGTGTGAAAACACTGAATTGGAGATCTACCTTTTGCCTTTCATTGTTATTCACCTAATTGGCAACTCAGGTGAATTTGTTATCTTCGTAATTATGAGACCTTGCAGGCAGAGATGGTGTCTACAGCAGCTGGAATGTTTGAAACTGATTCCTGAGGTGGTGGTGTTTGGAGGTGGGTCTTGGGACTTGGGAGGCCTGTGGGTCCTGATGGCAGAGTCCTGAGTGGGATCGGTGCCTTTTGAAAAGAGGTGTCAGAGAGTTGCCTTTCTCCTTAGGCCTGCTGGGAAACAGTGAGAAACTGGCCATTCCAGCACCAGGAAACCGGCTGTCATTGGATACCCAATCAACAGATGCTCAGTCTCTGAGATTGTGAACAATCAACTTCTGTTGTTTTTAAACCACGTGGGCCTGGATATTTTTGTTATGACAGCCAAGGATGGACTGAGACATGCCTTGGGCTAGATCACATGTGGTGAGAAAACTAAGGACAAACTCTTTTAATACTTAACATAGCAGCAAATTAAAGCTTCAAGAAAACAGACAACAATAAACACTGTATTTGTTGGCTCACACATTTTTTCCTCTGTTCTGTCAGGTCCTCGACTTGTGAAGGACCAGTTGTCATTTGGCTACATAGTCATGGTTCTATGACTTAGGAAACCAAAGGGTGATTCATTACTTATGACAATATCTGATGATTAAGTACATATTAATCTCTCCTGAGAAGGCTCAGTCTCAGCATCAGGCAAAATGGGACAGAATAAAGAATTCTAGTAGCTTCTCAGGACACACTTGCTATTCTAGTTTGGAAAAAGCAAAGCCTAGATTGGTAGATTCTATTTCTTATTAGAATGAACATATCCCTTTGAGAGATGATAAATAGAGGGGAAATTATGACCACCGGTGGTGACGTGTGTTGGTCTGTATTTATATGTGAGAACCTGTGGGTCTAAGTGGAGGAAAACCATTTCACTGGCTGCTTGAGGGGTGGGAAATTTGTTCTTTCATTACAGACCCGAGGAAAGCTGAGTGTGGTGGTGCATGCATGTGCTAGGGAGGCAGAGGCACAAGGAATGTGAGTTTGGGGCCAGCCTGGGCTGTATGAATAGTAAGATCAGGTCTTCTTATCATTGCTGTGATATAATACCCTGAAAAAAAAAAAAAAGCAGCTTTCAGGAGAAAGGGATCATCCTCACTGATGGCTGTTCAGGAGAAAGGGTTTATGCTCACTCATGGGTACAGCCTATCATGACAAAGCAGTCAAAGTGGCCAGAGCTCCGAGCAGCTGTCACATCACATCTAGTCAAGAAGCAGAGCAGGATGAATGCCTGCTGCTCCCCAGCCCTCTTTCTCCAACCACAGTGGGTGGATTTTCCCATCTCAATTAGTGCAGTTAAGCTAATCCCCATAGACATGTCTATGGGGATTAGCTAGGATTATCGCTATGAGCCACCACACCTGGTTTTATGGGGTGCTGGGAATTTAACCCTGGGCACTCTGCTAACTAAGCGACATCCCTGGCCCTCTTGTAGTTTTTATTGCTGCAGAAGACATATGTGTCTGGTAGTGTACTAAGTCTTTTAAAACATGTATTATTTAAGCTTTACAACATCTTAAGGATATTAAGTTACATTCCCGCTAACCAATGAGGAAGCTGTGGTTGTGTCGGTCATCTGGATTAGGTTCCCTTGCCACAACAAACAATACCAAGTATCTTATTGCTTTAAATATTCCAAATTTATTTTTTGGCCATGCTGTCATCCCATTGTAAGCCTGCTTCAGGTTGTTGTCCCTCTGGAACACAGGCCAATGTAGTTGCCACGGGATAAGAAAAGGAGCCATGGAAACTCCATCTTGGTTTTTAAGTGCTATCCAGGACTGACCCATTTCACTCTATCTTTCGCTGGCCCAAGCAAATCAAATGTGCTGTCCAAATTCAATAGGGGGATAGAATATGTCCTAGTATGTGCTTGGATGGGGAGGGGTAAGTGCCATTTCTATGTAGCCTTTGGTCATAAGGCTTAAAGAAGTGAAACAGCCCTGTCTAGTTTAGGTCTTTCTCCTTAGCCCTGGGCCTGTATTTTCACCTACCATGATGTGCAACATGGCACTCGCATTGTCTATCATTATTGAAATAGTAAAACCAGAAATGTGGGCAGAAAGTGACCAGATTGTGATGTCTTTTCTCTTGTTGTTTTGTAACATTAAAAAAACAATCATTAGCCATGCTTGATGTTGCACACTTATAATCTATGTGGTTTGAATAGGTATGGCTCCCACAGACTCATGTGTTATAATATTTTGTTTATATGGGATGGTATTATAAGAGGTATGGCCTTGTTGGAGTAGGTGTGACCTTGATGGAGGAAGTGTATCACTGTGGAGTTGGGCTTGGAGGTCTCATAAGCTCAAATCTTGTTGTCTCAGACTCCTGCTGCCTGAGAATCAAGATGTAGGACTCTCAGCTTCCCCTCCAGCACCATGTCTTCATGCTGACATGTCCACCATAATGATAATGGACTTGAGCCTCTGAACTGTAAGCCACCCCAATTAAATGATTTCCTTTATAGGAGTTGCTGTGATCATGGTGTCTCTTCACAGCAGTAGAATACTGACTTAGACATAATCCCAGCACTTGGGAGTCTGAGGCAAGAGGATCATGAGCTCAAGGCCAGACTGGGACATGTCTGTTTCTCCACACAAGAAAACAAAAACACCCCAAAGTCTTGGGGTTGGAGGCATAGCTCAATGGTAGAACACTTACCTAGCATGTGCAAGACCATGGATGGGTTCAATTCTCAGTGCCACCAGAAAATAAAGTCCTTATCTAGATACTCAGCGGTCTTATTAGAAAGAAGGGAATTTGAACTTGAACACTAAGTCTTGTTGCATCTTAGTTAAGTAGTGTCCACATACAACCATTTGAGAGTGCTAGGCATGTTAGTACCCAACCCCAGGAAACTGAAAGACAAGCACTGAGTTTGGGACTTGGAGATGGCTCAGAGTAGGTAAAGCACTTCCCATAAAGTATAAGTTTGGATCCCCAGAAGCTAAGTAAAAGCTGGGTGGGAATGGTGGCCCACTTGTAACTCAGGGTTACAAGCAGACACGTGGAGACAGGGAATCCCCAAGACAAGCTGGTTAACTAGACTAGCCAGTGTGTGAGACCCAGGCTCAGTGAGAGGCCCTGCCTAAGTAAATACAGTGAGCAGCAATGGAGGAAGACACCGGGTGTCTTGTGCATATACATGCATGTGCATTTGCCCCACACATGCACATATGAATAAACACATGTACACTGCACATAGAAAGAGCTCTGAGCTTTGGATTTGGGCTACTTCTCACAAACCTTGGTGGCTGTTGAAAATGCCAGTCATAATCACCTATGTGCTACTATATTAAACCCTGAGACTTCTTCATTAAAAGATTTAAAGGAAAAAAGAGAGTTGGAGTTCACAGACTGAACTGAGGGGTTGACTAGGAGCCTCTTTTGGGTTTTTTTTGGCCCTGTGAGCACAGAGCTCAGGCTACACACCACCAGCACTGGCATGTGCAGCCCTGACTCTGCCTCCTGCTGGTGAGTCTGGAGTAAGAGACAATTTGTCCTAGTCCATTTTTGGGGCCAGAAGGAAAGTGAGGAACGAGTAAATACCCATCAAGAGCTGAGTGCTCCCGGTCACTGCTCCTTTGGGAACATCTGGGTCTAGTGTGCTCTGTGTGTGGCAGCTCAGCCTTCTGACTTGGCATCCCATTCCTTCCTTACACCTCGGTTATTTCAAGTTTCCCAGTCTTGTCACCTCCCTTGTTATCTTGAGATAACCAGTTGTTTGGTGTCAAGAGCAGAGGAGAAGATTTAAAAATAAAGGAAGCCAGGAGTGGTGTCGTATTAAATATAAGCCACTCCATAAAAATGGGCATGTTTCTACTGTACGTTACAAATGAATTAGTTCAGAACTCACGGTCTTTATGAGTAAAGAGTTTCCCATTGGGCACTCACTCATCCTCCCTTGAGCCCTCTAAAGACTCGAGAGGACTTTTTGTGTCAATGGCATGGCATTTCACTTCCCAGGATGTCCTATCACTGTGGAAAAGCATTCCAGCATCTCAGAGGATGCCATTGCTCTCTGGGCTGAGACCTATGCAACTGCACATTTGCTCAGATTTCCAGCAGTCCTTTGCTAGAGAGTGAATGATCTAACCCTGCTGGTTTGCCTGGGCACTTTGCAGACCCTCATATTTAGTGCCCCCCTCTGCCCCAGATAGGTTCCTGTCATGTAGCCCAGGCTGGCCTTGATCTTGTGACCATCCTACTTCATCCTCTGGAATTCTGGGATTATAGTTGTGCACCACCATTCCCAGCTTAACCTTTTAATGTGTACATAATTTAGGCTTTATCTCTTAAGGTATCAGCTAGACTCTGTCAGCAAGGAATGATTTGAGGGTCCACTGCCTAGAGTGATTAATGCCATCTGCTGTCCAGGGCCTTGCCATTAACAGTGCAGTCAAGCAATTATCAAATATTCAGTTTTCAAACAGAACAACACTCACCCCCCTCTGTGCCAAGCTCTCTAGTCTGCCCCAGGGATGCAACCTTATACTTCGAGTGTTGTAAAGATAACCCACATTTTCAGAAGAGATATTTCCAAGGGGTATAAGAGTGTCCATATCAAGATCTGGTGTGGAGACTATTTTTAATAACTTTAAGCTAACCCGTTCCAAAGGGGATATGTTCTCAGTTTATCTAGGGCAGCTGTCTGGTGCCTTCCAGACTGAAAAGGAGAAAGAAAAAGAAAACCCTAGAAATTTTTTAAGCTATAAGGTCATTTTACTACATTATCAGACTGACTTACACTTAAGAATAAACTATCAAATTTGAAAAATATGGTCATTTCTCTTTAAAGGCACAATGCCAGGAATCTCTTCTTTGTGAAGCTTAATAATTATTTGTACTTTATTGCCATAGCAATAATATTTTCTGCCAAGAGTGTAATTTCAATTTTTGGCCCAATGGAAATATTAATCTTTTTTTTTTCAGTGAAAAAATATATTTCCAACCCCAGGGTCACTCTGTTTTATTGTCTTCTGTTCTGTGTTAGTTTTATGCTCTATCTCTCAGCATGGCCAACTGCTGCCTCCTAGCCATTGCCCAGCAGCAAGGGCTCAGAAACTGATGGAAGGGGTTCCCACCTACCCAATTCCGTCCACTGCTTGAAGAATCTGCTGGGGATGGAGCCAGGTAGAGCACTTGCTTAGCATACACAAACCCTGGGCTTGGTTCCCAGGACAACACACACACACACACACACACACACACACACACACACACACACACACAGGGGGGGGGGGGAGCGAGAGAGAGAGAGAGAGAGAGAGAGAGAGAGAGAGAGAGAGAGTCAATATGGAGAACCCAAGCCCATATGGATGAATTATCCAGATCTGACATTCAAAATATGTTTCTCTCCTTAATGTCAAAGGCCGTCACTGTACTCTTTCTCTAGCAGCTTACCTTTTGTTTCTGTTTTGATTACAGTTCACATCCTAGAAAGAGGCACATCTAAACTCTTACTCTCCTCTCCCCCTATTCCCTTCCTATGTCTCCACACATCCTCCAAACAGTGAGTGAGTCCCTACCCCATGCATAACACTTACTGAAGCACAAAACACAGGACATCTAAAACACAACTGCTTCCCTCACCCTTATTGTATCCCTGCCATTTCCTCACATCTGAGAGGCAAAACTCTGGCTCAGGATTTTTACTCATGGAGCTGGGATTGTAGGTCAGTGGTGGAACACTTTCTTAGCATGCACAAAGTTCTTTGTTCTATTTCTACAACTGCAAAACCAAACCATACCAAAATTTTCCCATAAGCATCAGACTTCAGGCCACCATTACATAATAACGAGCTAAAGGTGGGACCCTATTTCCTTTGGCCTGTGCAAATGATGGTGGTTATCAGTACAGTGGCCTTTTATGAACAAAAATTGTTCAACCATAATAGCCTCAAGCCAGAAGCAACTCAAATGTTCACCAACAGGAAAATGGATAAACAAATTAAGACAAGTTCATAGACGGAATGTTATTCAATAATAAAATGGAACACATTGCTGACCCATACAGATTACAAATAATTCTCAAAATCCTAATCCCTTTGCATGAAATTCAAGAGCAGGTAACCTAATCTATGGGAATAGAAATCAGAGTCAGGGTTGGGATAGTCCTGGGAGGGGACAGGAGACTTCTTCCTGGATAAGAAAGTGGATTGTGTCTTGTCTGAAGTGTTGGTTACATGGCTTCCCAGTGACTTTTTTCCTTTTTTTCTGAGGGGCACACACAAACTGGCTAAGTGCTCTTCTCCTGGACTGTATTTCAGGCCTCTGGGCTTTTCCCGACTGCTATAGCCTCCTTCTGTTTGAACCTGTACTCTCTTCATCCTCCTTGTCCTGTACATCCGCTCACTTTCCATCTTCCATCCCCAGCATGACTTCCTTTGAGACTTTCCACAATGGAAAACCATTGTAAACTGAAGAGGAACTGGACAAAATGGGTCATGTGGCCAGCTCCATGTGGACCTGATGGTAGACAGCACACAATGCAGAGCTGTATGGGTTCCAACCTTGCCCTCAGAGGACTAGAACTCCATCACCAAACAAAGGAGGGAATTTGAATCTCCTCCCTGTGGGAGGAGAACAGGGTACTCTGAACAGCAACCTCCCTCTAAACACTGCAGTTGACTTACAGAAACAGCCTAGTGCCAGCAGGTGTGGGTCTCTAAATTATCGTTTTAAACAGGCCCAAACCCAGTGGAAAAGGCTCAGCTGGCTCTTGCTGGCTCGGAAGATGGAGAGGCCACAGAAGCTCAATGAGAACTGTTTCTGACTTGCGACTGCCCAGTCTGTGCGTTAGTACATTTGGGCTGTGTTTTAAGTCCACCAGGTTTAGGGTGGTGTTTTCCATTGGGAAATGAATATACTCACCATCTGTGGCCAATACTCTCTTGTAAGCTGGTGGGTGAAGCAAGGAAATAACAAAATATCCCTAAATCCCATCAACCAGAGATAATAATCACCAATTATTTGGAGAATCTATCTATCTATCTATCTATCTATCTATCTATCTATCTATCTATCTATCTATCTACCTATCTATCTATCTATCTATCTATCATCTATCACCTATCTATCAATCATCTATCTATCTTTGGTATGTGGTCCTGGGGATTGAGATACCAGGGCTCACAGCATACTTGGCAAGTGCTTTACTCCTGAGCCATATTTTCAGTCCTGTGTCATTTTTTTTTAACACTCACACATATAGTTTGCACATATACATACACATAATCCATGTGTATGGATGCAAACATGCATACCTCTTTGTAACTTATCTCCGACCCCCGACCCCCCAATAGTAGTAGTAGTTTGTCCTCTACCACCCAAGGGTTAAACAGCTTTCTCTTCAACTGTGCAGCTGAGGTTTGGGAAGTGAGGGCAGTGAACACTTGGTGGCAGCGTTGAGATACAAATTTTGGAGAATAACCGGAAGCCCTCCAGGACTGTTCAGCGGAGTCGTGCCCTTATGGTCCCGATAGTTAATAACAGGTGAAAGAACATGTGTATTATTAGCCCCGTATTTCTCTAGTGGCTCCGGATTTCCCCAAATTGGGCTCTACCATTCCTTCTCAAGACAGAAAGATTTGTTACGATCACGTTCATGTTTGCTTCCATATCCGGTCATGAAACTGAATTTGTGCTCTCAGGAAGGAGAGAACTGCTTGCCCTCTCTTTCTCCCTCTCTCCAGATACTGACATCATACACAGAAGATGGGCTGACATTTTTGATGTCTCCCCACTCAGACAACTGGGTCTGATTCCTGCCCCCTGCCCATTCCTGCTCCGCAGAATGTCGGGGAGACCTGGCTCCCTTTGGTGCAGGCACTCTGTGGGTGGCACATCCGGTGAGATCTCAAATCTCAGAGCCCTCAGGGAAGTTTCCTGGGAGATTATACTCCACATCACAACGCTGGGTTCCGAGAGGCAATTGGGTATCCTGGACCATCAGAAGTCCAGCCTTCCTTGGGTCTGATTAAATCATTCGTTTTTATTGAAGACTTTCCACCCTAACCCTGCATTACCACAGGGGACGAGAGGGCCCTGGAATTTTAATAACTGGAGGGAGGGCATTTATCTTAAAATTGTACTGTTTTTTTAGAGGTGCCATATTCTCCCGGGCTGGGCTACAAGGACCTCACATCCCCATATGCACAACTCGGTGTTTGTGCCATGTCATCTACAGGGGAGAAAGCAAGAGGCAAATCTGGCAGCCCTTCATCTCAGCTGCTAACTGACCTTGTCATCTGGGTCCCATCCCACAGCCTGGGTATTTCTCCATCTGTTTATTAACGTGAGACCAAAACAGGAACAATATACCATGCAGGTAAAGGGTTGTTTGCAGTTAAGGCAATTAAAAACAAGTACTTGTTTGTCCTGTGTTAAGTCCTTGCAAGTTAAGGATTCTATTTGTAATGAAGAATAAGTTCCTGTTTCCTAGATCTGATGTAAACACTAAACTTTCCCCCATTCACATGACATGTCTCCTCACCCTTGTTCCCTTTCATCAAATTTTTCTAACAATGGGTAACAGCTAACTCTTGCCCAGTGAACACCTTCTCTCTCCTATGAAAAAGACCTCAAGAGGCCAGCAGGGTCTGATCTCTGAAGTCCCAACCTAGAGCTTGCTTTATTTAATTGGACAATTGTGGATTCTCAAGTTTAACTGTCAAATGGAAGAAACCACAGCAGCTGGTCCTACTCTAGGTTAGCACATGCATGCTGAGATCCACCCCCCCCCCAGAACCTCTTATTACATTAAAAAAAGGAATTTAGTAATTTATACTTTTAAAAACAGCTGGCGGATGGGTTGGGGATTTAGCTCAGTGGTAGAGCGCTCACCTAGCAAGCGCAAGGCCCTGGGTTCTATCCTCAGCTCCAAAAATAAAACAACAACAACAAAAAACCAGCTAGCGGGGGGTTGGAACCTTATGAGCTGTTAAGAGATATTAATTCTCCAGGCATGATGGTGCATGCCTTTAATCTCAGCACATGGGAGGCAGAAGCAGGTAGGTATCTGAGTTTGAAGCCAGATTGGTCTACACAGTGACTCCTAGGCCAGCCAGAGTGTCAGACCTATACAGTGGGACCCTGTGTCACAAAACAAGCAAAAAGAAACAATTATTTTGTGATTTAGCCTTTTAAAAAATTCAACACTATGTCCCAGGAGTTTTCCACAGCAAAATAAAATGGAGGTCTTCACCACTTCCTTTCACAGCTGTGTATTACAGCACTGTGTGGCTCTGTCATGGTCTGTTCGAGTGGTCCCTCCCAGGGCTTTGAGATGGTTGGACAGCCATAAGCACTTGCCTCCAAGACTAGCAACTGGAGTTCGATACCGAGGATCCACGTTAGAGAGAGAAAACTGGTTCCTGGAAGTTGTCCTCTGACCTCCACACATGTGCTGCGGCATGTACACTCCTGTGCTCTCTCCCTCACACACACACACACCATACATTTTTTAATGTAACAAATGGTCCCTCAAGGGTGGATGTTAGGATGCCTAATAGTCTTTCATGGCAGTGAATACCTTTGTTGAGTAATTACATCCAGCATGATGATGCAGGTCTTGGCCAGTGCTAAAACAAACAGGCATAGATGATATAAAAAGTAGATATAAAGACATAACACACAGCCTTCTCAGCACACTTACCTATTAGAACAAATTAAAATGTTTGACTATTGTGGGATATTGGTACACTGTGTGAAGATATATTGCTGTGATTGGTTTAAGAAAGAGCTGAGCAGCCAATAGCTAGGCAGGAGGTATAGGTGGGACTTCCAGGCACAGAGAGGAAGTAGGAGGAGATAATGGAGAAGTAGAGAAACACCAATGAGACATGGAGGGAGTCAGACATACAAAGTGCATGAAAAGTATAACGTAGAGTAATAGAAATGTGTTGTTATAAGAGCTAGTTAGGAACAAGCCTAAGCTAAAGGTCAAGCTTTCATAATTAATAATAAGTTTCCATATCATTATTTGTGAGCTGGCAGCCCCAAGAAAAATCCATCTGCATATGGCAAGATGTCTAGGCTCAAGGTCAGCTTCCAAGAACACACACTGCTCTTGCCTTAGCCAGAAAAAACACACTTGAAAATAATATAGAAAAATAATTTTCCATCAACAACAGCAATAACAATTGCATAAGAGGATGGTAATTAACACATGGTAGATGAAGAATGCAATGGAAGCTTGGAGGTAATCATGCAAGAGTTGACATGCCTTGTAAGTGGTGTTGAAGTGATAAACGTAAAGAATGGATTAAAATTACACTAAAGGTGTAAACACTGAATTTCCAAAGATGTATGTTATGTTAGGAAATATGTCATCTATGTCATCGGAGGGATAAAGGGTAAAATGAGATAGAAATGAGATGGATGTGCATGAACCGATCATGGTGATGTGCTAAGAATTAAGATTATGCTTCATGTAACTCCTCATCTAAATCAGGACAAAGCAGAGCAAAGCCTCATAAAACATCCTGCAAATCCAGGGCCCAGGCTTCTTTTACAGCCGCAGGCAGGGGTTATATAAACAGATCATTAAAAGTTGCACGGCATGCTGAGAAGCCGTGTGACAGCTTTCCCAAGCACGGAAGCACTTCGTTGAAATGAACTCAACAATTTATAAAATCCAGGCCCCCAGGCCTTAGCTGAAATGGCAGATGGGGTGTTTGGGACATCTCGAGTTCTTGTAAGATCTGATCCTAAGGAAACTCACAGTCTTCTCACATGGGACCTGGTTAGCTAAATAATAGTTTTCCATTATCAGGTGGTGAGTGACCCCTCACAGGATTTGAAGTGGGAAGCAACAGTGAGTGACCTCAAGCCACCAAGTTTCACAGCTAGAATACTTTTGCCTGCTACAGTATTCTGCTCTGCCCCTCCCTCCTCACGGTGAAATGCATAAGGGGTTCCTGTCAGGATGGTGTTTACATGTATGCCTCTAAAGAGGGCTGCGTTCCAATGGGCTTACTCCATTTCCCTCACATACTGAGCTCTGACACTGTGGTCAAAACAAAGGTGTCCAGGGGAACAGTGTTCCTTTGACTCATCAGATGCTATTTTTAGAAGGAGAATATTAAACAGTCATCTCCTCCAGTCCTCTGACTCTTAGCAAGATTCCATTAGTCATTTGAATATGATTGAATAACCTTTGTCTGAACACCCTATTATCCCAGCCAGAGCGGCTAACTTCTTCATTCCTTAATGTCTTTGCCAATTCAACATTTCTTTGTTTATTTTGTTTTCATTATTATACTTCAGAAACAAGAAGAGGGGTATTTTAGAGCACTTAATTCATATATTTTTGGGGGTGGGGTGGGGGAAATTAAGAAAAAAGAGCCTTACAAACTTGAAGTCCCTTCTGTTTCTTCCATTCCTTCCCTTGTGGTAGCCATTTCCATGATTTTATATTTAGCCTATCCTTTTTAATGTTTGTTCATATGAGTATTAACATCATGTAGTTATTTGATTTTTTTAAAAATAGAGTATTGCTGTGTAGCCCTGGCTGGCTATTAACCCATTGCAATCCTCCTGCCAACCCCCCACCCCCACCCCGTGCTAGATTACAGGCATGTGCCACCACAATGGGCTGTAACTACTTCAAACTTACAGAAATGGCAGCAGAGAGTAATAAAATTCCAAATATGAGCTCTTGTGCTGTTTTGGTGGCAGACAATACTTCAGTGACTCTCCTGGCACATGTCATCCTACACATATGTTCCTTTATATGCATGTGATAAATGTGGGAGTGGTACCCTTGCCAGAGTATAGAGCAGTTTTAGCTTTACTACATATTGTCTGATTCCCTCCAAAAATGAAGGTCTCTGTGGGCCTATCAATATTTCAAATGTTGGACTCTTAAATGTCTATAAATCTTGTTAGGTTATCACATTGCTTTATTGTGCATATCAATTAACAATGATCATTTCCATGTGTCTTATGGCCATTACAGTTTATTGTGAGTTGCCCATTTATATCTGCTGCCTGTTTTTTGACTGGTTTTTAATCTTTTTAATCTTCTTGTTGACCTCCTATTCCGTGAACACTGGATTTTTTTTCCTTAATGGTTTTTTATATCAAGTTACTATTTTTCCCAGTCTGTGGGTTGTTTTTTTTTTTTTTTTTCCTTTAGTAGCATTTGATATTAAGGGGCAAACTCTGCCACCAAAACTGTTTTATTTAGTGACAAGTTCTCACTAAATTGCTGGAGTTGACCTTGACTTTACTCAAAGATGAAGCATGTCTTCAACTTGAAATCCACCTGCCTCAAGTCATGTAAGTCACCAGAATTGCAAACCTGTGTCATCAAGCCCACTTAGGGCTTTTAAAAGCTCTGTTTCTAGAGTTCTAGTTTTGCATTGAAAATTTTATAGTTTACACTTCTATACAGCTAAATTAACATTTTTTTTTTCTAAAACTTTGTAACAAGGCTGACCTAAAGCCCAATATCAGATGAAGGCTAAGCAAACTCTCATCATTTCATACTCAGCACAAATGTTCTCATAATTGGGCTGTGGGTAGCTGGTAGTCAGTCCCTATCAGGTGTCAGAGTGCTCTTGCTTTCTGGAAGGAGTTTTGGAAGAGGAGTCATCTCCTGCTGGCCCTGTTCCTGGCTCCTGCTCTATCAGCTGCTAATTCCATCGGAACCTCAGTGTCATGATATGCTAAAATAAAATGAGTCTGTTTTATAGGGCTCCAATTGGACAGGGGTGAGAATGTTCTGCAAGATGACAGATTAAAAGAAGAGCAGTGATTCATGACTTTTGTGTAGTTTGGTCTTCATATCTGTAGACTAAAAGGACCCAAACTTGGTGTTACATGCTCTCTTCAGCTAAGTGGTAGTCTGTGATCTTCCAGGGGCTGGAGAGATGGCTTAAAAGTTAAGAGCACTGGCTGCTCTACCAAAGGACTAGGGTTCAATTCCCAGCACCCATGTGGCTCCTCACAACTGCCTGTAATTCCAGTTGCAGGGTATCTGATGCCCTCTTCTGGCTTATGTAGGCACTGCATGTACATCTAGCACATACACACATGCAGGCAAACACTCATACACATAAAATAAAAATAAATATGCTGTGGGATGTTCTGTATGTCAAATATGTTGCTCTGATTGGTTAAAATAAATAAAGTGCTAATTGGCCAGTATCCAGGCAGGAAGGATAGGGTAGGTGGGACAAGGAGGAGGAGAATTGTGGGAAGTGGACGGCTGGGTAGAGAGATACTGCCAGCGGCCACCATGACAAGGAAGATGTAAGGTACTGGTAAGCCACGAGCCACGTGGCAACTTATACACTAACAGAAATGGGTTAATTTAAGATAGAAGAAGCAGATAACAAGAAGCCTGCCACAGCCATACAGTTTCTAAAAATGTAAGTTTCTGTGTGCTTTCTTGGTTGGGTCTGAGCGACTGTGGGACTGGCAGGTAAGAGAGAATTGTCCTGACTGTGGGCCAGGTAGGAAAACTCTAGCTACATAAATATAATCTAATTTTTTGAAATGAGCCTCCAAATAAACAGACTAGCAGGTGGCCTCCAGATGCCATCCCCTAGAACAAGGAGTATGGCCAGACTAATGAGACAAGGTGATCCCTTCCCCCTCTCTTTGCTTAGCCCCCTTTCTCCTTTTAGCTCCTCTTTCCCTGCTTCCTCCTTCTGCTCTCCAGACATGCTGTGCTTCCTGGGGCATGCCTTTCTTAGTTCCTTCTGAACCTCAGTTCTTTCTTTAGATGCTCTTTGCTTTTCCAGGAAGGATCCTCTAGTCTAGAAGGTTTTTGGAATATTCAATGAGTCCTTTTAGCTCGCTCCCACAGTGTCCTCATCTCTGTCATTGCACACACCACATCCATTTTAATTGTTTGCAGTCCTCAACAGATTGTGATCACAGAGGCAGGGAAGACTCAGGTCTTGTTTCCTGCTCTGTTCCTAAAGCCCAGTCCAGGGCTAGGAACATACTAAGTACTCAATCTTGAATGAATGAATACATGAATGGATGATGAAAAGAACAAACCAGGAACCATACTATCAACATGACTGGGTAGAGAGATAAGCAAGAATCAGCCTATGCTCTCTTGGAGAATCAAGTCTTATAATAAGGAGTGCAACCAAGTGATTAAAATGCTGTGCTATAAGAAATCCATCAAAGTGCTGCTGTCTGGAGAATAGAGTTTGAATGGGTCAAGGAAAGGTCTGCAAGATCAGTCAGTGGGAGGCAGGAGAGATGGCTCAGGGCCTAGTGTTTCCTACTCCTGCAGAGGACCTGAATTGGGTCTCAGAGCACATACCTTTTGACTCACAACCGATTGTAATTGCAGCTCTATAGGCGCTCAGTGACCTCTCCTGGCTCCTACAGGCACCTGCACACAAGTGACACACACACACACACACACACACACACACACACACATACACCTATGAGAAAGGGGGAGGGAGGAAGAGGGGGGAGAGTGACTAACACTGAAGGATGAGTGCATGGCAGAGAAGGTGAATATTTGTTCAATCATTGGCTCAATACACATTTATTGGGTCCTACTATGCGCCTGTATGGCTGTAGGCACTGAGTATACTCTGTGTACTCTCCTCCACGAGACGGACCCTCCTGTGAAGGCCTCCTTCTCGCACTCTGGCCTCTGCCAGCTCATACCTCAGCGGTTCTGAGACCGCATGCATTTGCTGCATAGGAAGTCCTGTTGGGTAGCTGACCTACATGCCTGCACTTGATCCAGGGTCCTGGATGCTTCTGCCCTGAGAAAGACGTGAGGGCTTGTGTTTCTCAGTGTTTTGATCTAAGGAACACAGCTGTTACTGGGACCTCTGAGGAAATGTAATCCACCTGCCTAGGGTGCGGTCTGGACCTCATCATCTGTTGCAGGCCTTGGGTTGAGTGAGGGCTGTCTTTGGCTGGGTGGGTCCAGACTGTAATGCTGGCACCTACTAAGGGAAATAGCAAGGTTAGAGAAAATAAAAATGGAATACAAGCTGAAGGAAGCCTCATAAAGCAACACACACCATTTCTCAGAGTGCCTATGGGATACAGAAACACAAGGTTACAGGCAGGTGGGAGAGAAATTCTTCAAAGGGTCATTTTGTGGTGACATGAAGACTCTTGAAGTGAATTTTTGACTGGTTTGTAGGCGGTCTAGGGAAGAACGGATTGTGTGTGTGTGTGTGTGTGTGTGTGTGTGTGTGTGTGTGTGTGATTGGGTTCTGCTTATTTTTCCAACTTGGAGACACTGATGACATTTAAGCCCACTTCTCTAGCTGGCTGGATGTGGTTTAAAATCTGAGCAAGAGTCGGATGGGGGGGGAGGGAGGGGTGGGGAGGGAGGGAGGGAGGGAGGGAGGGAGGGCAGGGGAAGATAGAAGGGGACGATAGGAAGGGAGGGGATGGCTCATATTCTTTTACTTAAAAATATTTATTTGCTTATTTGTTTTTTCTGGGCATGGTGGAGCACGCTTTTAATCCCTGCATTTGGGAGGCACAGGAGCGTTAGGAACTTGAGGTCACCCTCAGCTACATTTGGAGTTTGAAGCGAGCCTGAGCTACATGAGACTCATTTCTTTCTTTATTTCTTCCTTCCTTCCTTCCTTCCTTCCTTCCTTCCTTCCTTCCTTCCTTTCTTTCTTTCTCGCTCTCTCGCTCTCTCTTTCTTTCTTTATTTTTACATCCCAACTGCAGCCTTCCCTCCCTGCTCACCTCCCACTCCCTCCCCTTCCTCCTCTCCAGTCACCCCTCAATCCACCCTTCCGTAATCACTCAGAAAGGGGCAGGCCTCCCATGGTATCAACAGAGCAGGGCATATCAAGCTGCTGTAAGACCAAGCACTCCTCGAACCCCACCCCACCCCATTCCCAGATTCAGGCTGAGCAAGGGAATCTAGCATGAGAAATAGGTTCCCAGGAGCCAGTCAAAGCACTGGGGACAGACAGCCCCTGCTGCCATTGCCAGGAGTCCCACATATAGACCAAGCTGTTAGTTGGTTAGTTCAGACTGTGAGTTCCCATGAGCCAGGCCCGTGGCTTCTGTGAGTTTTCCTGTCATGTTCGGACACCCCTGTTTTCTACAATCCCCCCTCCTTCTCTGCAGCAGGACTCCTTGAACTCTACCCAGCATTTAGCAGTGGGTCTCTGAATCTGCCTCCATCAGTCACTGGATGAAAGCTCTCTGATGACAGCCGGGGTAGTCACCAGTCCGATCACAGGGGATAGCCAGTTCAGGCTGTGCATCCACGGCTGCCAGGAGCCTTAGCTGGGGCCATCTTTGTAGACTCGTGGGAGTTCCCCTTGCATCAGGCTTCTACCTGTCTCTGACTCTGTAAAGCCCCACGCCTTTTCCAATCATCTCTCTTCATAAGACTCTTAAAAAAGAACTGCTTTTAATCTCTATGTTGTAGATACAATATTTTAGAGACATTAATATATTTATAATAAACAACAATAGCATGCCAGTCACTCTGATCTGTCCTCTACTAAGCACATTCTTTGTTTTTGAGACAGAGCCTCATGTAGTCAAGGCTATCCTGTAACTTGCTATGAGCGGGTAAGAGGCATGCACATGTTACTGATTCACTGGTCTGGGTTTGGCATATGCAGTATTTTCTGTTATTAAAGATGTTTTTCCCAACAGACAAATCCAAGTTAATTCCCCCTTTCATAAACAGTCCACTCCTTTCCTTTTATATACTTACCATGAACTTTATAATGTGTTACTCATTTATTGTACTTCCCCCATCAATATGGGTCACTCAATGGGAGTACATACGTATATGCATCCTACTAATTTCATAAGTAATAAAGTGTCAGAATCTTAAAAAGAAACTGAGTTACAAAGAGTAGCAGACTGGATGGAGATCTAGCAACCCTCTTCAAAGGCTGAAACATTCCTAATTCTACTAATCATTGAAAATGGTAGAGAAAAAAATTTCAAAGACACTTGTGCCTCAACCCATTACAGAAAAGAGTGTTCCTTCCTGACAAAGGCGGCTTCCTTTCATGAATATTTGACGTGGTTATTAAAGACCCAACCACGGTCCTTGGTGTCATTTTTTTTTTTTTGAACTAGCAGGTACATTTCCATAGGCAATTTGGGTGCAGCAGATTGCACTTACAGTGGAAGCTATTTCCACGCAAACTTTTTAACCAAATAGATTCATGTCTTCTATGAGTGAGGGTGAGACAAGTGTGCTTCCGGTATGACTCATCACACTTAACATTTTGTATATAGCAAGAACATTCCCGCCCCCCCAAGTCCTTCTAGATCCTTCCTGCTTTTTAAGGTCCTTCTTAAAAAATAAACAAAAACTCAACAACCTATAGCACGAGTCTTAAAAGTTCTTAATAAAATCAAACCTGGTGCCAGGTATGGGGGTGAATGCTGGAAGATCAGAGAAGCAGAACAAGCCACAGCTTCCTCACCTCGCCAGTTCCTCAGCTGATCCTGTTTCCTCAGACTGGAAGCCTCTGAGTCCTCATCCGAATGGATCTCAGCTGAACTGCTGCTCGAAAGCCTAAAAGCGTAACCAGCTCTAGATCTAGTTAAGGTTTTCACTCCTTAAATACCTTTCTGTTTTCTGCCATCACTTCCTGGGATTAAAGGCGTGAGTCACCATGCCTGGCTGTTTCTAGTGTGGCTTTGAACTCACAGAGATCCAGATGGATCTCTGCCTCCAGAAGGCTAGGATTAAAGGTGTGAGTGCCACCATTTTCTGGCCTCTATGTCTGTCTAGTGGCTATACTGTTTTGACCCCAGATAAGTTTATTAGGGTGCATGATATATTGGGGAATACAATATCACCACAACAACCCCACCAAACAACAATCCTTCTGTATGTCTGTCTGTCTGTCTGGTGTTGGTCTGGCTTCTTGCCCTGGGCGTCTCCCTCAGTCTCTTCCTTCTCTTGTTCCTCCTTGTTCTTTTGAAAGCCTAGATTTCTCCTCCTATTTATTCTCTCTGCCTGGCAGCCCCCCATATCCCTCTCCTGCCTAGCTATTGGTCGTTCAGCTTTTTATTAGCTCAGTCACGTGCCTTAGGCAGGCAAGGTGAAACAAATGCAACACATCTTCACATAACTCAACACACATCCTTACATCGCTAAACAAATGCATAAACAGAAGTAACACACCGTTACAGTAAAATTCTGCAGCATGAACACATGTAGCACATCTTTGCCTAGTTAAAATAATATTCCGCAACACAGAGGACCTAGCACCAACCCGTGAAGGCCCTGTGCATAGCATGAGCTTCTTAATTACAAAAGTAATAAGTGTCAGTGTTGGGAGAGGAGAGACTGTTATGAAGGAAAAAATAAGCAGAAAATAGTAATGTTACTTAATATTAATGTTTTGTTTCTTGTCTCCTTGACTCATATACATTTATGAATTTTTTAATCACTTACGTAGTTTTTTATTTACTTATCATTTAGTGTGTGTGTGTGTGGGGGGAGTGGGCAGGTGTGCCACGGTATGCACTTGGCAGTCAGTGGATAATTTTGGAGTCTATTCTTTCCCCACGTGGCTTCCAGGGATTGAACTCAGGTTCGCTCCCCCCCCCCCCCCCAAAGGCAGGGTTTCTCTGCATAGCCCTGGCTGTTCCAGAACTCACTCTGTAGACCAGGCTGGCCTCAAACTCAGAGATCTGCCTGCCTCTGCTTCTCAAGTGCTGGGATTAAAAGCCAGTGCCACCACTCACTGTCTGGCTGAACTTAGGTTTTCAACATAACCACAGGGCCATCTTGCCAGCCTTTTCATTCCCTGATAGCATAACTTATATTCAGAGAAAATGAAAAAACAAAGGTGCATCACAGGAAAACTCTGAATGAACTGGAGAGATGGCTCAGCAGTTAAAAGCACATACTGCTCTTACAGAGGACCAGAGCTGGGCTCCAGCATTCCTGCTGCATGGCTCACAATTGCTTCTACCTCCAGCGTCAGTGGGATCAGATATTTCTGCTTCCCCTGCATGTGAAAGGTAACTGTATACACGTGTGCACTCATACAAACACACATAATTAAAAACGTAAAAATACATAAATCTTAAATAAAAATATCCTGTTCATGTGGACAGGATGAGCAGGGAGGAAGGATGGTTCACTTATCCATGATAATATATGTGTAAAAATTAAATTGAGTGATAAGACTATATAATTTAGGCTAAAAGGAAAAGAAATCTATTCTCTTTATTTTCAACTTTATAGAATTCTTCCTATCTTAAATTTTCATGCATCTGTAGCTCTGTAGGTGACTTGAGAGATTGACTTGTCCAACCTCTGCTTCATAGAGGAAGCAAAAAAACCAAGTTAAATGGCTGGACAGCAAGGCCACAGTTCTGATCCCTTTGCCCTTCATGCTACATGTCATACTGAAACCCATTATCCTGTGTAATTAAGATATGCTAATGAAACATTAAAATGCACTAAACAGGACTAGCTAACATTTTATGGGAAATTCCGGAGAGAAAGAGACAAGTTGAATGAAATCGTGGGGAAATAGACCATGCAATCCAGAATGTGGGCACCAAAGATGCTAAAAGCTAAAGTGTGTATTGTGTGTGTGTGTGTGTGTGTGTGTGTGTGTGTGTGTGGTGTGTCTCTGTGTGTGTGTGTATATGTGTGGTGTGTGGGAGCATCTGTGTGTGTGTGTGTGTGTGTGTGTGGTGTGTGTATGTGTGGTGGGGGGCATCTGTGTGTGTGTGTGTGTGTGTGTGGTGTGTGTGTGTGTGTGTGTGTGGTGTGTGTGTGTGTGTGGTGTGTGTGTGTGTGGTGTGTGTGTATGTGTGGTGGTGGGACATCTGTGTGTGTGAGGGGTCTGTGTGTGTGTTTGTGGTGTGTGTGTGTGTGTGTGGTGTGTGTGTGTGTATGTGTGGTGTGTGTGTATGTGTGGTGTGGGGGGCATCTGTGTGTGTGTGTGAGGGGTCTGTGTGTGTGTATGTGTGGTGTGTGTGTGTGTGTATGTGTGGTGGGGGGCATCTGTGTGTGTGTGTGTATGTGTGGTGTGGGGGCATCTGTGTGTGTGTGTGTATGTGTGGTGTGGGGGGCATCTGTGTGTGTGTGTGTGTGTGTGTGTGTGTGTGTGTGTTGTGAGGGGTCTGTGTGGTGTGTGTGTGTGTATGTGTGGTGTGGGGGGCATCTGTGTGTGTGTGTGTGTGTGTGTGTGTGTGTGTGTGTGTGGTGTGAGGGGTCTGTGTGGTGTGTGTGTGTGTATGTGTGGTGTGGGGGGCATTTGTGTGTGTGTGTGTGTGTGTGTGTGTGTGTGTGTGTGTGTGTGTGTGGTGTGTGGGTGCTTACCCAGGACACACAAGACTGTCGTTTCACTCCCTAGCACCACAGAAGGAAACAAAACAGAGCCTCAGAGTGATTATTTTAAAAAAGTATTACACTTATTTATATTTATTTATTTAGTGTGTGCAGGTACCACAGGGCATGTGTAGAGGTCAGAGAACAACTTACAGGACTGGGTTCTCGCTTTCTACTGTGCAGATCCTGGGGATCGAACTTAGGTGGTCAGGCTTGGCAGCAAGTGCCTTCACCTGCTGAGCCCACTCACTGGCCCTTGACAAAAAACTTAATTAACCTTGTCATGAGTTATTGTTAGCACAATCATGCTGCCTAGTTCATTTTCCCTGAGGACTTCCACATTTATTTCAATATCCTGAAGTTAGTTTTTTGTTGTTAGTGTTAGATTTGTTTTTGTCTCCACATTGTTCTCTGGGCATCCTGGAACTCATTCTGTAGACTAGGCTGGCCTTGGACTCACAGAGATCATCTATCTGCTTCTGCCTCCTGAGTGCTGGGATTCACGGTGTGTGCCACCACACCTAGCTTCAGATTTATTTTTTGGCATTTATCTGTCTGTAGAAAGTTGGGACCTGTTCCCATTACCCGCCACTCTGGCATCTCTCTAGGGTTCTGTGATTCCCAAGACTCTCCGACAGACTTCAGATGAACTTACCTGTGCGCTCAGGTCTTTACTGCAGCTGCAATCTGTCTAAGCTTAGGTGCTGAAACTTCACCCAACAGCTTACTGTAATAGGGTCATGTGTAAGGGTTAACTCAGAGGGTGAGTGTGCAAATACAAATTTTGAAATCCCTTGACTTGACCACATGAATATGATTTTGGTGTACAATTCTGTGAGTAAATACATAGTCTATGTGGTGATGCATATTATAAAATATGAAAATACATTACACACAGTAGGTGGACATACAGAGCCGAGATGCATGTGGGGCAGCAGACTCAGAGGTCCATGCAGGGACACTGCCAGGCTTGAAGTGAATGAACGAATGTGGACACATTTGCCCACCTTTAATATTCCTGATCCTGGGTTCATATAGTTGCACTCCCATGAATAAAATCCTCTTTGGTAGAAAAAAGAATTTGATGAAGGGAAGTGATTTATGGAATAACTTTAATGGATAGAGATATGTTTATCTATAGGTGGAATTAGAATATATCATGTTTGAAATACCTACTAAAGTCTAAGCGAGGACAACAGTTGCTAGAATCTTCTAAAGCCACCAGGACCTCCTGAGAAGTCTTAGAAACTCTATAGCTTAGAAAATCAGTTGTCAGCTGCCCTGCAATGTTAAGATCAGTAGGATATTCATCTGTGTTCCCACTGAATAATCCATTTTGGATTCCACCATAATCAAGTTGTATCAAGCCTCGCCTAGTTCTTTGAGAAGTTCAGATAGAGTTTCATGATATCCTACTGTTGATGACATTTTAGCAGATAGAAGATGTTTCATGTCTTGGTTATTGCCAAGGTCTGTGACTCCTCATTCAAGCCCATCCCAGCCTAACTATGGAACACATCAGATTTTCTACTGTTTGTTAAATATTTGGAGGTGCTACAAAATTTAATATAATGTAAATCTTCTTGAAACCATTGAATCGGAGGGCTGGGAGATTGCTCAGTGATTAAGAGCAGTTGCTGTTTTTGTAGAGGACCTGGGTTCTGTTCCCAGCACCCACACGGCAGCTCACAATCACTTGTAACTCCAGTTCCAGGGGATCTAATGCCCTCTCCTAACCTCTGTGGGCATGGATATGTACACACACACACACACACACACACACACACACACACACACACACAGAGAGAGAGAGAGAGAGAGAGAGAGAGGGCACTAAATAAATCAATCTTTAAAAATTCTTCTGGGGCTGTGGAGATGACTCAGTGGTTAAGAGCACCCACATGGTGACTGACAACCATCTGTTAATCCACTCCCAGGGCATCCAACACCGTCTTCTGAACTCCACAGGCGCCAGGGACACACGTGGTGTATATACATACATACATGCAGGTAAAACACTCATACATATTAAATAACACAATAAAATAAACCTCTTCTGGCATACTGCCAAAAGGTCCTTCTAGCTTAATGGTCCAAGGGTACAAAACAAAACAAAAACACTATAAAATACAGATAATATTTATTTTTTAAAACTCTTTTGGAGCAGAAAGAGAGAAACCTACTTAGTAGGCTGCCCTAGCCTGGATGGCAGATTTGAAGGGTTAATGATTGGAACTTGGATTAGGCACCAAGCTCACACAGGGAGAGAAAGGAAGGAACATAAACCTGCATGGTGCTCCGGGGACTCCAGCTTTATCTAGAATATTTTAGCTTTTATTTAAGAAAAGACAAAGCAATACAATGAAACGTTAAATTGTTAATTGTGTGTGCTAGGAATGTTTTAATTATTTTAATTAATTAATTATACCATATTCTGGCTGCGTGTTTGCCTGCAGGCCAGAAGAGGTCATCAGATCTCATTACAGATGGTTGTGAACCATCATGTGGTAGCTGGGGATTGAACTCAGGACCTCTGGAAGAAGAGCCAGTGCTCTTAACTGCTGAGCCATCTCTCCAGCCCCTTAATTGTGTTTTTTAAAAACTATTTATAACTTCTTAGGTTTCTTTCTTTCTTTCTTTCTTTCTTTCTTTCTTTCTTTCTTTCTTTCTTTCTCTCTTTCTCTCTCTCTTTCTCTCTTTCTCTCTCTCTCTCTTTCTTTCTTTCTCTCTTCCTTTTTTTTTTTCTTTTTTGAGATAGGATTTCTCTGTGTAGCTCTGGAACTATCCTGGAACTCACTTTGTAGATCAGGCTGGCCTCGAACTCAGGTGCTGGGATTAAAAGTGTGTACCCTACCATTGTTAGTTTTCAAACAAAGAAAATCTACACTTCTCGCTGCTCAACTTCAGTAGCAGGGAAAGCTGTCTGTATGTGTGTCAAGCTGACAAACAGCTGTCGGAGCTGGAGCAGTGGGATGCCGGGACGTGCTATTCTTAGCTCAAGAGCTCCCGAGTTGCCCAGGTTACTATATAGCTCTTGTAAACATCACCATCCGTTCTGAACTTAAAGTGATGAAAGATTGGGGGCATTTTCTCTTTTCTTTTAACTCCTATCCCTTACTTTCCCCTAACCCCACCCCCCATAGATCTCATGTACTCCAAGCTGCCCTTCAACACACTATGTAGCTGAGGCTAGTTTTGAAATCCTGATTCTCCTGCTTTCCCTTTCTGAGTCCTGGGATTTTAGGTATGAATTATCGTAGGCAGCTTGTAATATTTTATAAAAAAACTAAACTCCCCAGAGTTGGACAGTTGTTAGTTAGTACATTTTTTTCCATATATGTATTTTAAAAAAGTGATTTATAATTTTTACTTTATTGTTTATTTTTTATTTTATGTTCATTGGTTTTTTGCTTGCATATATGTCAGTGTGAGAGTGTCAGATTCCCCTGGAACTGGAGTTGCAGAGAGGTGTCAGCTGCCATGTGGGTGCTAGGAACTGAACCCAGATCCTCTGGAAGAGCAGCCACTGCTCTTAACTACTGAGTCATCTCTCCAGGCCCCTCATATATGTATTTATACAGCAAACTCAGAGGCTATTGATTACACACTGAATAGTATTACATGACTAATTTGCAGGGGTGAGAGACACAGTCCCTATATAAGAAGGGGTGATGTCAGGAAGACTGGTACCAACTCTGTGATTACCTCAGTGATTTTCAGAGCTGCATAGACCATGGAGAACTGTCCATCTTGACCCCAGTGATCAGGAAAGGGACACCTGAAGTCAAATCTACTTGCTAGTCATCATACCGGCATGGGTGTTGTTGAGCATGTACGAGGATGTTCTCACTGATGAGGGTGGTATCAAACATGAAAGCAAAGTCTGAGAAACCCCAAGTAGCTAGAATGAGTGGAGCACAAGGAGGCTAGAAGTAGGTTATTGTAGGAACTTGCCTTAGAAGACTTGGAACCTGATCTGGGAGCTATGAGAAACCAAGGAAATAAGAAACAGGATGCTTCTCATCTGGAAAACAGAGAGCCTGTTTCTCCAGCTGAAAGTTCACTGGCCCAACACTTGATGTGCTTCATGGTTTGTGCAAAGATGCTGAAGAGATGGGGGTCTCAGCTTGGGTCTGGTGTGCAGTCTCAGGTACTAGCAGAATAGGTCCCAGGGAAGCCGATTAGTTTGGGGAGTAAAGGCACTTCCTGAAAGAGAGCTCATCCTGAGAGAAGGAGAGAGGTGTCCATTACCTCTGTGCATTCCCTGCCACACGTGCTTACCAATGCACATCTGTGCAGACCCTGGAGTGGAGGCAAGCTAGTGTTCCCTAGTACTCAGGATGGCTACCTGTCAGGCTAGAGAGCTGATGGGTGAGTCTATGGTGCTTCTGGTAGAGATTACTCTTGGTGAACTGAATAAGAAGATTGCCCTACATGGTCTTTGCCAGTCCACTGGGGGCAGGGGTCGAACAGGAGGGTGGGGGAGGGATACCCATCCTTTCCTAACTTTCTAATCCTCAGGCCCTTTGACTCCGGGACATAAGCTATCGGCTTCTTTGGTTCTTAGGCCTTCAGATCAGACGGAATCACATCTCCAGCTTTCCTTGTTGTCCGGCATGTTGTGAGATATCTTGGTCTCTAGAGTCTTCGGAACCAACTCCCATAATAAATCCCTTCACATACCCATTGAAGGTTTTCTATAGAAACTGACTAACGCTGGCTGCTCCCAAGGCTGCAGCGATGGAGAGAGGTGTGTCTTCACATTCCCACCCTCCAGAAGCTGTGGGACCCAGCAAAGGTGATGCTTGACAAAGGGCACTGGGTAGGCATAGGTTATACCCAAAGCAGATGAAGGAGGTGTTGACAGACATCTGTCCACAGAGGGTATATTGGGGTGGCCTGGTGTGCACATTGCTCTTTAGTGGGAGGGGTAGAACACTGATTTCACCTGCCTAGAGAATGCTGTAACATCTAGCAAATGAGAAACAGACTAGGAAAAGAGGAAGATAATAGCTGATTCGATGTTTGTTAGCACAAACAGTGATCTCCCATGAAAGCACAGATGGGATTAGTGGTGTGTACACTCACGCACGTATGTGTGTGTGTGTGTGTGTGTGTGTGTGTGTGTGTGTGTGTGTGGTAGGTTCTGCTTGACAATGAAAAAAGAAGGCAAGAATCAGTGAAATGCAAGCGAGAGTATGTCTGAGTACCCCACTCCCTGGGATAAAGTCCCCAAATTCTTACTGGTAGCAACTCCATGTTTGCCTGTACTATAAAAGTGTAGGAAGTTAGGTTACTCTCTGGCCTGTTGAGCCTGTGCCCTGCTGCTCTCTGAGATGGTCTGTCCGTCAGTCAGAAGGACATGTGGCCGGTAGCCCATGTCCTGTGAACCTTCCTCTGCAGCTTTGGAACTGGGCACTGGGGTTTCTCTTCACCTTCAGGGAGCAGAGATTTTCATGACTCACCACGGGTGTTCTCTCTGCCTTCCCAGCTAAAGCCAAATGAACTCTTTCACAGGAACAGTGAGCCATTGTGTCTGATACCCATTATTCCTTCCCAACCGGCAACCATGTTATCATGACTGACAGATTCTCCGAAGGGAGTCCGTGAAATTTTGTGGATCAAACCCAATAAAGAACAGGATGTTTCCAGTAGGTGTGTCTGGCTAGAACTTCCCAGAGCTGTTCCGTAAGAGCACATCAAAGCCCTGCTGAATTCTTATTTTCCGTCAGAAAAATAACAAAGCCAATCTGAAGTCCAGGAAAATTTGGAGGGCAGATGGCATTAGCTTAGTAGTAAATACGTTTTGGCTGCTTTTTACCCCATGTAGCTGTTCAGTGTGCTAAGAGAAAGCCATTTGTTTGCATAATCTTATTACAGAGCAACAGTATACTTGTTCTAGGGAAAGGAAATCTAATTGGTTCTAAGCCAAACGATGATAAATGGTGTAACCTCACCACCCCAGGTTACTACAAAGAGGAGTCACACATCAGTTTTTGCCTCCTGCCTCCACCTCTTATGCAGGACCTTATCCCTAGATTGTTCCCTGTAGCTCCAGAACCTGCAGGGCACAGCTCACACACAGCTCAACACAGCCCAGGAGCGAGTGTTGCTGTGGTCTTGTTCTTAGCTCTGGCCTCTCTCAGTGGCCATCTGCTCTTGAATTCGTATGAACTTCAGATGAGTGTCGGTAAGTATTACTGCTTCTGCTGGGTGCCAAGACTCACCAATGAAAGGACACTGCTTTGCTGGGTCTGTGGATAGGCTGAGGTCTGTGAGAGGACACACACATATAAGGGTTGTCTTTCCAAGTCCGTGTTACACACTGTTGAGGCTAGCTGTTGAAGGGGCATTCTGGAGCTCTTTCCCCATCCAGCCCAGCCCCTTCTCCTTTCCTCCCACCTCGCCCTCTCCCATCGCTTCGTCTCTTTTATCTTCCGAGACCTTGAGACAGGATTGTATGTGCTCCAGGCTGGCTTCAAAATCACTATACAGCAGAGGTTAGCCTTCAATTCCAGCTTCTCCTTCCTCGCCCGACTAGTGCTGGGACTACAGGTGTATGCCACCATGCCTGACTTTGAACTTTTCTCTCCTTAATTTTTGCAAGTTTTATTGTAAACTGACAATGTATAACTGCATATGTTTATAGGGTGCAAAGTGATTCAGGATCCAGGGTGGAATAATGATACCAAGCTAATGAACATACCCATCGCTGAAAAGTACTTTATTTATTTTATTTTATTTTTTCAAGACAGGGTTTCCCGTCGGGCTGTGGTGGTGCACACTTTTAATCCCAGCATTTGGGAGGCAGAAACAGGCAGATCTCTGGGAGTTCAAGGCCAGCCTGGTCTACAGAGTGAGTTCCAGGACAGCCAAGGCTATGCAGAGAAACCCTGTCTCAAAAAAGTGGGGAAATAAAAAGGACAGGTTTCTCTGTGTAGCCCTGGAACTTGGCTGTGTAGACCAGGCTGGCCTTGAACTTAGAGATCTGCCTGCCTCTGCCTCCCAAGTGCTGGGACTAAAGGCGTGCCTCGTTATACCTGGCTCCAAAAAGTGCTTTTTGTAGTGAGAGCACTTGAAACTTACTCTTTGTGGTGGTTGGTCCTGGTTGCTGCCTTGACTGGGCTGAGCGATGTCTAGGACTGGTGAATCACACCTGCGGTGTGTCTGTGGCGGGTGTCAGAGAGGATTGATGAATGGATAGTGCCAAGGGCCGGGAAGAACTGTTCTTAAGTGAGTGCACAGACCAGTGGGTTGGGAGCCTGATTAAAAAACTGCAGAGGACAAGGAAGCCAGGGCACATGTGCGGCTTCTGTTCTCCCCGAGTGAGTGTGGGTACCGCAGCTGTTCTCACCAGCGGTCAGCAGACTCCAGGTCTTCAGCCTTCTGATGTGGATGATCATCACCCACTCCCTGGGGGACTTCTGGGCAGTCAGCATAAGCAGATCCATCTCTTTGTATAATATCTATATCTACATATGTGAGCTTATGTATCTATATATAATTGGTTCTGCTTCTCTAGAAAACCCCAACACACTCACAGCAGTCCTGCACATCCTATTCTTACTACATCCATCACGCTCCATAGCAGATCTCAGACACTCACAGTACAGCCACACATTCCCTCTGTACCCTCTGGCCATCGTCTCCCCACACCCTGAAGCCTCTGTAACCACTACTCTACTCTGCTTTACGAATTCCTCTGTGGGGGATTGACTCAGGTTCCAATTATACCCAGCGCACATTCCTGTTTCTCTTGTTTCTCTCTGCTCAGCTTACCTCTTTTAGCACAAAGTTCTCCAGTTTATCCACGTTGCCCCAAATGACAGGGCTCCCTAGGTCTTTTTTAAAGGCTGTGTAGTCTTCCATTGTGCAATGTAGCATCTCTTCTTTGCCCATTTGTCTGTTGATGAACACTTAGGAGTCCATAATTTATTTGGTTCTTGTAAGTAGTCTCTTTCTTAACTTTCTTTTTCTCTGGCATTGGCCCTATTCTGTAATGTGAATTATGTTCAGAACAATGTTGTGTATACAGTACTTTACTCGGTACCAGCTGAGGGTTCTCAGGAGTAAGCAGGACAGTGACCTTGGCCTTTTCGCAGTGTTCTACCTTCCCTGTTCTGCCCTGACAGTAACAGTGTCTGAAGAGCTAGCTGTGGGGAGTGGAGGAAGCCCGAGTGTGTGAAGTCCAGAGTGAATGTGTACTGTTGACATGGGTGCCACTATGCCAGGGACCCTAGCCTCAGACCCAGAGAGAAATGTCAGAGCCTTCCATTTGGGTCCGTGTGTAGGTGTTGACAGTGTATGCAGAAAACATGCACCACAGTTTTCTCATCACCCCCAGTGTTCACAGCCTGAGGTTGTTCCCCTTCAGAGACTGCTCCTAGGAAGATGAGCTAATCTTGCCTTCTTTATCCAGATGTATATTGTAAGCCCACCTCCTTGTTTATCTGTGTGTAATAAGCCCACCTCCTATTTCAGCTGTATGCAGTAACCCTGCCTCCTTGTTCAACTCTGTAACAAACCTGCTGAGCTTCCTGGTGCTGCCGGCTCTCCATTAGAGAACCTATTCGAGCTGATCAAAGCTTTCTGTCCATCTGTCCATCTGTCTGTCACTTCTTCCTTTCCTCGCCACCCTAGTCAGGTCTGAGTCCCTGAAGTCATCTTGGGAATATCAAGGAGCACATGGACGATGAGAGAGCAGTCAGGGAAGCTGCACTTGCTGAAACTCAGTTGACAAGCAGCGTGATGTTACTCTGCTTCTGGCATCTGACTTTGGCTTTGCCGGTTTTTGTTGTGGCTGTTATTTGGCACCCAGCAGTTAGTTGTCATTCATGTTGACTATTGGTGGATTTTGTTATTGTTGCTTTGAGACGGGATCTCACTATGTAGTCCTGGCTGGTCTGGCCCCCTTTTGTAGACCACACTGTCCTTGAACTCACAGAGATCCACCTGCCTCTGCTTCTGCCTTTCAAGTACTGGGACTTAAAGGCAGGTGTACGCTAGCTACCACACTGGACATGTCTGTAGATTTTTTAATGGGGTAACATGGACATAGGTTACCAAAGTCCAGAGCTTGTTTGGTGACTCCTCATCGTCACTGTATTTTTGGAACCAACACACATGGATACAATATGAGACATTTCTTCCTCCTCCTCCTCCTCCTCTTCTTACCTAGACATCTTGGTTGAACCTGTATCTGCACACATCTGAAGTCCCCATTTTCTTCATGGCAAATGTCCAGATTTCTGTGAGTACTCCTGGGGCATGCTTCCTTGGAGCCTGCTCCACAGCTACGCTTGTGAATGTTGGTAGTGTAATCTTTTCTTAAAAAATATTTATTTATTTTTATTTTATGTGCATTGTGTTTTGCCTGCATGTATGTCTGTGTGAGGGTGCTGGATCCCTTGGAACTTGAGTTACGGATACTTGTGAGGTGCCATGTGGGTGCTGGGAATTGAACCCAGGCCCTCTGAAAGAGCAGCCAGTGCTCTTAACTGCTGAGCCCTCTCTCCAGCCCATGACAGTGTATTCTTGAGCTACCACCTCATCGATGTCAGAATGTGTGCCCCCCCCCTTCTCTTGCCATTTTTCTTTGTGGAAGCCATTCTGACAGGCCAAGTTAGAAAGGTGGAGTGTACGGTTTTCTGCACTAGAATATGACTTTCCTCATTGCTCAGACAAAACACTTGACAAACACCACCCAAAGGAACGAAGGTTTTGTTTGGGATCACAGTTTGAGAATAGGATTCATCATGGCAAGGGAAGTATGTTGGCGGGAATGGGAGGCAGCTGGTCACGTCGATTCCAGGGTCAGGGAGCAGAGAGATCAGTGTTCATGTGGCCTCTTCCTTTTTTTTTTTTTTTTTTTAAACCTTTCTACAGCTTTATTGGGAGAGAGAGGAAGAAAGAGAGGGGGAAGAGAGAGAGAGAGAGAGAGAGAGAGAGAGAGAGAGAGAGAGAGAGAGAGAGAACAGACGGAAGGAGAGAGAGCGGAAAAGGGAAAGGGGACCTCTTCCTTTTTATTAACTCTGGGACTCCAGCCCACGGGATGATGCCACCTTCACTCTGGGTGTGCCTTCCCTCCTCAGTCCGACCTTTCTCAAAACACATCCCCAGTGAGGTGCTTACAGCCACCACCAGCGATGCAGTTCCAGGTGATGTCAAATACAGGCCAGTGGGCAATAAAGATAAGCCCTCCCGTACACTAAACGACATTCAGCTTATTCCCTTTCGGCCACAGTGGAAGGAGAAGTTTTGCACCAGAATTCTAAAGAAAGGAGTTCCTTGTCACTGATCATTGTTTTTTAATTACAAATGACCCCTCTTAACTCACAGGCAGGCATCTCTCTGCTCCTTTCATACACAGTGGAACAGCTTTGATTCTTACTAGTGTCGGGAAGAAAGCAGGTGACTTCATTCAACTTTATACAAATTCAGGTGGATTCTGGATGCATACACATTTTAAGGGGAATTATCAATATTTTTATTACATTTATTTGCCTATGCAAGTACGATGGCATGCATGTGGAGGTCAGAGCACAACTTGTTGGTTCTTTCTTCCTTCCTTCCTTCCTTCCTTCCTTCCTTCCTTCCTTCCTTCCTTCCTTCCTTTCTTTCTTTCTTTCTTTCTTTCTTTCTTTCTTTATTTCTTTTGGTTTTTCGAGACAGGGTTTCTCTGTGTAGTTTTGGTGCCTGTCCTGGATCTCACTCTGTAGACCAGGCTGGCCTCCAACTCACAAAGATCCGCCTGCCTCTGCCTTCCAAGTGCTGGGATTAAAGGCGTGCGCCACCACCACCTGGCTGTTGGTTCTTTCTTACAACCCTGTGGGTCCTAGGGATCATCAGCAAGCACCCTTATGCACTGAGCCATCTTGCCGACCCTGAGGGTAATTTCCCTAATGTTACTTAGTAAGTAGAGAATTCAGAATAGGGATACAAGTTTTTGTGACTCCACTTTCTGCTTCCTTGCACCATCCCTTATGGTTTCCCCGAGGAGGCTTAGACTTCCTGTTTGAGTTGGCAGTACCCTGAAAGTGCTTTTTCAAGCATCTTTATGACCTTTGCTTGGGCTTCCCTGTGCCCAAAGAGTAGCTCTTACCAGATGATTCCAGCAATAGACACTCAGAGGGAGTGTTGAGAAGTGGGTTTCTGTTTTCTCTTGGCTTGTCTTCATGCGTCAGGGAGAGGGAGTCATAGAAGGCTGCAGCTCTCCTCCTCGGCAGCTTTAGGACCAGCTGGGGATGACAAGGTGATAGTGAGAGAGACGCATGGTGGTGGTGGCGGTGCTCACCACTGCGATGTGGCAGGGAACTCATTACCATTCATGACGGCCTTGAAACGTCTCCCCATTCACAAATGGTCTTGGCGCATTGCCGGGCTGATGCATTTTCTCATTTTGCAAAAATCCGGATGGAAGTGGAATGTAAACAAAACCAGTTAGCTTAGCAGCTAACTGGGCACAAGAGCTCAGTGCTGCATCCCAAAGTCTATGGTATTTTATCCCTGAACGTGCACATGTGAGGGAGGTAAGGCAGTAGATGCCAACAGCTTCAATGCCACTCTCAAGGCAAATGCTACTTCATGACATTTCTGGCCTTTGACTAAATTTTAGACTAGTAGGCATAGAAATAACGTCAAAGATTGTTAGTTATGTCCCACTGCTGATGCTCAGAGCAACACTGGACTAAGAAGTTGATATGTGAGGCATGCCAATAAGCCATGAAGGAAGGTTAATAGTGTGGGGTGTATTGGTTTTTACCCATAGTGACATTAATGGTATTTTTTCTTAAAAATTATTTTATATTTGTTTATTTACTTTTTAGTATTATTTTTCAAAGACTAGGTTTTCTCTGTGTAGTCCTGGCTGTTCTGGAACTCACTCTGTAGACCAGGCTGGCCTTGAACTCAGAGATTTGCCTGCTTCTGCCTCCCAAGTGCTGGGATTAAAAGTGTTTATTTACTTATTTAAAAAAGATGTGTGAATGTGTGTATGGGCACATGGGAGTTGGTTCTCTCCTTCAACCGTGTGTATCCTGGGGAATGAACTCAAGGTTGTCAGGCTTGGCGGCAAGCACCTTTATCCCCTGTCAGGCCCACATTAGTGGAAATTTAAATTTCTTATACATTTATATGTTCTTAAATATGCTACCTTGAAAGTGTTACTTTTTAAGTGGACAAATAATAATTTTGAGGGGATAGAAAAAGGACAGCTGTGGCTTGGCGACCAGGAAAACACTCCCTAGCATTTGAAACAATCTGGCATGAGCTTGGAGGGAGGGAAGGACAGAAATCTGAGACAGTTACAGAGTTTGCCAGATGGCCACAGATAACAGCCAATGTTCGGTTGTGCTATAATTAATATTCTCTATCTGTCACTTCAGCAAGGGATCGTTTTACAAGACAAATGGCGACAGAATGCTGTAATTAGATTACCCTTCGATGGGCTTATGTTGAAATGAAGAAAGGGAATGGAAAATCCTTCTTCTATTAGTATCTCTGGGGAGGCAGGTAGGGATGGTGAGTAAAGCTTGACCATGCATACAAGTATGAGGAGAATTGTGTTTGCTCCTGCCTTCTGGCAATGCCTTATTTTTATTGACCCTAACTAGGGACTATTAGGGGAGCTTTACCCTATTATCTCTAAGCACAGGATTTACTGAGCAGCGCAATTACTGGAGTCATGTTTAAATTCCTTAATTGATGACTTTCAGGTCCATTTAAACACATTAGAGGCTCCACTACCTCCCAATATCTGATTTGTTCAAACTTGTGTGATTTGAGCCAGTGTCCTGTGGTTGAAAATGAATGTCATTTTACCTGTAGATACTTTCTATTGGGCTGGTGAGATGGGCTCAGTGGGCTAAGAGCCATTCGACAAGGT